>NC_141626.1:45851675-46161675 GCF_047967505.1 Dipteris shenzhenensis | reverse complement strand
TGGTACTAAATTTTACTGAGCACATTCTATACTTTATTGACTCTAAAACTCACAAATAGACAAACCAACCCCCCAATCAAAAGAGGAGAGCTTGATTGTTTTAATCACATACCATTTCCTACTTTGTTTGCAGTTTGGTGCTCCAATTACCGTACAAACTTCCTCTTTGTGCCCCCTCCCAAAAAAAAACAACAACAAACACCTAAGGCAACTAACATGCACAAAAGAAACACAAAGAAGAGTAAACCTAAGAGTACTCTAAGATATGTATAGGAGGCAACAATCTCTACTTGTAATCCATCAAAAGAGAACTGCTATCTATGCGTGACTACTCGAGATGTGTTAAAGATCACAATCATGGTCTTACCAAGGTTGACCTTCACAGCATGCATCTCACAAAAGTCTAAAGTACATCTAGATGTCGCTAGAGACTCTTAGTGAAAGAAGAGAGTAAGATCACATTGTCTGCATGGAGGAGAATCTAAGCCAAGGATCTAGTTAAAGCTGATCTCGTGTATCTTATTGTCTCGACAAATGTCTCTAGCTTGTCCATATAGAAGCCAAGATTGGTAACAAAGGATAACCCTATTTGACCCCTGTAACCTCCACAGTCCATCCAGTTGACATCTAAACCCTGCTTGATACCCTCTCATTCATGAGACTAAAGGACATAGATCAATTGCTCAAGACACACAAACGAGATCAAGGAGCCCAGCTAGAGTCCACCCCAACATGGCGCATTTTTCCATTGGATGGCATGGACCAATAGTCCTCAGAGCGACAACATAACCGAGGCAAAGACACGACAAACCGATCAACGTGTTGATGCATAGATTAGGCTTGGGAATCTTCCCTCCATGTTCACCAAACCAAGGATAGCCAATGAGGGTGACAACAATTCTTATTTGATAGCGAGCCATTGCTAGGAAACCACAACGGGCCATGCAAACTAAGTGACGTCAACACTCTATCACAAGTTTCATGCCACCGCAACATCGATCACTGCCAAGTCTCTCTACCGGAGACCTTATCCATTCTTGGCTCCTTGATGAACTTGGTTCCTTAAACAACACATAGAGGACTGTCACAGTCGTATCATACTACAGCTTTTTTTGCCCCTCCAATGGGTTTCATAGATATTTAGTATGTGTGTGTGTGTGTGTTTGTGTTTGTGTTTTCGATGCAGATGCCTGCTTAGTTCAACTCATTGTCTTTGGTTTTCTTAGTCTCATAGATCCTTCAATCTATTGAAGATTTTAATAAACTTTCTCCCTCAAAGTATCGAGACTGTCCATATTCCAAATCTTGTAGGCGTCTAATGAGGCAAGTTAATGGCACTGTGTTGAAAGCCTTGCAAAAATCTACAAAGCAACAATAAACCCTCAATCTCCATGCCCAAATCTCCCGTGGCCAAGCGTCACATGATCAATAGTAAGCCTACCTATCTAACAACTTAAGTCCCTCGCACTTACAAACAGTAAATACATCTTGGACATGACATGCCCAATCATGATGGTATTGTAGTTTTTCGGGCTCATGGGATGCCTTGCCTTGTGGATCAAAACAATGGTATTAAGGATCCAAGTTTAGGAAAAACCAATGCAAACCGCTTCATTAAAAAGCTTTGGTAAGATCGAGACCGACACTTAGTCCAACTGCAATGTATTCAATACATAGTCCCTCGTGATATTTGGCTCGACCATTGTGTAACTTCGCATATCTGAAGTCACAGGTGGCAAACAATGCACAAGAGGTGGAGCAAGTAGCGAGGAATATCGTACAGTGTACATGCATAGGAGTGCTAGAGAGTGGTAGCGATGAGGGGAGTCATCTGTCTTGCAAGGAATATCCACCATAAGTCTTTAGACTTGCTACCATATAGAATGTTTAGTAAATCCCAACTCTGGTGAATGAAAGCCTACTTTCGGCAAAGCAAATGGCAATACTCGAATACAGCCTTCGCCCCGATCAAAAGATGGCCCTCGATTTTGAATTTGAGTTGATGGTGTACCAGCTATTGCAAGGGACAGTGCAAATAGTGGCAGACGGGAGGAGTGTGGTGTGTAGGAAAATGTGTGAGGGCAGTAGCATGAACGGAGCAGATGACACAAACTCGAATTGAATTTCAAAACCCTTAACATTTTTAAATCCTGGGATAACTATCCGTATATTCCCTAATTTGACTGCAAATCTAATGTATGAATTGCAAAATAGTGATAAACCTCATGCAGTGGAGCCCACATAAGCTTGTATGCAGTTGTGAACTCTGCAAGATTTTGTGAGAAAGCTTGCACTGGAGCAACTCCTGTGGAATAACCAATCTAAAATATATCCTACACACAATAGTACTCGATATTACAGATTAATAGTTGATTTAAAAAACCTATCACAACCTCTAGGTGAACCATGGCCATTTGTTGCCAACACTGAAGTTGCTAGAGACAAAAAAATTACGACTCTGCCCAGATTTTAGCAGGCTGATTAAGTCCATTGAGATCTCATATGTATGTAACTTCAATTGCTACACTAAGCAAACTTTCCAGAATGTCTCCCAACATTTAAAACCAATCAGTGTGGAATCGTGTTCATCACAAGCCTATGTTCAAGGATATCCTCAAACTCAACTATATTACAGAGCATAGCCTACTGAAAATGCCCTAACACACCACAATTTTTGGTAGCTAGATAAGCTATTACTCCTTCCAGATATCTGAAATTTACGTATTTCTGGAACAATAAAGTGCGACAGCAGGAAGATGTGGCATGCAACAGCACTATGAACAGTGCTCCCCAAACCTACTTGATTCTTCTCTTGGGGCTTCACGTTCAAGACCAGGTTTATGTACAGAAGTAATTGAAGTTTAACCTGTCACCAAGAAGAAGAAAAGTGTCAATGAAAATGCAGTGCCCTCCGGTTCATCCTACTAATCAGACTCTAATGAAAAGAAAACAACCAAAAAGAAACTAATAAAAACAAATCAAAGAAAGTAGAAAGATGAACTATGAAAGGAGCTACAAAATGACCCCAGGGCATAAACAACTAACATATGGAACAAGATGTTATAGACCCCTAGCAAGTACAAAGTTGGCCCAAGAAAATAAATCTTTACACTTTGCTGGTAAAAGACAGTCGAGCTAAAATCGAACTTTAGATCCTGCTCAAATGCCCCATTCACAGTCAGTCAGAGAAATAGAAAAATGCAGTTACTGCCCATTACACGGTATAGAAGCCCATTTAAGGCATAACAGTATATTTCCGAACCAGATCTCCTATTATCAAAAAGTCAAAGACTAAGAATTTCAGAATCCTCTTGCATTGAAGCACAGAAAGCTGTAAGCCTAGCAAGCTTCATTTGACGAAAATATACTAAGGCAAAATGACAAAGAGAAATCAAAGCATCAGCTGGAAGGTGCATCGAAACAATGATGATATACACGAAATACAATTATTTATAGAGAGAGATTATTGGGGACAGACAGGAATCCTCAGCTTATTGAAAGAACTACCCCGCCATCATGTTATGCATTACAATTCAAAATAATGTGGAATTGCATTCTGAATGCAGGGATATAGAGAAGAGGAATGAAAGATGTGGTGTAATTATCCTTCCTTTCCAACTTTGAATGACTACATTGTCTCTGAGATCCATGGCGCCTCTACACCTAGAGAACTTTTCTTGTGGAAGAGTTCATCCCAACATATTCATCCTGCACAATCTCTATGTTATGAAGTGTACCAAACATCAGTGTGCTTGCAGAAGGTATGATAAGTTGGATTCTTTTTCAATACAACACTACTCTAGTTGTCGCAAAGAATCCTCCTGCTCAAAACCCCAAGTTTGCAAGTCATGTCCCCTCACACAGTACTGAAGTAATTACCACATACCCTGCCTTTTTCAAAGATAATGCCATAGTGGCCTGTTGTTAGAATTATTATCATATTCTAGGCAGTGGCCAATGTATTGTAATAAGTAGGTTAGGAGCACTTTTCCCTCATTGAGGTTTTTCCCCCTAACCACAGTCCAATCCCTAACGACGGTTAGTCGATAGGATAGGGTTTTGTCACTTAGACAAAACCCCTCACTTTCTCTTTGTACTTACTTCATTACACTATTCTATTTAGCACACTCACTTTCTCTTTGTACTTACTTCATTACACTATTCTATTTAGCACACTTACGCTCATCAATACTACTGGACCTAATGGCTCCTTCATCTTCAAAAATTTGTAACTGACTAACCACACATCATTTTCATGTAGAATCAACTGCACAGTGTTCCTAAATTTTGAAAGAAAATTCCCTATTGCTTCATAGCCCCATCCCTACGATCTGAGGGAAAAAGGATGAGCTACGTGTGGTCTCCTGAAGCAGAAGGGAGGGGAGAGCACTAGCAGCACGGGAGGATACGGTGAGTGAGTGAGGTGAGAGGCAAAAGGGAGGGAAGGCACTCGGGGGGAGGCAAGAGCCCTGGCCAGGGCAGGAGCAAGGAAGAAACCTTAGCAGCCACTGGAGGAGGGAGCTTTATACAGGAATTAGGACGGTTGGAAGATTCGAGACGAAGGAGACAAAGGCACTGGACGGTCCCACATTTCTCCCTTTGAAATGATTAACTCGTGCTATCCTATCTTTATTCACAACTTACCCTCCCACTCCTAATGACTAACAGCGTTTTTTGCCCTCCCATCTTATCTTACTCGCGCGTCACACCGACTAATTAATATAATTTATTTTTGAGAACGTTAGGGGGCCCACTTACATTTTGCTCTCACTCTTGCTCACTCTCTCTCCTGCTCATTGCTGTTCACATTTGGTATCAGAGCAGGACAAGCTCTTGGACCAGCTCCTCCTGCGCAAGCTCTCAGCTTTCACAGCTTGTGTGCAAGCCCACAGCCCACAGCTCGCAGCTCCCTAGCCTCAACGCTCACGTCCGTACAACTATCCAACGCCGTCCGTACAATTGCTCAACGTCCATACATCTCTGCACAGGCACCCGTACAAACCTGCACAGGCAGAGCCCGTACAAACCTGCGCTCCCAGTTGTTGTCTGTACCTGCACTCTGCCCATACATTCGTACCAGCAAACAGAAGCTTATACGCATTCTGTCTGTACTGAGCATTTGCACTCAAGGTGCATTTTGACGTAAACAGGTGCATTTGGGGGCAGATTTGTGCAAATTTGCAGGTGTTGAGAAAATTTAAGGCTTTTATGCATCTTTTGGAAGACATTATAAAGAAAGTGCTTGGAGACAAATAAAACAATACTGAAGACTAATAATGGCTGAAGAAGAAATATATATCACAAACGGAACTCAGTACAGGAGAAGATATGAGAGAGAAGCTCTGGAGGAAGCAAACATCAATCCTCCAGGGAAGACAACTGTAGTGGACTTCTGCACTAGCTCCACAAGTTGGAACTGAACCAAATCTGAGACAGCAAACTGATGCAAGAGTTGCTGCAGATTTGGAATAGAAAAACATAATCTGGAGCAGAAGTTGGGGCAGATCTGGAGCAGAAGTTGGGGGCAGATCTGGAGCAGAAATGGGGCAGATCTGGAGCAGAAAGGAGGGCAGATCTGGAGCAGAAAGGAGGGCAGATCTGGAGCAGAAAGGAGGGCAGATCTGAAGCAGAAAGGAGGGCAAAAGTGGAGCTTGAAGTGGTGAAGAGTACCTAGGCCCCCCCCCCTTTAAATAGGGAGGGGCAAGTCGGTCAACCAGCTGGTCGGCCAGCTGGTTGGCCCAGATCTGACCGACCTGGTCAGATATTGACCGACCAGGTCAATCTGGTCGGCCAGAAAGGGGCCTTTTTTGGCCTCCGATCCGGGGCTCTTTGATTGTGAAATTTGCCTCCGATCCGGGGCTCTTTGACAAGGCTTTGGTTGTGGAATTTTGTCCGGGTTTTGATTGTTGATTTGTGTCCTGACGGAGAGTCACCTGTGGTGTTTTTACCTGTAAGTGATCGGACCTTTGCGCCAGTGTGACCTTTGATTATCCTGTCCTCTAGAATTGGAGATTGCCTGGCTTAACAGACATTGTAAGGAAATTGCAGAGATTGGCCAAGAAATTGGGGCTTTTGCATTTGTTGCAAAGAATTGCACAAATTTGGCGCTTTTAGTTCACTTGTCCCTTTCGGGTACAATTTCTTGCAAAAATTTGGGGCTTTTGGCATTCTGATGCAATTTGGCAGTTGAAACACCATTTTGCACATTTGCAAGCAGTTTTGGACTCTGTTTGAGTCAATTTGCAGACCTTTGCCACTTTTTGCATATTTTCTTTGCAGATTTTTGGGCATTTGCAGAGCATTGTGGTGCATTTCAAGCCTTTGATAAGCTGTCACAGTATTTGTCACTATGGGCAGATTTTCTTTGGCAGACTCTGGTTGTGCATTTAACATCCCAGGAAGGGATTCTACTTGTTCAATTTGCTGTGTTTTTTGAGTTTATCTAGAAAAAATGGCTCAGAACAACCCCAATGAGGTGTTTGGAGTCCTCACACAGGAGGATAATTTGGATGGCACCAAATACTCCTTGTGGAGTTTTATGGTTCGCAACATCTTGGTTGGCAGACATCTTTGGGATTATGTCAATGGAGATGAGGCAAGGCCAGATTCTGTGGCTACACTTGTCACTCCAACAGCTGGAGGTAGGGGTAGAGGTCAAAATGCAGCACAAGTAATTGGAGCATCTGCTGCTCCAGTGGATTCCACAGCAGAGCTGAAAAAGATGGGATTCTAGGGATGCACAAGCTCTTTCTGTGATTTCTCTTTCTGTCAAGAGGTTTATTATTTCTGGTCATGCAAGACCTCAAAGGCAGCTTAGGAGATTTTAGAGAGTATGTTTGCAGCAAGAAATGATGCCAGAGCTTCCTTCCTGAAGAGAGAGTTATCTCATACGCATATGGATGAGGGAGATTCCATGAATGTTCACCTCACAATGTCACCAAACTATTCTAATCTAGCCTCTTTACTGCAGATCACGGGAGCAGCACCATGATTCTCCTCCCAGCCAATTCATGCTAAGACTTGCAAGCGAGACAGAGATCTACGTTGAAAATCACGTGAATCCAATCCTTCTCTTCTCTCTCTAGCCTTAGCAAACCCCAAATCCCTAGATAGATCTAGATGCCACATGTCATCCATATAGGGCCTTCCTAATGCAACATTTCACCCCTCTCTTGGGATGCATTTAATTCCTTGCCCCTAGGCACAATCTTAGCACTAGGCCCTTGGTCTCAGATCTATCTAGTCTGGTGCTATCAGCCCTCACCTAGGACCTTGACATTAAATCCCTCCCGATCATTTTCATGAAGCGCAAACACATATATTACAGAGATAGATCCTTTAAGGGAAATGTCGACTGATTCTTCCGAGGTCATGCTACCTCGGCTAGAGCGTAACATTCCTTCCCTCTTCAGACATCAGCGTCCTCGATGATAAAGTCTGGGAACACTCTCCACAACTGATATACGGATTCCCAGGTAGCTTCGGATAGAGACTGACCATGCCATGCAACCAACACCGTGGGTACCTTCCGATTTCGTATTTGCATTGTTCCTCGGTCCAGGATTCTTGTTGGTTTGCGCCTTGCAATATCCTCTATCTCCTGAAACAAAACCACACCTTCGATTAGTGAGTCACCTGTATGTAAAAATTTCTTTAAACGTGAAACATGAAAAACCGGGTGCACCTTACACCCCTGTGGCAATTCTAATTTATAGGCTACACTGCCTATTCTCTTTAGAATTAACCACGGCCCACAGTATCGAGGTGATAACTTAGCACACTCTCCTGAAGTCAACGATTTCGAGTGCGAAGGAATTCTGAGAAAAACTTTTTCTCCTTCTTCAAATACTCTTATAGACCGATTTTCATCTGCATACACCTTGGCTCTATCCATAGCCTGGCGGATATTAGCTCTCGCAAGTGCTAGCATCTCCCGCATCTGAACTACAAAGTTCGCGGCACTAGGCACTTTCTGAGGTACTCCAACTATAGTCGGATTGGCCGGTCTATAACCATAGTTCAGCTCAAACGGACTGAACCCAGTAGATGAATGTTTCCTATCATTGTAGGCAAACTCCAACAATGGCAACCACTTGTCCCATGTATGTTGCCTCAATGACACATATGCCCTCAACATATCCTCTAAACTCTGGTTGACTCTCTCCGTCTGACCATCCGTCTCAGGATGATCCCCACTACTCATTCCTAACTCAGTCCTCAGTGTCTCAAATACCGCTGTCCAGATCTGACATCTCGGTCTGACACTATGGATCTAGGTAATCCATGCAGACGGAATATATGTCTAATGAACAAATCCGCCACTTGCGGGGCACTAACAGACTCTCTAGTCGGAATGAAGTGAGCCATCTTGGTTAGACGATCAACCACCACAAGGATAGAATTATATCCTCCTTGTGTTGCAGGTAGCCCTACAATAAAGTCCATGGAAATGCTCTCCCACTTACTTAGTGGTATTTCCAAGGGCTGTAAAAGTCCGGGTGGCTTCACCCGCTCGGCCTTACTTACCTGACACGAGAAACACCGTGTCACATATTCATGAATATGCTTTTTCATCTTTGGCCAAAAGAAATCTCGCTTCACGAGATCATATGTCTTCTCGACTCCTGGATGTCCCGCACACGGGCTATTATGGCATTGTCGAATGACTCTCTGCCTGAGATCATTCTGACCAGGTACTACAACTTTGCCATTTCTAACTAGCATACCATCCCTTATGGTATATCTTGCATAAGTTTGGCCTTTTCTGGATGCCAGGTCATCCTTTTCACTTTCCCCGGGTTTTAACACATGAGCCTTAGGCCACAAGCTCTGGACAAACTCGTCCACCTTTTGAGTTTCTCTAATCTCGGTCATTAGAGCACTCTCTAATACCGTGAAACTCAGGTTGTGCATAATGCGAGACAATGCATCAGCTACCTTATTGTCTTTTCCTCTTCGGTACCGAATCGTTAGATTAAACTCCTGCATGAGCTCTGCCGACCTAGCTTGGCGGCCCCTCAAGTCAGGCTGTTTACAAAAATGTTTCAGAGTATCATGATCCACATCCACATAAAACTCTGAACCATACAGATAATGCCTCCATGTTTTCAAAGCATGGATAACAGCATACAACTCCAATTCATGAGTTGGCCAATTCATTTGAGAGGGAGAAAGCTTCTTGCTTTCGAAGGCTACTGGCCTTCCCTCTTGAAGGAGGACTGCTCCTACCGCAATGCCACTTGCATCGGTTTCTAGGAACAACGGTTTCTGGGGATCAACTACTTTTAACACCGGTCCTGAGACCACAGCTTGTTTTATGGTGTTAAAACTTTCCCGTTGATTCTGTCCCCAAACAAAAGGTACTTTATCTGAGGTCAGATCAGTCAATGGCGATACTATTCCGGAATATCCTTTGATATGCCTTCTATAAAACTGGACAAATCCCAAGAATGATCGCAACGCGGTCAGACTCTGAGGGATTGGCCAAGTTAGTATCGCAGCCACTTTCTTCGGATCCATTTCTACCCCCTGTGGAGTAATTATGAACCCTAAATACTCAAGCCTAACCATACACAGTATAGTTTTCTTTTTATTCACGTAAAGACTGGCTTTCCTCAAAGTGCTGAACACTATTCTTAAGTGTTCACGATGTTCAGTAACACTTTTACTGAATATCAAGATATCGTCAATAAAATGTACTACGAACTTTCCGATATACGGACGTAGTAAATCGTTCATAAGCATGACGAAGGTCGCTGGAGCATTGGTAAGTCCGAAGGGCATTACCAAAAACTCATAATGACCAAACCTGCCCCTGAAAGCGGTTTTATGCACATCCTCGGCTCTATAATCCGGATCTAATGATAGCCGCACTTAAGATCTATCTTGCTGAAAATCACGGCTCCATGTAGTGCATCTAGCAAATCATCAATCCGAGCCATCGGATACCTGTGCTTAACAGTGATATTATTCAATGCTCTGTAATCTATACAGAGGCGAAACGTATCATCCTTTTTCCTCTTTAATATCACTGGTGAAGCAAAAGGTGAGAAACTTGGTTGAATCTGCCCCAACTTGAGGTATTCTTCCAGTTGCCTACGCACCTCCGCTTCTTCAGTAAAACTCATTCTATAGGGAGGTCTATTTACAGGTTCTGCCCCCGGGATCAGTTCAATCTTATGCTGAACTTTCCACTCTGGAGGTAACCCATAAGGTAGTTCATCCCTAAAACATTCAGAGAACTCCTCTGTTATAAGATTAGCCAGCTTGGCCATCTCACCACTTTGCGTAACATCAGTGCTAGTCGAAGAATCATCCATCGACTCTACCGATGCTGTGCAAAGGTACAAAAACTCTACTTGAGCCTTTCTGATTTCCATCACGGAAACCAACGGTCCCTGAGGTATATCTCTTTCACCTCGCAAGACATAAAGCACATCATTCATCTTGAATTGATATACGTGCTTTTTCCAATCAATGGCTGGATTCTTCCTAGAATGCCACGCCATTCCCAGGGCTATATCCGCAGAGCAAGCTTGGTTATTTCAAAATCAAGCTTCTCAGCATAGTCCTGAATCCGAAGCTCTAACTGGGTAACCCTTTGGTCCCATACTTCAGTTGAACTTCCATCGGCCATCCTGACTGTATACGCATAATCAGATGGACTTGTCTTTAATTTCAGCCTCTTCACGAGCTTGGAGTTAATCACATTGTGAGTTGATGCTGAGTCAAACAACACAATGACATCATGACTGGCCACTTGCCCTTTCATTTTGATTAACTCCGTATCATTGAAGGCTGTATACCCCGTTGCTACGGGCTTAGATAGGATGTTATCAGGTGCACTCGTCACTAACTTAGTAACAGACACACAGAACAAACAAGGTACTAACCTCTGAGAAGATCCCGCTAGCTGAATCTCCATCTCCTCCGCTCTGGGACTTCCCTGCATCTCCACGTCGCACTCTGAGATCACCATCTCAGCCATCCGATGATCTTTATTACGTGGACAATCTCTCCACTGATGAGGTTGAAGGCAACCAAAGCACAAGCCTTCTCTCCTCGCTTTTTCCCACTGTTCTGGGTTCAAGGGAGATTTAGACCAAGCCCGGGCTGCCATTGGAGTTACTTTCCTCTTCACTCCAATGGTGGTACTTGGTTTAGGAGTTTCAGCCGGTCTCGCCTGCTTGGCTTGACCACTTGGCTGCGAACCACTCCCTCTACTAGCCCACTTCTTCTTAAACCCAGACTTCTTCGGATACCCATACTGGGTTCCGACCTGTGCAAACCCACTTGGCTTGCTGCCCTTGGCATCCTCGTAGTTCAGGGCTATAGCTATTGCATCATCTAGCGTGTTCGCGTACTTAGCCCGAACTTCCATTTTTATTCGATCATTCAATCCAAATATGAAATCTTTCACTTGGATTGATTGAGGCAGGGGTTCGTCAACCTTCATTACACTCTCTCGAAACTTATCAGTGTATTCTGCCACTGATAAATTTCTCTGACGAAGGTTCCTATATTGATCCCAAGCTCGGGATGCTTCGTCAGGAGGTAAGAAGTGTTTCCTGAACTCTCTTTTAAACCCCTCCCAGGTAGTGGATGCTATGCCATCTTTTTGTTGTTTAATCCACCAACGATCCGCTGCCTCACTAAACATATGGGTGGCCTCGCGGATCCTTTTGATGTCATTTCTGATCTCACAAATGGCGAACGCCTCGTCCCATTTGTGTAACCAGGTCTCAATGACATCGGAGCTACGGTCATTCATCCGACCAGAATATTTTTCCGGTCTGTAATTGGCAATATTTGGCACTTTAGCCTTCCTAGGCTCGACCGTATGGACACTAGACTCCAGTTCCATTGGAGCCTTTCCCTTCTCCTCTCGAGAAGGTCTGGCAGACATACTCTGTAACGCTCTCCTAAGTTCAGATTGCCCTGCGTTGGCTTGTAATTGCTGTGCTAACAACTGTTGCAAGGCATCCTCCAGCAATGCAATTCTGCCAGATAAAGTGTGAGCTACTGGGCGCGATCCCTGCTGGGTCGACCGGACTCCTGATTCACCAGGGTCCCTCCTGGAAGCCCCTTCTTCTGCTTCCATTTAGTTCAGTAGGTGTTTTGTTTTGGGGCTTTTTTTTTTTTTTTAATAAATAACACCCCTAGAACACTGTAATCACAAGCTGACACAATTCAGTGTACTAACACTCTGAACACAATTCCCTATACTAGGGAATACCTGCAATCTGACATGCACACTAACTACGCATTTGACACAGGCATATATCCAAATCCCGCTTTTCCCTATACTAGGGAAATTTCTGCAAATTAACTCAGACTCAAGTATACAAGCACAGTCTCGAGCACAATCTGTCCCTGCTACAGCATCAAACTTTCATGCATACTTATCACTTACGAGATCCTGCTCAACTAAGCGGAGCATCAACAAACTAACTCAAAAGAAGAAAACACAGAATTGACACAAGTGACAGAGAGCCCCCTGGTCTATGAACTCGCTCCCCAGTTAGATCCGCAGGATATTCACGAATACAGATGTCCACGAAACCTGCTCTCTGATCGAAACCTGTATGAGGGACTCAGGCCAAAACTCTGTCACGGACCAGCCCGCCACGTACTGCCTGCTCAGGTAATTGAAACTAGTGGCCAACAAAGTCCCAACTAACAATCTGGCTACGTATCGCCCATCCATGAATCTCCCCGAAGATGAACACGAGCCATCCCGCCGTTCTGCGTCAAGCTATCAGCTAACCCCGTCCGTCGAGTCCATGAGCGCAGAACCTGCCCGTCACCCCACGAACTATCACGCACCAACGATCCGCGATGCGCTCTTCATCCCTCTCTTCGTCGAATCACTTGCGTAAGCCCGTTCGTGGGTCCACGTGCTGCACAACGTCGTTGCAATCAACGCATCGCTTCACCAATTCAGGAATCTCCACGTGAGCGCCACTCCTCACGGACATCGTCTGCAGCGCTGGGTCTCCTTCGACGCCAGTCTGATATTCTGCAGCCTTTTCGTCGTCACCATCGGGTGATTCGCCACCAGCGCTCCACCTTCTGCGTCGATCCCACGCCTCTTTAGGACGTCACCCGTCCCTTGCTCTCTCAACCTAGCTCTGATACCAATTGTCACCAAACTATTCTAATCTAGCCTCTTTACTGCAGATCACGGGAGCAGCACCATGATTCTCCTCCCAACCAATTCATGCTAAGACTTGCAAGCGAGACAGAGATCTACGTTGAAAATCACGTGAATCCAATCCTTCTCTTCTCTCTCTAGCCTTAGCAAACCCCAAATCCCTAGATAGATCTAGATGCCACATGTCATCCATATAGGGCCTTCCTCATGCAACATTTCACCCCTCTCTTGGGATGCATTTAATTCCTTGCCCCTAGGCACAATCTTAGCACTAGGCCCTTGGTCTCAGATCTATCTAGTCTGGTGCTATCAGCCCTCACCTAGGACCTTGACATTAAATCCCTCCCGATCATTTTCATGAAGCGCAAACACATATATTACAGAGATAGATCCTTTAAGGGAAATGTCGACTGATTCTTCCGAGGTCATGCTACCTCGGCTAGAGCATGACACACAAAGCTTCAGGACTTGAGGGAGCAGTTGTTGAATATAGATGAAGTTACTCTAGATTCAGAGATGATTACCACCACTCTAAATTCTCTTCCGGAGTCCTATCATGGTTTCCACACCTCGCTGAATTTGTCATTGAGGGGGGGCAGCAATCCTCTCTTTTCACAAGCTGGTAGGACTTCTGTTGCAGGAAGAGCAGACACAAAGAAATATGGCAACACGGGTTGGCGAGCATGCCATGCTTTCTAAGTTTAAGCCCAAAGGAAAAGGGCAGCAAAAGCAACATGCCAATCAGCCCGCACATCAGCATAAAGCTGATTTAGGACAGCCCTCTTATAAGGCTAAGGGTGATGCAGATAAGCCTAAAAGGAAGGGCATTTGTTACTACTGCAAGAAGCCAAGACATTATATTGGTGAATGCAAGAAGCGCATAGCTAAAGAAAAGAGAAGGGATTCAGATATGGCTGTGTCAGATGCATCAGCTCCTAATGCACATGATGGGGGAGATGTTACAGCCAACTTTGTGGAGGAGCACTATACCTTTTTGTCTTGCATTTCAGATTCTTCAGTGGGTAGTTCAGATACTATAGCCACTATTGATGATGATCCATATGCTTTTTTGACTTGCAGTTACGATTCTTCAAAGGATGCATGCTCTCTCAGTGTCAATGAGACAATGAATACTTGGTATTTTGATAGTGGTGCTTCTAAGCACATCACTCTAAGAAGAGCCTTTTTGCATCTCTGCATCCCACACCTACTAAAAAGAAGGTGACTTGTGCAAATAATTCTTCTTATTCGGTGTGTGAGTGGGGGACACTATCCTTACATCCACTGATGGCACAGATTTCAAAATTTCAGATGTTCTCTCCGACACGCCTCTTCCGTGCTGCTGCCCCTCCCCCCAGCTCAAGTAGCCCCTCGCTCACCCCCTTCCTCAACCCTCCCGCTCACCCCCTCGCTCAGCCCCCCTGCCCACCCCCTCGCACCCTCGCACCCTGCCCACCCCCTCGCTCAGCCCCTGCAGCCCCTCGCTCAACCCCCCCGCTCAGCCCCTCGCTCACCCCTCCCGTTACCTCCTCCCGCTACCTCTGCTACCCCCCCGCTACCCCCCCCCCGCTACCCCCTCCCCCCGTTTTTTTTTTTTTGGCCCCAAAAAAAAAAAAAAACCCTGCTCTCAGCTCCGACTAAAAAAAAGAAAAAAAGAAAAAAAAAGAGAAGCAACTTCGACCTCCTGCAATCCCTTCTTTGCCCACCGTTGTTTCCCCCCTAATGAAGGGAACAGGGGGATAAGGACAGAGACTAGGCGGGAGACCCTTTGATCCAAATCTGCATACGCGTGGAGATGGGGAAGAGGAATGGTGACAAGGCGAAAACACAAAAGCAACTCAGTCTGGAGGACTTCAACAAATGCAGCAACCCGAGCGGTTTGACGTGGGCAGCACCGCGGCCCAGAAGAAAGGGACCCACCCAAAGCCCATGCCGCTCACCACATCCTCGACCTCTATGGTTACCACCACTATTTCACCACCATCATCTGCCTCATCATCTACACCACCTCTCTCCTCCCCCTCTCCTGCATCATCATCACATGACTCCTCTCCAGTAGCCTCACCACTGGCCCCACTAGCCACGGCTCCACAGTACTTTCCCCTCGTATCACCTCTACCTCTCAGTCAGCCACCTTTCATCACCTCGTCCAGCCTCGCTACTCCTACATATCACTCCCCCGCCCAGATCATGCTGCCCCCACCCTCAATACAACCTCAGCAGCCCACCTTCATTCCAACCCCTCTCGAGATCCAGTTCCCACTTGGACCAGGACATCTTAGGCCCCCGCCAGATGCTTGGGACTCCCTATTGGCTGAGATACATAGCATCCGGGCCTGTCAGGCAGAGCTGACACATTACACCCAAGAGCAGGCCCGCATTATACAGGAGCAGGGCACCCTTATCTAGGGACTCAGACACGACATCACACAGCTTTGAGAGGAGCTCGAGACCCTCAGAGCAACGCCTGGAGGAACCCCAGTCACAGAAATGGAGGCACAGATAGCCACGATACAGTCGGCTATAGCAAAGACGACTAGATGGGTGAACGTGGCGAAATGGGAGCCCGCAAAGGCAACCGTTTCAGCCGCCATACAGGAGCAGCAGCAGAGGGCTTCAAAGGCCCTCAACATCCGGGTACGAGGGATCATGCGAGACAACACCAGCACCACTACGATGCCCATGGAGGCGGCGATCACCTTTGTGACCACCACCATGGAAGTCCCCGACCATAGCATAGAGGGAGCATGGCGTGTTGGGAGAGATCCCAACCGAGAGCAGCCCCTAGTCATTCACTTCAGAGATTCACATGCTCAACTAGCGACACTCCGACGCCAAGCCTCTCTACGAGAGCATCCCACCCTGTCCATGGATGAGGATTTGACACCACTACAGATTGAGGAGTGACAAGTTCTTCTCCAGCAGCGGGATGTTGCCCGCAAGGAGGGGAAATAGGCCGTGGTCCAAGATGGTAGGTTGTTGACCGGCACCCGTCGGGCTCCCACCCGTACCTCCTAGGGGGACAGGGACTTTGAGAATCAGGTTTCCGAGACCCTAGATTGCACCATTTGGAACTGTAATGGTACCTTATGGTCAGACCCAGGGAACTTCTCAGAGTCTTATACAGGACGAGACATAGTCTTTTACACGGAGACACACCAAAGCCCAGAGCGTCCACCACCGATAGTCAGTGGCTACACATGGGAGTCAACCTTCAGGGATGAGATGAGGGATACAAGAGGAGTCCGAGGATCAGGCGGGGTCGCAGTATTGTACAGGTCTTCCCTCGTTGGAGCCATCTCCATTGAGAGGAAGGACGCACACTCCCGATTCATGTGGATCCGGATCCGACACACAGACACCCGTGACCTTTTCATAGCAATATGCTGCTTCCCGCCAAACACATCCCACTTCGCCAGAGTGGCACGAGAGGAGGATGAGACATCACCATATGCACCCTTACATCACGATATCCCAGACCTTTCAGCCCGTGGGGAAGTTCTCCTCGTTAAGGACTTCAACAGCAGCACGAGCACGCGCCAGGCACCACTCCTGGACTTCCAAGATGACTCCGTCATGCTACCAAACATGGACCTAGACGGAGCAAGTATGACCAGGACCTCATCGGACCAACACAAGCCTGTTACACCATATGGACACGTGCTCCTTGATCTGCGTAGGATGCATGATCTCATCATCTACAACGGGCTCGACCTATGGCCCTCCTCAGGTGGTTTTACTTGCTTCCCACACCGGGGGGCCACTAGTGTAGTAGATTACATCATGGGATCCCCTACCTTCACTTCATGTATCACCGACTTCACCGTAGCACCACTCCCTCTAGGAGCTGATCACACATACCTATTCTTCACTATCGCCACCCCACGCTTAGCCACACCACACACACCACATAGGAAGCACGACACCTACCACGACATACACTTTGATCACAACCTCTCACTGGCCTACTCTGGATGCCTAAACAGACTCCTAACCTACATCGATCACATACCACTCATAGAGGACTGTGCTGCCCTAATTAGTTGCACACTCCATGAGGCTACCCTCCAAATCTTTCCCCACACCACACGGTCCACTAAACCACCACCTCTTGGTTCTGTACCCTGCAACAATTGGTACAATGCGGAGTGCAAGGCTTATCGCCGACAACTTCGATTTGAAACTAGATGTCACCTCCCGAACACACCGACATCTCGTACGTCGGAAGAAGCAGGCATTTCTTCGTCGAAATGAGGAGGATCTACTGCACATCTTGTATAGCAGCAACTCTAAGGATTTTTGGCGGAGATTCCTTGAGCGTAGGTCCCCATCACCCCTCACCGACACGAGAGTCTGGCACACGTATGCACACCATCTTTATGATGTCCCACACCAGCCCACTTTAGATCTCATATACACACCTCGCCCCACCACTTGCACGTTGTTCACTAGAGGGGGAGTCAAGGACGCGACATTGAAACTGCACAATGGCCGAGCGAAGGATCACAAGGGGCTATGCACTAAATTTATCGCATATGGGATCGACACGTTAGCCTCGATCCTAGCAAAGCTATTCAATGACGTTGTTTGCCTTGGCTTCCCAACACCATCACCCCCATCCACAAGGCAGGGGATCCCATGGACCCGAGTAACTACAAGACTATCATGATTGGACATGTGATGTCCAAGATCTATGCAGCTGTATTGGATGCATCGGTCACCCTGTTCGCAGAGATGAGAGGGCTCAGAGCAGAGGGTCAGGCCGGTTTCAGGCGAGACCATGGGACTATGGATCACATACTCACACTCAGGAGTGTCATTGAGGAGGCCAGATCACGGAAGGAGACGGTATATTGTTGCTTTGTGGATTTCCGCAAAGCCTTTGACATAGTACCTCGAGCTCATCTCATCACACACCTACACACTCTGGGATTTGATCAGGAGATCATCTGGGCAGTCATGGCACTGTATGAGAGAGTCTCAGGCCGAGTTCGGACATGCGCAGGTTGGACAGATGAGATCCTGAGTAACATAGGGATCAAACAGGGTTGTCCCTTATCACCGACCCTGTTTGGCCTCTACATCGATGAGCTTGAGACTTTCATGGGGGCGTTCGGAGGGACCGGTTGCTCACTTGCCGGTTTCATCATCAGGATTCTTCTTTATGCAGATGATGTGGCACTCTTGTCATCCACACCCAAGGGGCTCCAACGACACCTGGATGCACTGCAAGCTTTTTGTTTATCCCATGATTTGGAGGTCAACCTTGGCAAGACCAAGGTCATGATCTTTAATACCTCTCGAGCAAACATGCAATGGAAGCAGGTTATTTTTACTTTCGGTGGGTCACCAATTGAGATCGTATCCTCATACACTTACTTGGGAGTCATCTTCTCCGGCCCGATCTTCACAATGAGACCAGTGATGCAGGCCAGACTAAGCAGGGGATACGCCTCACTGGCTTGGCTAGAGAGACAATGCTTTCACTCCCACTTCCAGGACCCTCGGACCAAGGCTCTTCTCTTCGACTCCTTGGTCCAACCAACTGGTATGTATGGCAGCCCTTGTTGGGGGCCTGACATGTCAGAGATAGAGTGGACACGGGTGGAGCACTTGCAGATCCTCATGCTCTCACGGATGATCCAGGGGAAACCGTCTGTATCACATCACATCATTCAGGCCGAGTTTGGTGCTTCTCCACTCCAGCTAGATGCAGCCTTTCAGACCATCACATATCTACACCGGGTTAGATCATATGGGGACTGCACATCAGGGAGACGGAGGTTGCCATGGTTGGCTCTCGATTCCTCCATGAGGTTAGCAGCAGAGGGAGACAAGCGATGCTGGTATGCACGGACTCACAGATGGTTTGTGAGACTAGGGTTCCACATCGATAGGATACCTCCTTTTTAGTACAGTTCAGATGCCCCTCCGGTACTCCCACCCACCATCCCGATTGGGCCACACACCAACCAGGTCATTCGAGAGGATCTCCTGCAGCTACACACCTTTAGGACCTGGTTGGAGCCGAGGGAGCTCCCAGTGAAGCTGAGTTTCTACAGAGATTACTGTCTTCGTATTTCGAAGGAGGGATTCATCACATCACCGGGGTACACTGAGCTTCATATGCCTCACTCACTACGGCGGATCTCCATCGGACAGTTTCGGGTATCATCACACCGCCTCCGCATAGAGTGCGGCAGAGCAGAGGGGATTCCTAGGGAGCATCGCTTATGCATATTGTGCGACTGTCAGGAGGTTGAGTCGGAGGAGTATTTTATTTTCAGGTGCCCAGTGTACTACGAGATCCGAGGTGGCTACCACTGCCTCTTCAGAGACGACTTCGGGCTCCTTTCCAGATTCCTCGCCTACCCAGGTCAGAGATGCCTCGCGGCCTTCATTCACAAGGGGGTCCGACACAGAGAGTACTTACTCAAGCGACGAGGCTTGGCCACATCATCAGACACCTCTCAGAGCAGAATCACAGAGTTCTTCCCATCGAGTGCAATTGATCGTCCATTATCTAGCCCCAGACGTGACAGAGACCCCAACCCAACGACCACAGCACGACACACGAGACATCGAGGGAGGACACAGATCACTCTGAGGGAGCTCCTGTCATTGTTTAGACCCGAGATACGTCCCATGGGAGTCACGGTGGCTCTGGTCTTATGTCAAGCCTCGTCCAGGAGATCGAGATGCACGGCACACCTTGACGGGCGCCAACGTCCCATCACCGGCTATGCACCAGCTAGAGCGACATGACATACGGAGGATTCCGCTCCGCTCCAGTCCTTTTCTTTTCTTTTCATTATTACATCCAGATGTATTTGATTATGTATGATCAGACTTAGGGTTCAGCACGGGTGATGATGCTTGTTTCAGTGGCTCCACCCTTACTGTGATTTGTATCAGGTTTTCTTTCAGTCTCATAGACCCATCGGTCTTCCGAAGACTCTAATAAAATTTCTTTCTTTCTTTCTTTCTTTCTTTCTATGTGCCAGGTATAAAGAAGAATTTGCTTTCAGTGTCCTCTCTCAATAGAGGAGGATTTCAGGTTATAGTCGATGATGCTAAGTGTGCAGTCAGAGACAAAGAGAATGACTATGCTTTGATGTTGTCTAGCACTTTGTATCGCAGTCTTTTTCAGCTTGATATATATGAGAAAAGATCCAATCTTGCACTTTCAGTGAGCACTCCCACTGCTGCGATGCTTATGGGCACATGGGCTATGGCAGCTTAATGACACTTCAGAAGCATACTATGGTTGATTCATTGCCTTCTTTGGAGTCATCTCCTCCTCATGCATGTGAGGGTTGCATCCTTGGCAAGATGCATAGATTTCCTTTTAAGAAGGATGGCGCAGTGAGAGCTACACGTAAATTACAGCTCATACACAGTGATGTCTGCGGTCCCATGAGGACACTTGCTTTTGGTGGTTATCTCTTTTATGTTACATTCATAGGTAACTTCACCAATTACACTTGGATATATGGTCTTAAGGCAAAATTAGAAGTGTTTATGCATTCAAACACTTTGTGGCTATGGTTGAGAATGAGACAGGACTCAAGGTGCAGACACTTAGCACAGATAGAGGGGGGGAGTATATGTCTCATGAGTTTGAGGCATTTTTGAAGGAAAAAGGCATCACGCATCAGCTTATAGTGAGGCTTACACCTCAGCAAAATGGCAAAGCTGAGTGCAAAAATCGCACTCTTATGGAGATGGATAGATGCATGCTTACTAGTAAAAAGTTGCCTCATAGGTTTTGGCTCTAAGGCCTCATGTGTGCAAACTATGTTTTGAATCGGGCTCCCACAAAGGCTTTGAAGACAATCACTCCCTATGAGGCATGGCATGCGAGAAAGCCTTCAGTGGATCATTTCAGAGTTTTTGGTTGTGTTGCATATGCCCACGTGCTTGTGGAGTTTCGACATAAGTTGTCAAACAAGGCACTTAAATGCATTTTTGTTGGGTATAGTACACAAAGCAAAGGCTATCGTCTCTACAATCCAACTTCTCGCAAGATTTTTGTGAGTAGAGATGTTATCTTTTCAGAGAATTCAGCACATACACATACTGAATTTACTATTCCAGCTTCTTCAAATGATATTTTTGAGGGGATGCTTCATATAGCATTTGGTTCCCCAGCTGAGGTTCATGCTGAAAATCAGAATTTACAGCCACCTCCTTCTGATCCACATGCCCCGATTCAGCCACATGCTGATTTTGTACCTCCACACGGTGTGGATGAAGTTGTCAGGCACATAGTCACAAAAAACGTTTCGTCTGTTTTGCCATTTCGCCGTTTCACAGGTTTTGTTTCGTTTCGTTTCCTGTTGTGAGACGAAACGGATAGGTTTCAAAATGCTAATATATATATTCAAGGCTATTGGCTACTAAGATATGTTATACGGAAGAAACCTGCACTAGAGCGAGCTGCTGCTCCTCCCCGTTCCCCTGCTGCTCCCCCTCCCTCAGCCCGTCTCTCTCCCCCCTCAGCCTGTCCCTAGCCCCTCCCTGCTGCTTCCCCCCCTCCCCCCCTGCTGCTCCGCCCCCTCCCCCTGCCTGCCCTCTGTTCCCTGCTTCCGCCCCCTCCCCCTTGCTGTCCCGCCCCCTCTCCCTGCCTCCGTCCCCTCCCCCCTGCTGCTCCGCTCCCTCTCCCTGCCTCCGCCCCTCCCCCCTGCTGCTCCCCTCTGGTCCCGCCCCCTCCTGCTGCTCCGTCCCCTCCCCCCTGCTGCTCCGCCCCCTCTCCCTGCCTCCGCCATCTCCCCCCCTGCTGCTCCCCCTCTCCCCCTGCCTCCGCCCCTTCCCCCCTGCTGCTCCGCTCCCTCTCCCTGCTGTCCCGCCCCCTCCCCTGCTGTCCCGCCCCCTCCCTGCTTGCTCTCCCGCCCCCTCTCTTCCTCTCACTCCTCCCTTTCTTCTCCTCTCCCTTCCCCTCCCTCCTTGCCCCTCTCCCCTCTCAGCTTTAGCCCCTCTCCTCCTTCCCTCCCCTTCCCCCCTGCTTCCTCCTAGCCTCCTTTCCCCTCCCTTGCCCCTCGCAGTTTTTTTGGAACGGAAGGAGCCTTTTTTCCTGTTCGAGTCGGCCTCCTCACCTTGATTGGCGATGGATTCCCCGTCAGCCAATCCTACTCCATCTCCACCGGCCGCGAAAACTATCACTTTCTCTAAAGACGAGTTGCAGCAGCTCAAGAAGGATGTAGAGATTGAGTGCTCTACCACTTTGTTAGCACGCATCTTCGGGTCTCACCCTTCCAGATCCCAAGCCAGAGACTGGATGCTTGCGGCTCTCCCCCCAGACCTCGCTCCTCGATTGGTAGATGTTCGCCTTCTGGGACGAGGTTTCTTCCAGGTTGTTTTTGACTCTCCAGAGGCTGCGAGCACTGTGCTCAAGGCCGAGCTTTTACACCTGGGACACAGGAAGATCTTCTTTGAAGCCTTTCACCTTGGTTTCGACCCAGTTGAGGCAGATAAGAAATTCTTCTCGCTCTTCATCAGGTTCCCCGGGCTTCCCCAGGTTTACTATCGACTTCTCTCTGTTATTGGGGAGCATTTTGGCGTAGTTGCTGAGATCCCAACCCTCCCTGGGTTGCCATTGACTGCAGCAGAGGCAACCAAGGCTGATGGGGTTCCTAGAGTTAGGGTCCTTTGCAAGGATCCTAACCTCGAGATGGACCACGTCATGATACAGCGCCCGGATGGTTCCTTTTTTCGCCAGAGAGTGGAGATTTCAGGCAGGCAGGACCAGTGCAGGATTTGCAGGACCTCGGGACACTTTGCCAGGGATTGTCCCAGAAAGAAGAAAAGGCCTAAGAAGACCTCCGGTACAGCTACCGCCTCAGGGCATCGACAGGGGGGACAGGGAGGGAGATTAGACCCGGCACTTGCCCCTCGACCTCGACAGAGGGGTGGTACAGGTCCAGCTCCTGCTCCTCATTCTTCACGTGGCGGTCCTGCTCAGTCAGGTGGTGGTACAGGTCCAATACCTATTCCTCGGCCTCATCAGGGGGGTGGTACAGGTCCTGCTTCTCGACCCCCACCTCCCTCAGGCACACGCGACGCTTTACAGTGGGTTCCAGTACGTGTGCAGGTCCCTCCTTCAGTTCACGAGGGTACCTTAGTAGACTCTGCTTCACCTCGAGCTGTCCTTCCTGTCTCACCTTGCACAGTCCGAGACGCTGAAGCTTCGACCTCCTCCCCAGTTGCAGCTTCTTCCTTAGATCCAGCACTGCCAGATGTTCCTCTTGAGGACGGAGAGATTTCCGTGGCTGGGCAGACACCGGGTAGAGAGCCTTCCTCACTCCCTCCCTTGGACAGGGGGAAGGGGATAGCTTACACTGTTGATCCTCTTCCCTCACAAGGGATCCTTCGTACTCCGGTGTCTGGATTGCTCCACAGGAACTCGTTTTCAGCCTTGGCAGAGAGTTCAGATTTCCCAGAGGAGGAGTTTGTGCCCGCTACTTTTGGGGAGCCAGTGGTTGGATTTCCTATTGACAGGGCTTCTTCTTCAGGTGCCAGGATTCTTTCCCCTATTGACTTTCCTCCACTGGGTTCCTTCCCTCCATCCAGGAGGTCTTCCCCTGTTGAGGGGTTTGTTTCCGCCACTAGGTCGGGTAAGGTGTTCCACTCTACATCCTCCCGTCGATGAGGATTATCAGTTGGAACATACAGGGCCTAGGTGGCGTCCCACATCGCCGCCGCAGACAGCTGATCCGGGATCAGCTTCATCCAGGTGTTACTGGGGGTCCCATTGATATATTATTTATTCAAGAGCACAAGCTGGATTATAGAGATTGTGCCAAGTCAGGCAAGTTGCTTTCAGGACATACTTTTTGGTCGCCTGCATTGGGCACTAGGGGAGGCACTTCTATTTCAGTTTCGCAGTCGGTTCTCCCCTTAGTTGTTGGGCACGGAGTCATTATCCCCTCTAGAGCTCAGTGGATTATTCTCTTGATTGGAGGGCGTAAGGTTGGCTTCCTCAACCTATATGCCTCCAACATTAGAGGGGAACGTGTCCTTATGTGGAAGACTTTGCTCTCCTGGGCCCCCATTGTGGATTCTTGGGTGATTGGAGGTGACTTTAACATGGTCGAGTTACCTTCAGACAAAAAAGGGGGTAGAGAAGGCGGACTTCACTCTTTGGAGAGAGCAGCTTGGGATGCCTTCCTTTTCCATTTCTGTGGCAGAGATACTTGGTGTGATGATGCCTTTCTTATTCAGCCACAGTCCCTCCTGTTCTCTTGGTCGAACAGGAGGCAACAGATGCCTATTCATGCACGCATTGACAGATTTTATGTAGATGACTGGGCACTTGACAGAGGGGGATCGGTATGCATTGCTGCGGGGGTTTCCACCTCAGACCATTTCCCTGTTGTTCTGGCTATCTCAGAGCCTCACTTGAGAGGCCGATCTGCCAGCATCAGGATCCCAGATGCCTTTTACACAGAGGAGGACCTTACAGAGGCAGCCCTACGGGTATGGTTTGCTCATGTCCAGGGAGGGCAGCCACATCCTTCACATTTAGCCGCTGCCCTCTCTGGTATTAGCGACTTTTACTGCTCAGTTGCTTCTACCAGGAGACGAGATATTCTCAGACGTGAGATTGGTGTTCGCCAGCAGTTAGCAGCTTTGCAGAGGGAAGAGCAGAAACGGCCTTCAGATGCTTGGATTCAGGAGCGCCTTGCTGCAGCGAGGGCTCACTTGCAGTTATTGCTTGATCAGAGAGCAGAGTATGCCTTTCATGCACGGGAGTCCTTCTGGATTCAGATGGGTGGTAGAGTCAATAAACACTTCTTCTCTACTCTTGGCCCTAGACATAGTAGAGAGAGTGTATCTCAGCTTATTGACTCACATGGGGTTTTACAGACAGAGCCAGATGACGTCTTACGCATAGCTTCAGATTTCTATGCCACCCTCCTTACTGCTGATCCTGAGACACATGATATAGAGGATGCTAGACAGGCTATTTGGCAGAGTATCCCAGTGTTGGTGAATCCGGATATGCATGTTCTACTTGACGCACCTTTCACCAACACAGAGTTCAGGACTGCACTTTCAGCCCTTCACAAGGGCAAGTGCCCAGGTTTAGATGGCCTCACTCCGTCTTTTTTCATTGCATTTTGGGATATGATTGGAGACTATATTACTTCAGCCATGCAGGCCATTTGGGACTCTGGCGAGATGCCTGAATCGCTTACAGAGGGCCTCATCCACCTTATCCCAAAAGGAGGTAGCAGAAATTTATTGTCCCAGTGGAGGCCTATCACACTTCTGGGGACTTGTTACAAGATTCTGGCCAAGGCTATCAGCCTCCGATTGCAGCCACTTCTCCCTGATCTTATCCACGACACTCAGACGGGATTTGTGCATGGCAGAAGTATTTTTGATAACATTTTTTCTTTCTGGGAAGCTTCAGAGTGGGCCGTGCAGAGTGGCCAGAATCTTGCCATTCTACTGTTGGATTTTGAAAAAGCTTATGACAGAGTAGATTGGAGTTTTTTGGAGGGCACCCTACTACGCTTTGGATTCACTGATGTTTGGATCAGAGGTGTTTCCTCTTTGTACAGATCAGCCCATAGCCAGGTACTTATTGGTGGGGTAAGGGGTGAGAGATTTCAGATTTCGAGATCAGTCCGTCAAGGATGCCCCCTTGCTCCTTTCCTTTTTTTATTCGTGGCCGAAGCTATGAGCATCTATGTTAGATCTCAAGCTGACATCTTTGGGCTGAGACTTCCTATCAGAAGAGAAGAGGAGCTGCTTGACAGTGAGTTGGCTGATGACACAGCGATTTATTTGGATGCCTCTCCACAGACATTGACTTCTTTCAGGACAGCATTGGATTTATTTTGCTTGGCGGCAGGGGCGCAGATAAATTGGCATAAATCCAATGGCTTTTGGATCAGTGATGAGGACACTCCAGTTTGGGGACTTGACATAGGGTTCACTTGGGTTCAGAGGGGTGTGCCTATCAGGTATTTGGGCTGCCAGGTCGGCTTGGGTATTTCTACCACGCAGCAGTTTGCTCCCGTGTTGGAGAGCATCAGAAGGAAGCTTCTCTTTTGGAGCTCAGCCAAGCTGGATCTTGCCTCTAGAGTTGTGGTGGTCAACCAGGTCCTCTTGGCCACGGCCTGGTTTATTTGTTCATGTTGGTGCCGTTCTAGGGACTGCATCATTCAGCTCAGAAGACCGATCAGGAACTTTCTCTGGAGTGGGCTTGATGGCACAGCAGATGCCTTAGCCAGAGTGGCTTGGGAGACCCTCATCCTCCCTACACAGGATGGGGGTCTCAATATTATTGATCCAGATTTACAGTGCAGGGCCTTACTTTGCAAGATAGTGGTGCGAGGACTTATGCCAGGACAGGAACCGTGGAAGGACTTTCTTATCAGCAGCATACAGAGGTGCACACCTTCCTCAGGAGGAGACTGGATGAGCAGTGTTAGATGGATTTTCACCTCAGCACACCTCAGATCACCTTCATCCCCTCTCATGGTTGCCATTCTGAAAGCTTGGGCTAGTTTCAGAAGCTCTCTTCGGAGGATTCCTCCTTCCTCCCGGGAAGAGATTGATAGGCAGCCCATCATGTGGAACGACAGTATTTTAGATGATCGTGGCAGACCACTGGGTGCCTCACTCTACATGCAGTGGGCCAGGTGGGAGAGGGGACCTGCTTCTTCTTTGGGATCTTGGAAAGCCTTCCGTAGGCTTCCAGAGGAAACCAAGTCAGGGTTGACAGGACATCTCAGAGGGAGTGCAGGGAGGATCTTGCAGATTGAGTCAGCCCTTCCAGAGGCTTGGATAGACACAGATGATATGCCTCTCACTACCTCCACTTGGGCAAGTACTTTCTCGAGAGGCGGGGTTCCACTTCAGGTCTTAGCCTTCCGAGGTGCACAAGAGGATGCTTTGGTTTTCAGTGTCCAGGATGGTGGCAGATTGCTCAGATCTACAGATGATATATTGCTTGAGTCTGCTTTTCAGCCTATCAGGGTCGTAGGCCTTTTGATGCAGGGTTCAGATTCAGAGTGGTTCTTAGACCCTGACCCCCAGTTACTCTCCACCGGGTCTTGGAGACTTTGGCTCTACGGAGGAGTTCCCATCAGGTATTTACAGTGGGACCCCGGAGAGTGGGAGTGGATTGACGCGGGGCATCGAGAGAAGACCATCCCCTTCTTTCGTTACACGGTCAGTAATGCCAGGAGATTTCAGCTCAGTAGTAGAGGTTGGAGACCCTCCAGAGTTCCTCATTGGGAGACTTTTGGTATTACTGCGGATCAGCAGAGGTACTTCTGGAGGAGGCTCTGGAAATCCCACAGGAATAGAAAGATCACTATCTTCTTTTGGCTTTCTATTCATGGAGGGATTGCAGTGAACCTTTGGAGGTCCAGATTCGGAGCCGACCCTACTTGCCCTCGTTGCCTTTCTGCTTCGGAGTCTATTCAACATTGCTTATGGGATTGCAGACAGGCGAGATTGATTTGGATGGGGATAGCCAGGATCTTCAGTCACTTTGCCCATTCCCCACTCTTTATGACTTGGGGCTCGGTGGCTTGGCTTTCTCTTACAGGACCTCAGGTTTTCTATGAGGGACTTGACTCCTCCCGGGCCATTTCAGTTCGACATCATCGGGTTGAGCTCTGCTCGTTGGATGTGGTTACACACCGTCCTTTTACAGCTGTACATGCCTCTGTGGATACTTCTTGGGAGATTATAGCGAGCATAGCAGCCTGGCATATCTGGAGATCCAGATGCACAGAGGCTATGGAGGGTACTCAGGTTCATCCCTCGCACACATTGGCTAGTATCTGGACAGACATCGTACACACTCTGATGGCCGTATGGACGGGTATGCAGGGGGACTCCCGTGCAGCCTCAGCTAGGAGGGCTTCTTTCTTCAGGGAATGGAAGGATTCTCCTTTCTTCTCTGAATCTACTACAGGGTTGAGATGGCACTTTCAGCCTCAGCCTTGGTTTCTTTCCACCTCACTCTGAGGGGGTTTTTTTATTATCCTCATGATTTCATGATGTATTCCGCTTTGAGCTTGCTCTCGCGGGTTTTTGTTCTTACTTAATAGAAGTCTTTTTCATGGAAAAAAAAAAAAAAAAAAAAAAAGATATGTTATACTCAAGTTTAGAGTTACAAAGAGGAATATAAGTCAAGAAACCTAGAAAGGATATATAAAACGCCAACACATTCTTCAAATTTATTTCAAGCTTTCAATCTTGATTCTCGATTTTCAACTTCAGATAAATCAATCCTTAAGGATTGAAAAGCATATGTATTCTAGAATCTAGATATATGAACATTGAATCATTGAAAAAATGAAAAAAATTTGTTTTAAAAAATATTTCAGGATTTGGACAAAACAACGTTTCGTCCCATTTTGAAATGTTTCGTGATGAAACATTTCGTCGCATTTCGATAGGACGAAACGTGTTTTCATGTGACTATGGTCAAGCAAGAGATTCAAGAGATACACGCAGCCAAAAAAGTCCCGAATTGGTTGCTAAAGACTCTCAGGGAGAGTAGGCTTGAGGCCCCATTGCTTGGCAGGACTCGTAGTGCAGTAAGGCACGCAAGGGGGGCTCTTTCACTTGAGACAGCTTATGCAAGTACTCTTCTTGACGAGGAAGAACCTGACTCTTTTGAAGCCACATGTGCAGATGCCTTTTTTGAAGGATGCTGTAAACCACTTACGACAGGTCTCTTTTGGTGTGCATGCAGCAGAGTGCAATTGAAGATGTGAAATTTGTGGTTCAGGTGATAGATGCAACACAGGTGTGAAAACTTTCGCAGGCATAACTATGCTTTGGGAATCTATGCTTTTCCCAAAAGCAATCTATGCTAGCTACCATGCCCTTAAGTGCTTGATGGGACAATGCTCTTCATGCGGAGCAGAAAAAATGGCATGTTGCCCAAGGGAGGAATGATTTAGTGCACGTACAAAGTCTGTAAAGATATTTGAGGATGTCCAAGTTGGAACCACAGTTGATGGGAAAAAGAGAAAAATGAAAGTTCTTTCATTCAAAGAGATGCAATGTAGGGAGCTTTTGGTAATGTTTAAGGACCACTTGAACAAGTTTATAAAGCATAACTTCGTCTACATATGGTAGGCAAAGCAATTCAAGTATCTATCATAGATTTTGCAGAAAACTACACTTTGAAAGAACAAAACAAGATCCAATCCATGCATTGGCACTCCAACCAAGTTACAATCTTTGTCCAAATTGCATATGTGCGTATTGTAAGCATCGCCCACAAATACCATCACTTTTATATATCCGATGATAGGATGCATGACACTCTTTTTGTTCAGCATTGCTTTATGCTCCATTATAAATGGTTGAAAGATCAAGGCTCGATCAAGGCATTCATGTCAATAAACATTGGGTGTGGTCAGATGGAGAAGCCTCACAGTTCAAAGCAAAGAGGCCTTTTTACTTCGTTGCTTGATATGGCACAATGACACGAATGAAAATGACACATAAGTTTTTTGGTTGTGGACATGGAAAGGGTGAACATGATGGTGCAGGGGCTGTTCTTAAAAGTCCTACATCCCGGATGACCACCATAAGGTAACTTATTGCCATGGCTGCAAATTTTGTTTCGAATGTCCATCAGTTGGACATAAAAACAGCTTTCCTTAATGGGGACTTGCAAGAAGAGGTTTATGTCAAACAACCTCCTGGATTTGAACTTTCTAGTAATGCACTTCAGGTTTGCAAGCTAAACAAAGCTTTATATGGGCTAAAACAAACCCCACGTGCATGGTATGCCAAGATTGATGCATTCCTGGCAAGTAAGGGGTTACATAATCCCACGGAAAGCACCCTCTACATCAAGAAAGATGGGGGGGATATTTTGGTCATCATTCTTTATGTAGATGACATGCTGCTCATAAGGTCAAATGAGGAAATAATTACAGATTTCAAGGCTGAATTGAAAGCTGAATTTGACATGAGAGATTTGGGCATGTTAAATTTCTATTTGGGGATCCAGTTCATACAAGACAAGCATGGTATTGTTATGTCTCAATCCAAGTATGTGCAAAAGCTCTTAGATAGGTTCAACATTCAAGATTGTAAGCCTACAGCCACTCCCATGGAGTCAGGGCTGAAGCTTACTATGTATGATGCAGGTGAATCAGTGGATGCCACACTTTACAGCCAGGCTGTTGGATGCCTCATTTATTTGTGAAATACACGGCCTGATATTCAGTATGCAGTATCTCAAGTGAGCAGGTATATGAAGAGCCCAAAGACAACACATTGGCACGCTGTAAAACGCATCTTCCGTTACTTGCAAGACACAAAGTCTTATGGCTTGATGTTTCCCAGGGGGGGTGACTTGCAGATGCATGCTTACAGTGATTCAGACTAGGTTAGAGACTATGATACCAAGGAGTCCACTAGTGGTAATTATTTCTTTTTGGGCAAAGCTTGCATTTCTTGGCTGAGCAAGAAGCAATCTATAGTGGCTACTTCCTCATATGAAGCTGAGTACAGGGCAGCTTTCACAGCGACAATTGAATGTGTTTGGCTGCGACGTTTACTCGCTGCTCTTCGTCTTTTATGGGAGGGTCCTTCTCCAATTCTCACTGATAGTCAGAGTGCTATAGCAATGGCAAAGAATCATGTGTTTCATGCTCGCACGAAGCACATTGAGATTCATTATCATTATGTCAGAGAGAAGTTGCATGCAGGGGAGGTATGATCAGGTATGATCTATGTGTCAACACATGACAATGTTACAGACATCTTCACCAAAGCACTTCCACGTGAGAAGTTTGAGCCTTGAGGCATTTCGCAATGCCCTAAACTTATCTCCGTTTGGTGATTGATCACCACCTTGTACACCACATTGGCACTGCAGGGGGGTGTTAGAATTATTATCATATTCTAAGCAGTGGCCAATGTATTGTAATAAGTAGGTTAGGGGCACTTTTCCCTCATTGAGGTTTTTTCCCCTAACCATAGTCCAATCCCTAACACGGTTAGTGGATAGGATAGGGTTTTGTCACTTAGACAAAACCCCTCACTTTCTCTTTGTACTTACTTCATTACGCTATTCTATTTAGCACACTTACGTTTTGCTCTCACTCGTGCTCACTCTCTCTCTTGCTCATTGCCCTCCATTTGTTCACACCTATCTCTTACCGCAGCACCAAGAGATTTTCCTGTGCTATGGAGCCTTCTATGTAACTGTGCCTTGTGTTTGCTCTTATAGACCCATGTGCGTCCTACAACATTCTGGTATTTTGGTATGTCAAACAGCTTCCATTCACCTTGAGAGTATCTTATTCCATGGTTTTGTACAAAAGACATTGACATTGCCTCCCTTCTCGCTGACCTGGTTAAGCTTTTATGGCTTCTTTCAGGCATTTCGTACATCCTGGAGTCTTCTGTGGTCTTAAGATGTCACTTGTCAAGCATTTTTGGGAGTTTAATCTTTTTAAGGCAACAAGCCAAAGGTGTTACTTCGGGAGCTCGAACAACAAATAAATTCCTAAGCTCAGCTAGAGTGATGATTGATAAGGAAAAGACTCCACTGGATGCAGCCAATGAAAAGGAAACCTTAGAAAACTTTAAACAGCTCAGCAGAAATAGCAAGAGTGAGACAGATGTGAATAAACAACCCCAAGGAGCTGAGCTTTAGGCATTTATTTGTTGTTGCAGCTGCTCACAAGTGTCTTGAGAACATCCAAATGAATCTCATTGCTCTCCACATCAAACCGCCTCTCACGTTCAGCAAACTATCTTTTGATATTCCAGAGTAGACAGCAAAACCCTGCTGTAATGAGCACATGATATAGTGTGTAGAAGCACGAAAAAGGCTGATGGAGAAGCTCGGTAGAGAGATCAAGGAAGAGGCTTCAAAACGGAGCCAGAATTGCTCCAAACGGGGCTATGAAAGGCCCCTAAAAGAGGCTGGAAATTTTGACCTTTTGCCCTTATAAAAAAAAGGGGGGGGGGGGGGTCTTTATGTCACCTAGGACTGTTAGGACAGCACTAACCTAAGACCTCTATGACAGTTAGGACACTCGCTTAGTCTAACCCAACCTAACCTACTAACTGAAGCCTCATTAGGTTAGCCGAATTGACCAGCTAACCTAGCCTAACCTGATCCACTAACTGAACCTAACTAATTCTGCCAACCCAACCTAACCTAGCTAACTAACCCTAGCCACTAACCCACATCACACTAGCCAAACAACTAATTAGTGTAAGCTGTTAAGGTTTGGCTGCAAGGAAATGACGGACGGCAACGACGTGACAAAGGGGGCGGCGGACGGAATGGATGGCGACGCTAGGGGGAGGGGGGGTGACGGACGGTGACGACGCGACACCAGGGGTGACAGACGGGATGAGGCGATGGACGACGGATTTGTGGAGGCGTTGGCTTGCTTGCACGGTGACGCGGCTGCGGGTAGGGGCTGATGAACAGCCATGAATAGGCCACAGGCGTAGCTCCACGGCGGCGTGGTGTCAACGAAGAGGCTTATGCTGCCTGCGCGGAGGTCGCCTATCTGGCACTAAACGGAGTTGCCAAAACTTCGTGGCCAGAAATTTGCAGCACATTTTGGGCATTTCTGAGCATTACTCCAAGCATCTGTAGTGTATACCTAGATGAGTCTAGGAACATCCCTAAACTCATCCTCTAAAAACAAAGCATAGTGCAATTTCAATCCCATGATAGTCACTCATAAGGTTGAAAACCATAAACTCCATCACGCATAGGAGGGACTAGCTACTATAACATTCCCACTGGCGTCATCAATGCCCAACATTGGGTGTAGACCATAGTATAAACATATGCTCTTACACATACAAATCCACACCCCCACACATACTCGAGCATCTGTAATGGACAGTTTCTGTTGCTGGCAGTCATTTCCATGTTCCCGGCTCGTCATCTATTCAAGAGATATCGTAGGCAAACAAGTGTGGCGAAGGGTGTCTCCGGGGCCTAAGCGTCACCGCGTGAGGTGGGAGTATGGTTGCCAATCCAGCAATGGCAAGTCTCACATGCTTTTTTTCCCTGTCTCCTTCGTCATACCAAGACTCTCCCAAGCTTCAGCAAACGGTCCATCTCGTCTTTTGTCAAATGCACAGGCAGAGGTTTAGAGCCTATGCTCCATCTCATCTTTGGCCTCCACCTGCGTGATCTGTAGAGTTGTCTATAGTATTCTATTGCTCCTGAGTTTGTAGGCTCTTGGCCTGCTGTAGATAGCTTTTGCTGCGTGCAAATCTAGCACTCGATTAGCTTAACATGGCAGAATGGCTGCATCAATCTCTCTCATCCATGGGCCAGCCCCTCGAAGATGAGAAATAGCACCCACCACACCTCTGTGGGGAGCCTACTCCAAGTCCCGAAAGAGTTGGCTGGGCCACTGTCCGCTGCGCCCAACCTAGGTGAGTCCTATGCCTGAGCATGAGACCATCCTAATTCCGAATCTCCGAATGCTAGATAAGAGGTTGACGCTCGAGCACCAAGGGCACCAAATAAGTCATCTTGCCAACCGCTGCAAGACTTTGTAAAAACTCCGCATCAATGGGGAGCCTTCCTCGTAAGAGGGACCACCCAGAAGATTTATCGATTGAGATTGCTGCCATTGACCACCGATGCGTGGGGTGTTCTTGAAAACCACTCGCTAAAGGAAGAGCTTCTAGGGCTCTGTGCCTGGGCCGAGACCTCTCATAACTAGCTTGCCCATGGGGGTTCTCCTAAAATGTCCGGTTCAATATTGCTCAAATCTCCTAGTGCTTGGGGCATGATCGTTGTCTGCCAAGCAACTCTGGCTCGGGTGTTCCTCATGCCATCTAATCCTACCCATAAGAAGTTGCGCATCAAGCGCCTGACCTGCCCCATGCATCCCCTATAAAAGCACCAGCAAGAGGCTATGTACCACGCCATGGCAAGAAGGACCTAGTTGGCCACCAAGGCCGTGCCTACTAGGGAGAGTTTGGCCAAGCTTCAATAGAGAAGCTTGTGTGGCACAATCTCTAAAACCATACCTACCAGGAACCAAGATATCTCACTGTCTGTCCCCGCGGGATCTAGGGAAAGCCGAAGTCAGCCCCCCGTCTCGGATCTCATGGGCCTTCTTTGTCGCTGTAAGTCGATGGATTTGGTCCAATTGATCCTAGCCCCAAGGGGCCTCGCAATATACATTCAAGGCACCCCTGACCGCCTCAGGGCTCGCTGTTAAACCCTCCACCTTAAGAACCGTGTCATCTGCAAACTCCGAGTTCAATAGCTCATGTTGTCAAATTAGGAGCCTCATCTTAATGAGGCCCGCAGTCTAGGAGCACAAAAAACAACCCAACACCTTAGCTACTACAAAAAAGAAAAGGAAGGAGGCGACCTGACAAACCAAGCAAGAGAGAGAAAAGGCCTCGCAAGCATCTGGCTTCCAACTGCCTGAAAAGCCTACTCTCTGCATAGTGTCTTCCAAAAAGATCCATTGCACTCTGCCATATATAATCTTCTCAAAATCCAAGACTATCGTGAATAATATCCACTAGGTGGAGCTGCAACCGCAGACTCCAGACCTTGGTTAAGATCTTGTACAGGATATCTAGCAAAGTAATCGGTCTCCACAACACGAGTCAAAGACTATGGAAGAGAAAGAAAGAAAGAAAGTTTATTAAAGTCTTTGGAAGACCGATGGATCTATGAGACTATGAAAAACCTGATATAATGAGCTGTGGTAGTGGAGCTACTAAACGAGCATCCACACCAATGCAAAATGCAAAATGGCAGTATTAAGTCCTAAGTACAACATAGTCATATCCCGACTATATATATCAATCTCAGCATCAACGTCGGCATCATCATAACCATAATCATCATCATTGTCAGCAGCAAGACATCAGGATGGATGAGGCTGTGGAAGTGGAGGCATGAGGTCAGCAATAGAACGATGTCGCCCCCTCAAGGGTGCAGTCCTGGTACGTCTCCTGATCGTAAGGGATGAGGGTGGAGCGAGATGCTAGAGGGAAAGCCAGGAGCTAGGACGAGATGGAAGGCTGTGCATCCTTCGGGATGAGTACTAGGGAGCGGGTGTTGATGGCAGAAATTTGACTTTTGAGGCCTATCTTCAGAGGTTTCGTGATTTGTAGACCAGAGCTACAAAGATGGATCCAGTTACCTTGTTAGGTTTCTTTGTGGATGGTTTGCCTGACTCGTACAAGCTTCAGATTAAGAACAAGTGTACCACTTTGCAAGAGGCCATGAACTATGCGCGCATCTATGATGATACCATGGCTAGCGCAAAGGGAACCACCATTGCCGACACGAGTGGGAAGAACAAGAGGAAGTTCGTTCAGCCTACCACTGGTATCGGGGAGTCGAAGTCTATAGACAACACCTCCAAGAAGAACTCAACTCAGACGAAGAATGGTCGTGCCCGTTTCCTACGCACATTGAAGTTAAAGAAAGAAAGGTCATATGCGAGGAGCGGGGCCACGCTCAAAATGATTGTCCTAAGCGCAAGAACCAGATGTAAGCACCGGGACCGAAGCTCCATGTGGGACAAGGTACCAAAGCTAAGGGAGCTAATCAAGTTTCGATGACAGGTATTTCTATAAATGTCATTACCTGCCCACTTTCTTGTAATTGCACTATTAATAATTCGTTATTTGGCCCCCATGACCTTTTCCGACTTTATGGAGAAGTAAGGATCAAAGAGTTCACATTCCTTTTGACCCAGGCAGCTCTCACAATTTTGTTAATTACAAACTTGTGCAGAGGATGGGGCTGTCCATGATACCTAGCGATCACACCTACGAGGTGCAGCTTCCAACTAGGAAGCAGTTTTGGGATCGCAAGATCGACGCACTTTCTATCCAGATTCAAGACTACACAGCTGCTCTTACGTGCTATGTCATGCACTTGGAACATGTGGACTTGTTAATCGGAATAGAGTGGTTTAAAACCCACGATACTCAGATTGGATGGAAAGAGCATACACTCTCTTTTTTGGATAAGGACACCCAATTTTGTATTCAATGTGATAATATCCCCTCTTCTCAGGGACCTATTGTATCTGTGATGCAGCTTCGAAATATAATAAACACTTCTCATTATGATGTGTATCAGTGTGTTTTGATTCCGCTTTCTTCATTTGTTGTCTCTGTTAATAACAAAAATGATTTATGCGTTTTTGAACACCGTGAATTGAGAACGTTGTTGGATGATTTCATGGATGTATTCCCTACTCAACTACCGGAAGGTTTACCTCGAGAACGAGCAGTAGACCATCGCATAGATTTAGTACCTGGGGCTCAACCTATTAGTATTCCACCTTATAGGATGAGCCAGCTTGAGGACGATGAGTTAGCTTCACAGCTACAAGATTATCTAAATATGGGCTATATTCGCCCAAGTAAATCACCTTGGGGAGCACCTGTTCTCTTAAGAAAGAAGAAAGATGGTTCATGGAGAATGTGTGTAGTTTATAAGTGATTGAATACAGTGACAATTAAGAATCAATACCCTCTTCCTCATTCCGATGATTTGATAGACCGTTTCGCCGGAGCGAAGTATTTCACTAAGATAGATTTGCGAACGGGTTATCACCATCTATGCTAAACACATAGATCGAACCGCATTCCAAACTAGGTATGGCCACTACGAGTTTCTCGTATTACCTTTAGGTTTGACAAATGCTCCCGCTACCTTCCAGCAAATGATGAACGATTTATTCCGAGATTTTTTGGGCAAATTCGTTGTCGTGTTCTTAGATGACATCTTGGTATATAGCCGAACGCTAGAGGATCACATTGGACATTTCCGGATTGTCTTAGTTATACTAAGACAACATAAGCTCCATGCCAAGATGAGTAACTGTGATTTCTTTATGAAGGAGATCATTTACCCAATGTTGACAAATTCATTCGCAAGTTTGCGATATTCTCTCTTACTTGTTGATGAATTCAGTCACATGACACGAGTATTCTGCTTGGCCAAGAAATCTCAGGCTTTTGAGAAATTCAAACTCTGGAAAGCCCATGTAGAGAAGGAGAGCGGGGAGGTAATCAAAGCCTTCCGCACCGACAGAGGGGGAGAGTTCACTTCTACCAAGTTCAATGGATTCTGCAAGAAGCAAGGGATTAAGAGACAGCTCGCACATCTCAGCAGAATGGAGTTGCTGAGAGGAAACACAGGACCGTCACAAAGACAGGGTTGACCATATTGCGAGGGAGGACTCTCTCGAAAGCCTACTGGGGTGAAGCCGTGAACACTGCCGTTCACATCCTCAACAGAACCAAGACCAAGGCTATTCATGGCAAGACTCCATACGAAGCTTATCATGGTAAGAAGCCCATCATTGCTCATCTGAGGGTTTTTGGTTCCAAAGCATTTGTGCATGTACACAAAGATGAACGAACAAAGCTAGATCCCCATAGCCGAAGCTGTATCTTTGTGGGATATAGCGAAGAGTCCAAGGCCTACCACCTATTCGACTCGGACAAGAAGAAGATCCTTATCAGCACGGATGTGATCTTTGAAGAGACCGAGCCACAGCCTGCCGAGGAGGTTCCAGAACTTCCAGCGTTAACCCCACCCAAAGTCACCATCCACGAGGTGGAGCCGACTAGAGATCCCGAGGAGGAGGAGGAGTAGCATGCCATTCCAGAGCCAGCTCCCAAGTCAACTTCATCCAAAGTACCTCCATCTGAGAAGAAGCTACCTCAATGGTATTTGAAGACATTAGCAGACTCACGGATCACGAACATACCCGAGAGCAGTTCCAAAGCGCGACGGTCTCAAAGAAACATGAAGACTCCCTCCGTGAACTTCGCTTTGGTAGCTCAACTTGCTGAGCCCCGTTCCTTCCAGGAAGCGAAAGATATACCAGAATGGCACGAAGCCATGAAGACTGAGATGGAAGCCATTTTGAAAAATGACACCTGGAATTTAGTGCCCAAACCAACCAGGCGAAAGGTCATCAAGACTAAATGGATGTACAAGCTTAAGTTCAAGTCAGATGGGAGCTTGGACAAATACAATGGAAGATTGGTGGTGAAAGGCTATGCACAGTTTGAAGGACTTGACTTCGACGAGACCTTTGCCCCCATAGCTAGGATGGTGACTATTCGGACAGTCATTGCCTTGGCTACTCATCACAGTTTGCCTATTTTTCAGATGGACATCAAGTCTACATTTTTTAATGGTAACCTGGAGGAGGAGGTATATGTGGCACAGCCACCAAGATTTCAAATTCCAGGATCCCCATCAAAAGTCTGCAAGCTGAAGAAGGCCTTATACGGGCTGAAACAGGCCCCCAAAGCTTGGTACCAGCGGATAGATGTTTTCTTCCAGAAGATCGGGCTTCAGAGGAGTCCATCAGAGGCAAATCTCTATCTCGACACACAGGGGGATTTGCGGCTGGTATTGATTCTGTATGTGGATGACCTCATCATTACTGGTGATCATACGAAGAAGATTGCTCAAGTCAAGAGACTTCTTATTGAGGAGTTCGAGATGACTGACTTAGGCATACTTCACTACTTCCTTGGGATTGAGGTGAAACGGGGAAAGAGCAATATCTTTATTTCACAAGAGAAGTATTGCAGGGAACTGCTCAAACGCTTTGAGATGGAAAATTGCAAACCTGCAGTGACTCCCATGGAAACTAGTCTGAAGCTGAGTGTGCGTATCAACGCTTGGTGGGGAGTTTGCTTTACCTCACCAATACTCGACCAGACATTTCCTTTGTAGTTGGATTGCTCTGTCAGTTCTCTGCCACACCCAAGAAGGCTCATTGGGACGCAGGTATGAGGGTGCTAAGGTACTTGAAGGATACCTGCACCTACGGCATCACTTATACCAGAGGCATCGAGTAGGGAGGTTTGGGCAGGTGACTTTGATACCCGGAGATTGGCCTCTAGATATTGCTTCTTACTCTCATCAGGAGTCGTGTCATGGCTGAGTAAGAAACAACCTATTGTCGCCCTTTTATCGACAGAGACGAAGTACAGGGCTGCTTGTATAGCGGCATGTGAAGCATTGTGTGGATCTTGGAGGACATGAATGTGGCCTAAGAAGATGCGATTGCAGCTATGTGCGACAACCAAAGTTGCATAGCGATCGCCAACAACCCCGTGTCGAAGCACATCGAGGTCCACTACCACTTTGTTCAGGAACTCATCGACGAAGAAGTCATAGAGTTGATATACTACCCAACCAACGACAACATCTCAGATGTCTTCACAAAGGTGCTTCCCAAGGAGCAGCTGGATCACCTCAATCGATGCATGGGGATCGGCCCACAATTGTGATTGAGAGGGGGTGTTAGAAGGTCACTGCCCCACCTGTGAGCCCCCGATTTGAGGAGACAAGGGAGCAGGAGACCATAGGGGGTAGGGAAGATGAAAAGGGCAGAAGACGTACCTATCAGGCAACCCGCGCAACAACATGAAGATGGCGCGCTATCCTAGGCTGAGTAAGAAACAACCAATTGTCGCCCTTTCATCGATAGAGACGAAGTACAAGGCTGCCTGTACAGCCGCATGTGAAGCATTGTGGCTCAAGTGGATCTTGGAGGACATGAATGTGGCCCAAGAAGATGCGACTGCAACTATGTGTGACAGCCAGAGTTGCATAGCGATCGCCAACAACCACGTGTTTCATGCACGGACGAAGCACATCGAGGTCCACTGCCACTTTGTTCGAGAACTCATCGACGAAGAAGTCATAGAGTTGATATACTGCCCAACCGACGACATCTCAGATGTCTTCACAAAGGCGCTTCCCAAGGAGCAGCTGGAGCACCTCAATCGATGCATGGGGATCGGCCCACAGTCGTGATTGAGAGGGGGTGTTAGAAGGTCACTGTCCCACCTATGAGCCCCTGATTTGAGGGGACAAGGGGACAAGAGACCATAGGGGGTAGGGAAGATGAAAAGGGCAAAAGGCGTACCTGTCAGGCAACCCGCGCAACAGCATGAAGATGGCGCCCTATCCTAGGCGCTCTTGGACCTACGCACGGGCAAAGTTGGCAGCTGCAACAGCAGCCCATAAGTAGGGCTATGGGCCCTTATATAGGGCAGACCTAAGCCGGCCTGACCAGCTAGCAAAGGCTGACCAATCAGGTCGGTTGGTGGGCTGGCACGTCGGTGCCTAGGGCAAGGGAGCCGACTCCCTGGTCGGCCAAATCAAGGGGGCCTAGCCCCCCCTTCCCCCGTCATTCCTCATCACCTGCACTTACAGCCTTGCACACAGGCAAGCGCATAGGGAGAGGAAGAGACTCAGCATCTTAGACAGCACTCCGGCTGTTTGTACACGCTCTCTTTGAGCTTTTGTTGCCCACAATTGTGGAGGAATATATCTAAGTTTTTTCCTATCTCTCTTTCAGTTTTCTGAGTGTTGTATGAGCTAGAGAGGAAGTGAGGTGTGAGTGATTCTATCCTCTATTTCCAACACATGCACCTCCCTATGCTGGGCATAGAGGAATTACAGCAACAACTCAAGCATTAGAGAGGTATTTCTTTTGACGAGGGATGCGGAAAGATATACATAAGTTTGTTACTGAATGCCTTACCTATCAAAAAGTGAAATATGATAGACGGAAGGCACCTGGCCTACTTATGCCTCTTCCCGTGCCTCAAGCACCGTGGGAAAGTATTGCAGTGGACTTCATTTTTTATTTGCCAAGATCAAAGTTAGGGAATGATGGGATTTGGACTATCATTGATAGATTCAGCAAGCAAGCTCATTTCATTCCGGTTCGCAAAACCATTAAGGCAAATCATATGGCTAAGCTAAGCACCATGGTGTCCATTGTCAATGATCGAGATCCCAGAATGACCAGTCTATTCTGGAGAGCTTTATTTGATAATATGGGGACGAATCTGAATTTTTCTTCTTCCTTCCATCCCCAGACAGATGGTCAAAGTGAGGTAGCAAATTCTACAGCATTGGATATGCTGAAATGCTACGTGGGTGACCAAGGTTCAGACTGGGAAAAGCACCTACCATTGCAGCTGATCAGTTTGTGAGAGACCTCCAGACAACTTTCAGCCAAGTCCGGACAGCAATTAAAAGGTCTCAAGAAAAGCATAAAAGAGCTGCAGATAAGCATAGGAGACAGTTAGATCTCAAGGAAGGGGATTGGGTACTTTTGAAGTTCGAGAAAGCTAGGCTCCGCAAGTTTAAAGGCAAGCAGAAAGTGGATGCAAAGTTATCTCCCAAATATTATGGCCCTTTCAGGGTTACAGAAAAGATTAATGAGGTTGCATCCAGGTTAGCATTGCCAGAGCATTGGAGGATTCACAATGCTTTCCATGTGAGTCTTCTAAAGAAATTCTAGGGGCCAGAGCCTACAGAGCCAATAGCAAAGGATCCACCTGAAGTGGATGAGCTGGAGGAGGTCCTTCAGCCAGAGCAAATTGTGTACCATACTGTACGCAAAGGCCCTCAGGGCAAGGGATTCTACAGGTATCTTGTGAAATTCAAGAATTATTCGGCATTGGATGCCAAGTGGATGGATGAAGACATGTTGTCTAATCATCTATAGATTTTGTATGTTTACAAGGAAGCTTTTCAGTTGAGGTCAACTGAATAGATATACCTTTGTAAGACTAGAATAAGTCCCCAATCATACAAATTTAGAATTTTTGTTGTTCTAAAGATCAAAAATCTACAAAGAAAATAAAAGAGAAAATGAAAGAGAAGAAAAAAGTTGAGGTCAACTAAATAGAAGCCGAGGGGAAGTCACTAGGCTGTAAATATTCCAAAGTCAAAGCATAAGTTGACCATTTATTGATCATAATTAATGAGTTCTTCTTTTATTTAATTATGTTCAAAAAATTACCTTTATTTGGTCAAGTCTTGACTGCGGTCAAAGATACTTAACCCTGCGTAACGTAAGCCTAACCTCGGTTGGGAAGATCTAGCCTCGACCAAGATGGTTAACCACAGTTAACCAAGCAATTAAAGTGCTGACTTCGATCAAAGAGTGTTGACTTCGGTCAACGAGACTTGGCCCACGCCAGGAGGGTTAACCTCCTTAACCAAGATGTGCCAACTTCGGTTGGAGAGATGTGCCAACTTCAGTTGGAGAGACTTGGCCGTAATTAAGGCGCTTTGACTGTCGGTCAACACTCTTAATCATGACCAAGAGGGTTGGCCTTGGCCGACCATAGAAACTGTTCTATGCTTATGTGTTATGTTTGCCTGGTGGGGACGCCCACAGTGACTAGGATTAGTCAGGATATAATTATTCGCATGCAAAGCGCTAACAATTAATGGGTGTGATGATTATGCGCTTTATTTAATTGTTGCAAGTATAAGGAAGGTTCTAGACCTGGGCATTGTGGAGCCTCGCGAGCGATTAGTAGTTATTCGCGTGACCAAGTGCCAAGACCAGAAGACCTTACCCATGGACATGGGATTAGAATTAGGCTAGAAATTAGACAAGTGGCAGCTTGCCAAAAGAATGAGGATAGGCTGATACTCCATCAGGAGCTCGGGAAGTTAAGCATCACCGGAAAGCGAGGGATGTGATGACTCGAATACATATCATCTACTGTGAGCCCGTGGTACCAAGGAATGAAATACACAAGGTGCGGGCCAAGGAAGAGGAGGCTCTGCTCCACAAGTCTCACTGGTGTCAGGGGAGCTCAACTTGAGGAAAACACCTCTCCCATAGATGGTAACCTCCTAGATGTGGTCACCCTCTAGTGCTAGGCTCGCCTGAATCCAATCACAGACTTGACTCCTCATGGAAGGGAGCCCAACAATCCTGCCCACCAGCGCTCTATCCTAAAGTGACTGGACTGTCGTCCTAACCTACAGCTTCTCTGCCGGAGAAGGGAGAACCTTAACGGCTTAAGGAGTAGAAGGTGCTGCCATTTGGGCCCCTCATGCCAGACTAAAGGTCACCACAAGATTCGTCCTCCAGAAAATCAAGCAATAACGCTGCGCTGCCAAAAGTGGAGAAAGAGCGAGAGGGGAGGAGGTGGGGGGGGACAGGCCTTGCTAGAAAGGTAGGAATGCAAAAGGGAGCTCATAGCAGAGAAAAGAAGGCCCAAGCCTTTCTAAGCTTTCGCATTGCTACCTTTCTAGCAAGCTGCCGGGGGGGGGAGGCGCTTGCTAGAAAGGTAGCAATGCGAAAGGGAGCTCATAGCACAGAAAAGAAGGCTAAAGCCGCCCTAAGCTCTGTCACAAGCTAAAGAACCCAGAGGAGCACAAGAAAAGAACCACTCCCACACCAAAACTGAGCACAACAGGTCTTCTAAAACTCTTCCCAGCAAGCTGAGAGAAAAACCAGCGAGGATCCAGGCAAAGGGCTGCTCTCAAGCCTGGGGAACAGCTCGAAAAAACTGTCAAAAGCACCGAGCTGTACAGCTACCAGTGAAGAGCCCGCGTGAGCAAACCAGTAGCTGCCCGTGGCCTGAAGTAGAACGATCACAGCAAAAAAACCCTGCCCAAGCGTGACCAGCAGGGAAGTTGCTGTCAAGGCGTGAGCAGCTGAGTCGCCTCCAAGGAGTAGCAACAAACCGAAAAGCAGCACCTACACCTCCACCAGGAGCTCGACCAGCCGCCAGGAGACACCTAGGCACAGATGCCACAAAGAGTCTTCTTCTTTGAAGATGTATTTAGGACAATCATGCTGTGTTTTCTTCGGCAATGTCCTCATACTTCCAACCTTTTGCATCATCTTGTTTCTACATGCACTCCTTTTGCCAGTAGCCTATATTTCCAAGATAATGTCCTATGGAGCAGTAGTTACACCAGATTTATGTCCGGAACATGCCTTGAAGAAAGACGAATAGACTGCAGGAGTTGGCACGGTAAATTTGGGGAAGGAAGGCCTCATATAGAGGCAGATTTGGCTGGGCTACGCCTGGGCCAGTGGCAGCCAACCACGTGGTCCGGTAGGGCCAACCAAAGGCTGGTCAAGGGGCAAAGCACGAGGCACTTGTTTCAAACCATACAAAGCTTTTTGTAGTTTTCAAACCATTTTCTCCGTGCCTTTAACTTGAAACCTATGTGGATGGTCCATATAGACTTCCTCTTTCAGATCACCATTTAGAAAAAGCGCTTTTAACATCTATCTGATAAAAGGCCAGCCATAATAAGTGGCAAGAGCTACTATCAATCTAATAGTAGTATGTCCCCCCTGACATTGAAAAATAGAAATTTCCTATTAATTAGTCGTGGAGAAAAGAAGAGGGGTAAAAAGGAAGAGAGGACAAGACTATTATCCAAATTTCTTCTGTTGGCATCAGGTATACGAGCATAAACCATGCAAAAGATCTATTCTAGGCTTTACTCCTGTAAAGGCCTCTTCAGAAGTTTTGTTTAGTACATCTTTCGTAGCACTCCAATTACGAAGGTACATAGCTGTATTTAATGCTTCATCCCAAAAGTAGTTTCGTATATTATGGGCTTTCAGCATACTCCTGGTTTTCTCTGGTTCATGCGCTCAGCAACACCATTCTGTTCAAGAGTATGAGAAGTAGAATGTTAGCTTTCAATGCCCTTCTCTTTACAAAATTGAAATTTTTCTTTTGACTTATATTCTCTCCCCTTTTCTGACCTATGAGCCTTAACATGTTTGCCAGTTTGGCTTGAGTAATATCTATGAAGGTCAGAAAGGTAAATATGTATAAGCTCAAGGATATGCTTTGTCCTTTAACCTTTCTTCGAAAACTTTTTGCAGCTGTGCTTTCCCATGATATATACTTTACAAATCATCTTCTCTAAGCTCTTAACGAAGATGAGTCAAGCCATTCACAAAACCTTTCATGCCACAGGATTTCTTTCCTGCTTAATTAAGAGATGTAGCCTTGAAGTCAGTTATGTATGATGTCAATTTATAAAGGCCTCCTTCCTCAATTCCCTTGGCTATGATTTTGAAATCATCGGTTTCTGACAACAAGAATTATGTTATTCTTGACGCTCAGATTTATAAGATTATGAGCATGTTGGCTCTTGTCATCATAACCGCGTAATTTTCTCTTGGACGTTTTTCAGTGCCATTAATTATACCTCACAAATTCAAGCTTTATGAATATTCTCAAGCTTGAATTTCCAAATGCTATAATTGGTTCCATCCAAGCTAGCTCCCTTTGGAAGGGACATTCATTGGTCTGACTCATTGTGCCTTAATTGGCATATCACACAGACTAGGTGAGTGCGGTGTGTACTTTTAATAGGGAAGATCAATCAAATGAAACTAAAGATATCCAAATAAATAACTGACACAACTGAACTAAATACCAAATAGAAAGAAGGCTTAATGCCTTACCTCTGTTCGAAGTCATGGTGCTCTCCCTCGAACCTGAAACCACCTCCAAGCAACTGCTGCTTCTCTCAGTGCAAGAGGATCTCCTGGCTGTCGTAAGCCCTTCTCTCAGTGTGAGAGGATAAGAGAATATGAGATGATTACACAAGCGTAGCTCTTGATGACGCACCATGGGTTGAAGAGGACTACTTTAATGATTATCCTCACCTCATTTCAGCATATACAGAGGCCTCTTACCTGCCAGAGTTCTAATTTCAGCAGAAGGGGATGTCATGGGCACATGGCATGACTACCTTGCTGGCAGCATCCCCCACAGGAGACGCAGCATACAGCAGTGCAGCCGTACAGCTGTAAGGCTGATAACATCACCTACTAAGGCACAGCAACAGCAGCAGACACAGGCGGAGCAGCAGGTATAGGTGCAGCAGCAGCAGCAAGCGCTGATGTCAGCAGCTGACATGAACCAAGTGACAATCAGCAGGGGAAATGTGGCAGGTCAGCTGGGCTGTCAGTTCCAGTCTGCTGACTGGGCAGTTCCATCCTAAGAAAGGAGGCTCATTCCTCCTGTTTGGGGATCAGACTTGGACTAGAGTTCCTCCTCAGGATCCACCTTCAGTGCAGCAGCCAGCAAACACATAGCCATCCAGTGGCATGCCAGCAGCAGGGAGGAAGGCAGAGCTCCACCCTTGCCGTCTTCCATCTTCAGGAAGGATCCTCTCTTCACTACGGTTGCATCTATTCATTTATTACAGTTGTAATTAGCCTTTTGGCACAGTAATACAATAAATACTTTCTTCAGAAGGGGGGCCCCGACAGCAACAGCACGCGCTTAACGTGTGCTTTCCTCGGTTCTATCCCTATTTCAGTTATAAAGAGAGAGAGCCTGAGGGAATGTAAGAGAATTAAAATAGTATGAAGAGTTGTCTTACAAGATGAATGAAAGAGTACAACGAGGAGTGAAGAATTTCCAATCCTGTCTTGTTCAACAGATAGAAGGCAAGGAGATCCTAGCGCCAATAAAGATGATCATATGCAAAGTGCATAACAAACAAGTATAGTCATCATTTTTGAAGGTGAACTTCCTTACATTATGTTCATCCTGTAGAAGCGGAAAGAACAGGGCAATTTCAACTGCGCGATATTCACCCACACGATTAAAACATCAACTCCACACATATCGTGGATCAGCTGCGATGAGAATTCATTGTGTGCATTTGCCACATTCTAATAAGTTTGATGGGCGGGATTTCTATATTTCTGGTCTTGGGCTCCATATTCTATGTACTTTTCCGCTTGTATCCCCTCATTTTTTTATAATGAAGCTATGAGGTGCCCTGTTGTTTTGTACAATAATTGCAGGATGCATTGAGATGCAAGATCATGTGGGACAAACTGCAAGTAAGCTACGATGGGGGCAAATTGTAGAGGCACAGCATCTTACCGTCCATCATACAGCGCCCCCCAGAAGCAGCAGCTCCATTCATTGAGGAGGGAGGCTTGGTTGTGGTGTTGCCATTGGTAATGCTTGCATTCAGGGCACTGTTGCTTTGTTTGTGGGGGACTTTGCGCTTGATGGGCTTGCGGGAGAGCAACTTGGCGATCTCAAGCTGTGTCTTGGCTATGATCTCAGTACGCTTCAGCTCCATCTCAACACGTCGAGCCTCGGCATCGGCACGCAAGCGCTCAGAGTCTCTGAACATCTCCATCTTGGCATGTTCCAGCTTGAGAATGGAGTCAGCAAAGGAGCGGATGCTCTCTGCTACCTCACTGCTGGAGGACGAAACCTTCCGGCGCTTGGCTGCAGCATTAGCTGCTGCAACAGTGGCCACTGCAGCTGCTGCAGCGACCCCTGCAACATTGGTCTTGCCGGAGCCCTCCATGGCGTGAGCAATCTTGCTCCTCGGAGTGCTAGTGATACTGTCAGGGCTCAGTTGTTCCTCCTTCCTCTTGACAGGTTGAGCTTGAGGGAGTGTGTTGGATGCATCCTCCTCCTCCTGGCTACTCTCTTGAAGCTCCTGTTGCGGCTGGCAATGGTGATGCTGGTTCTGCTCGTGTTGGTGATGGTTATGGTGATGATGGTGTTGCTGCTGGCGATTGAGATGGTGGAAGTGTTGAGTTGCATTCAAACCGTTAGGCAATTGAGGCACGCGTCGAGCAAACTCGGGAGCAATCTGCTGAGGATTCACCATCTTCACCACACGCTCAGACTCGCCACTCTCCACCTGAGGCAGCACTGTCTCTTGCTGCTGCTGCTGTGGCTGCTGCATCATCGCTCCCATCGTTCCCAACTCCCCAGTCGGTGGAGCGTATCCTGTCGTTTGACATCGCAGCAACACATCCATCCTCGTAAAGAAACCCCATGTCGAGGTACTGCCCCCGATGCTCGTCGCCTCCGACCTGTACCTCTTCTTCAGCGCCTCAATCTTGTTCTTGCATTGTGACTGCGTCTTGAGCGGCTTCGATCCCCCACTGCGCGCGCATACGTGCCGTGCTACCTCCTCCCAATCGTTTCCCTTCAATTTGGCTCGGTTCCTCAGCACCCACTTAGACTCATAGGCATCCAGCAGCGTCGCCACAGCGCCCTCGCTCCATTCGTCCCTCTTCATACGGTCCGGCGTCTTGCCGTTCTGATTTACTTGAATCATGCCCCGATCGTACTCGGGCTGCTGCGCCGGGGTGCCCTGCTGCTCCATGTCCACGGATTGAAGAGAGTCGGGGGATCGAATCAAGACTTCGCAAAAGCGGGAAGGAACCCGAGCTACATCCGATTGAAGTGTGGCTGGCGAATCTCAAATCGTAATTTCCTCTCGACAACCGTGGGGGCTATCGCTGTCTCTACTCCCCCGTTGGACAAACGATGGAAATTTGATTACCATCTGGCAAGAGGAAAAGGGTCGTAAAAAGAGCACAGGCAAGGGTGTTGTGAAGTCGAGGCGAGGCTCATGGGGCAAAAGGAAACAGCAGCAAGCAAGAAGAAGGTACGCTTAGGATGCGAGGCGATTGGAATATTGATCTGGCGACCGTCCTCCAGTACATCTTCTCCTGCCCCTCCTCCTCCTCGAGTCCCCCTCACACTTGTTCCTCGTGAGCTGATGCTTTGGATCGTTTGTTCTGCAGGCTTAGCGACCTGCAGAGGAGAGCAGAAGGAAAGATGCGCAATCGGTCTCATAGAATAAAATCCGTCCTGGAAGAAAAGGCTCGGATGACAGATTTCTTTTGTGCATCCAGGGAAGCACAGTAGAGCTCACATGGCTACAGAGCAGTGAGACAGGAAGGGAAAGAAACTGCTTGCCTAAGTACAAGGCTCCATCTCCATCTCCATCCATCTTACTTTATCATCAGCAGCAACACGAATCTCTCTCTCTCTCTCTCTCTCTCACAGTTTCTGTCTCATTCTTTCTTTATCTGAGCCAACAATCTCTTCAACCAGCTAGCCTCTTCAAAGCCCAAAATCACATGCATGATGCTGCAGTTGTGTGTGGCACTCACTTCATGGCTGCAGTTGTTGAGTGTTTGTTATGCTCTCTCTCTCCGTCTCTCTTTTTTCTCTGGGAACTTGAGCAGAGCTATTGCAGAGCACACATTTCCTGCAGGGTTTTAGGCTTTTGGGGAGGGAGGAGGATGGGATGGGATGCTCCTGCAACTTTTTTGGCCCGGTAAAATGAGACGTCTCATCAGAGGTAATGTTGGACAGCCAGTGAATCTACATCTGCAAATGTACAATACATGAAATTTTGCATGCTCACATCATATTGATTTAGATCCAGAAGCAGGTGCAACTTGCAAGCTACAAATTGTGTGAAGATGTCAATCGCTCTCATTCCTCTCCACAGAAAAGAACTTTCTATCACAAAACTAACCATACAGATCACTATCGTAAGAAACATATTAAAGCTAGTTATGGGAAACACAATAAATAAATAAAACTAGCTCAACTGAAACCAGCTGTTTCTAGAGAACCCACTCCATTGCCTAGGGAATCTCCTAAACATGGGCTAACAAGGGCTATACGTGAAAATATGAAATATACTTGTGGGCCAAGCCTTGCAGAAACATGCCCGCCTTTCAACAGTTACTCTAGACCCCAACATCTCGCACACCCAAGTGGCGCACAGGATATACAGGATATTCACCAAGCTCCAACACGAAATACCTTTTTTATAGATAGTGAGCAAGCCAAAAAATTTGATGTTTTGATTATCTGTGTAGACAATGTCAGAAAAAACGATCCATATATATTCATATATTCTTCATAGATTAGAGGGTTTTGTAAAACATAACACTAAAGTTGAAGGTTTTTATGGCCTGCCAAAAGAAAGTTTGACAAGTCAAAATGGAAATGTTTCAACACTCCACTAACTAAGCAACTAAGTCACTACTTTTTTTTTATTTTTACAATAGGCAGCCTAGAAGGAAGTTTTCCTTTTCTAAGCCCTCGTTAAACCATGTGTCATGATTATAGGCGTTGATCTTTATGAAGATCCAAGGGTTTGAAACGTGCTTTCTAGAAAAGCAAACTTTTGTGAGCTCTCCTTAAGCCACGTGTATAACTTTAGGCCCTTGATTTTAGATTGGACTAAAACACTCCTTCCAAATTTGACCCGAAAGCATACTTTTTTATTCATTCTTGCCGCAAATCTATTATATAAGGAGGGAGATAATTGTATGTTTTTTTTCTAGCCATCACTTGATTGAGTAATTGTTGGACAAAGCTCACTACCTTGCTACTGAAACCCCAATTGGATAATAGTGAGGATTCACGACCAATTTGGAGTTAGAGCCATGATGGAAAGGCTGCCTACCACAACCTAGTTGCAATGACAAGTCTGTGGTCTTGCATATGATAAAGGTCATCTATTTTGTCTCATGTTTCTCATAAGCATCTCTCTCTCTCTCTCTCTCTCTCTCTCTCTCTCTCTCTCTCCTTCATTTCTTCTATGGTGATGGTCTTGATAATTCTATAATCTCTTTCATGCTTTCTCATGTGACCATCTACATCCCATACTTCCTTTTATGATTGCAATATTGGCCTCATCTATGCTTCATGTTCATGTTTTCTCATAAGGAAACGTACATTTCTTATGAACAAAAATCCATGTAGCCAGTGTTGAGTTGCTATTTTTTTTTGCAGTAGTTGGCTTCATCTACTCATTGTGTTTCTCTATATCCTTACAAAGTGGACTTAAAGATGAGGAGCATGATTACATGCAACACAACGGGGTCTAAATCAAGAAATCAATAGAATGAATCTATCTTGAGCCATTGTCTTTATGGATTAACAAATACAAAAGCTTACATAACTCTTCTAGAATAGATCACAGTTATAGGATTTTTTGGCATATTTTTTAAGACTTTGATTATTGGATTGCACACATAAATGCATGGCATGTTTGAAGATTTTGTCAATCATTTATTGAAACACAAGGATATTTGATTGCTCATGCAGAGCAAAAAATTTTTGCAATCATTTATTGTGCTCATGAATTTTCAAATGTTAGTTTTCAACAAATTTTGTCATCTTGTTATTTATTGTTAATTATTCTACTAGTATGTGCTACGTGTTTTGATTGTGATATCATAGTATAAATTATGAAAGATTTTTTATTCGAGTGACTTGCTTAGACTAACTCGTGCACATTATTTTATAGCTAGGTCTTTATAAAAGTCTTAGATGTTTCATCAAAAAAAGGAAAATGTACCATAGTTATGACGTAGTCCTCCTTTGAAAAAACAAGTTATAGAAAGTCATAGACACTTCTTGAATTAAAAACAAAACAGTATCTCGTAGCATTATTCCCACCCTCTAACACACAAACATGGATATATGTGCTTGCAATCAAACTTGTTAATGCCACTAGAGCTAAGATGCTGATGTTTTGTTTTTTTAATAAACAAAATGCTGATTATATTAAAAGGGTGGTCAGCCCTTTCAAAAAAGAAGGCCAACATATGGGCTGCCTGCCCAAGGCCCATGCTCCAAGTAGCATAAAGTAGCAGGTGGATGGGCACTATCCATTCATCACCCCCGTTTGAACTACCAGTAAGAATCTGCTCACTAGAGGGTTGATCCTTTGGGTAATCCACTCAGATCCATGAGATTAGCTTTGACAAGCGCCAGAATGGCAATCTCTCTCTAGCCCACAGGGACCCCTCGCCGAAAGACGATCTTGTTCCAGACGTCCCATGTTGCCATGCAGATCGCCGCTCGGATATAAGTTCGGCTAGGATGTTGATGTTAGTTGTAAATCTGGTTAGGCCAATCTCCATAAACTTTATATGTTAGGCCAATCTCCATGTTAAGATGCTGATGTTAGTTGTAAAACATGTTAGGCCAATCTCCATAAACTTTACATTTAATGAAGAAGTTTACAATGTCTTCCACTTTCCACTCTTAAATTGAGATGTTATTGAGTGTAGATGCCTTTGGTATGTTTGCTCTAGCATGACTATTGACTACTAGGCAAATGCCTTCCCATTAAAATAGTACATGTGCAATATCATGTTACGAGGAAAGCAACTCATCAGAAGAATCCAAAAGGCTACAATAAATACATTATCAATGGTATTGTTCAAGTCCTTAATTTATTCCTTTGTGAGAGGATTCTTTGTCTTGTTTTAATGTGGTCGACCATGTAAGTTGCAGTGGTGGAGAGTCAGTTCACCAATTTAAAAAGCAATTATTCCCATTTTGTACAATATTCAAGTACATTCCTTCCACTTCTGTAACACAATAATGCTCCCCCCCTAGTCCTTTATACCCACTCACTATGCCCTAAAGTACCTTGATCATACTTTACATGCAACTTCTCAAATCTCATATCCCTTTGGAAATAAAATTTTGAAGGCTTTGCCAAGTATCCTTTTATGCTTAATTTTAATGACGTTTTTATTTATTTGGTGAATTAAGTGCTCATCATTATTTTGAGGCATACTTGCTCAAAGCCATTGCGAGCAATATGGTTTTTGGAAGGTTTTTCCATTTTTCATTTGGAAACCTCTTGAAAAATATTTTCCAATTTTCCTTCAAATCTATTATGAGAGATACAATTTCTTTAGGGCCTTGAAACACATTGCAATTTTTTAGGGGTGAAGATGTCTTTAGTAAGTTTATGGGAAACATTATAAGAAATTTGATTTAAAGCCAACTTCCTAACTCCTCTTAGCTCAAGCTCATCCTTAGTGTTGTTTCTTTATTGATCCAGTTTCACAACCTCTTGCATTAGGAGACAAAATCAATTGCTCACATGCTTTATGCATTTCCACAACCTCTTCAACAATGAAAGATTTAATGATTGCCAAACCTCTTGCATTAAGAGACAAAATCAATGTGCTCGCTTTATGATTTCTTTAACAATGAAAGATTTGAATGATTGCTATTTGATCCCTATGCACGACATTAAGCATAATTTTTTTTTAGTCACCACGGAAGTGAAGGGGCTTAATTAATCCAATGAAAGTTTTTTGTTGGTTAATTAGTATAACTTTTGAAACCATGGTCTTGTTGTCCCTTCCATTGAGTTGATGTTTATGTAGGATCAATTGTATCATGGAATTTTATATTCAACCATGGTATATAAATTGAATGGAGACAAATTTTGCATGGCAACCAAAGGCCAAGTTGTAGTTGATTGGTGAAATGCTATCATTCGAAGCAAAAAAGCTACAAATACATCATGATCATACAAGATATTAATGTGCTCAATCGATCATTCATATTGGTCTATCAGACATGTTTGTGCACCATCTGGGTTTACAAACAAAAGCAAGGTTGCTTGGGAGAACTATGAATAATTCTCAAACAAGAACTCAAAGTGAGTCTTGGAGTTTGAACACTTGCATCAACTAAGGTCTTTCATATAAGTAATTCTTGCATGCCTTGGAATGCCACTCATAGGCCATTTCCCTTTTTTTTTCTTAAATATATGAAATAGATTAGAAAAAGGAGGTCGGAGGAGCTGTTGCAAAAATTGGCCATCTGTGGGCTATCTACCTTGGGCCTACACTGCACGTAGCTATAAAACCACCTATCTCTTGGATAGGAATGAACTAATTTCTAGTAGTGAGTGATTGACCACATGATCCTTCGAAGAGAGGATCCAACTAAAATCTTTCATGAACATGGAGCATCCTATCACAATGATGCTCACTCTGAAACCAATTGGGGTGCTAGGTTCCAAGACCGCGCTCTATTTTGAGACTCCCATACTGTGAAAAAAACCACAGCTCTCATATAGGGCCAAGACGTAGCTAAGGTGGAGGGGTGTTTGAAGGGATCTCCCAGTAGCGCAGTCCTAGCAACTAAGGTGGAGGGGAGTTTGAAGGGATCTCCTAGCAGCATCGTCCACCAACGTGGGCTAAGGTGGAAGGGAGTTTGAAGGGATCTCCCAGCAACAACATCCGCCAATGCGAGCTAAGGGCAAAGTGCACCATTAGCCTTGTCGACAAGGCTGATGGTGGAAGGGATCTCCCAGCAACAACGTTTGGCAGGCTAAGGTGGAAGGGAGTTTGAAGGGGTCTCCTAGCAACAATGTCCGCCAATGTGAGCTAAGGGCAAAGTGCACCATCAGCCCTGCCAAGTGCTCGACAACCTCCACCCTAAGCCATACTTTCCTCGAAACACAATTCTAGAAGAGGTGCCAAACAAATTTCACCAATTTCTTGCATAGAGGACAACAGGGATTGACTTGAAGCCTTTTTGCCAAATTTCCCCCTCCCTGGCAGCTACATGTTCAAAGCTTTCCATAGTAGGAATCCACCCTGCAACCTTTCCAAATTTCCTCAAATCTCTTCTACCACCATTTCAGCCGATGCCTTAGGTTCCAATTCTTGTTGAGCATCCCAAATTGTGAATCTTTGATGGTTACTGCTTATAGATTGACTTCATGAAGATTTTGTGCAGGGGGGTCGCACCTAGGTTAGCCTTCCATTCCGATGAGGGGGACACCTTTTGAAGGCTAAGACATTGGAATTATGTCCAACACTGCCTGCATTAGATCGTACTCCCTGTCTGTCATCATGAATTTGATTCGGAGCTATTCCAAGGTGATGAGCTAATCTGCACACCGCAAATTCCATAGGTTGCCCCCATCATCTGGTGCCTTTCTTGTAGAGAGCCCTTGCTCTACGTATGTCATGGATGGTGAATGGCTCCCCATCCCTATCTGGAGCTTTGCTCCACCAAATGGTGTCCTGGAGGCTAGAAGCTCCCTCAGCCCTTTCAGACCCTTCCAACTCATCAAGCCTATACATGTTTTCTAGGGCTTACTCAGTCCTTCCACACATTTGACCCGATTATTTTAGGTAGGAAATTAGAATAGAGGCTATCATACCAAGCCACATCCTAGCCATGATCCTGCATCCCTTGCCTTTCCCTTTTTGATGAAGCTTTTGGCTATTTCCACCCATGGGTCTTGCCCATCGAATAAGAGCGGCAGCTATTTGCTAACTAGGGCCACATTTTTGAACCTTGCATCTAGTAGTCCTAGCCCACCTAGTGCTTTTAGGGATTTGAAGGCTTCCTAGGGGATGTAGTGCATGCACCTCTTACCTCGTTCCTCTGCCCAGATAAAACCTCTGAATAGCCTTTCCAGCTCCGGCCACTATGAATTGCTAAAGTGCCAAATTGAGGCAATGTATATGATTGCAGCTGACAGGATATGTTGGATTACCAGGAGTTATGCATATAAGCCTAAGTTCTCATCGCTCCATGCTTGCATTTTTGCCTTAAACTTGTTCATGCACCACTCAAAGGTATCGAACAACCTTGCCTCTCATGACATTTAATTTCGCTAGCCAGTCTGGAACAGGGTCGTTGCTTGTTCTGAGGAGGAACGTCTTTGACCAGTTGCATTAAGAGCCCAACACCATGCAAAATGTTTCTATTGTCCCCAGTAAAATTTTCACACTCCTTTGGTCTTCCAACGAGAATGACATGGTGTCATTGGCGAATAGCTGACTACATAGTTGGTTGCTTGAGGGAAGGATCAGTAGTCCTACCAAGTCTCCCTCCACCTGTTCCTGCTTCAACATGTTCATCAGCGGGGCCATGCACAAGGTAAATGATAGGGGGGCAAGGAGGCAGCCCTGCCGAACCAATCTCTTTAGGGCGAATCTTCCACCCGCCCCCCATTTAGGCATAGCACCGCCAATGCATTCCCAAATAGGCTATTGACCTTTCTCACAAACTCCTACCCAAAATCGAGATGATTGAGCGCTTCTAGTACGTAGTCCCATTTGATGCAATTGTAGGCCTTGTCAAGATTAGCAAATTTTGTTGACCTGAGGGTCTAGCATGATCCAAGGTTGTGGCGACATTGAGGACATTCTCAAAAATATCTCTGCCCCTTACGAAGTCGTTTTGTTCCCTGTCCACGACTAACTTGCATACTTGAGTTATCTTGATTGATAGGGCCTTCGCTATGATCTTGTAGGAGGTATTCAACATTGTAATGGACCTCCCCCACCTTAAGTCAGTCCTACTTTTTTGGGAATAGCTTCATAAGACCCATGTTTATGTCTTCTGACAAGGTCCCTCTAGCGATCGCTAAACTGGCCATCTCGGTTAGCCCCACTAAGTCCCAAAAAGTACAGTAGAATTTTGCATTAGGCCCGTTAAGGCCAGAAGATTTGTCGTTGGCCATGGCATTCAAAGCCTCCTCCAGTTTGTCTTGCTGAATGGGGCTCAAAATCTGTGCTTCTAATACTCCAGTCTCACCAACCAATCAATGCCTTGCTTACACTCACCTGCCATACATCGTCTTGGATGGCTAGTTCATCCAGTATGGCCTCTAGCTCACTCTTAAATGCCAAAATTCTATCACTAAGTTCCCTTGGGCATCCACTAATTTGTCAATGCATTCCTTTGTTGATTTCTCTTAACTGTCTGGAAGAAGGTGCTCGATGGACAGTCTGTGACCTCAAGCCAAGTTAGCCTGCTCTTGATGCATGCCTATTTTGTAACATTCAACTCCCAATCGTGGATGGTCGTTTCCACATTGCCACAAGGGAGCCAATTATCGGGTCGTTAGGCATCTCCTTTAGTACCATCCGCAAAGAGTCCCTGATCCTTGTCTTGTTCTCCCAAGTTGATTCGCTCTTTGATCTGAGTTGATGATTTGCCTCCCTAATCATCTTCATCACTTTCTAAGTACACGGGTCCGTATCCTATGGCTCCCTATCCCTCCATGCCTTCTTAATAGCACCATAGAAGTTTTTTATGCTTAGCAATTTTTTGTTGAATTTGAGAGGGATGTGCATTGTCCTTTCTACGTCACATGGTGTACATAACTTCCATAGAACTGGAACATGGTCCAAAATCACCGTGGAAGTCATATATTCACCATTACATGGGGCCCTCATCCACTAGCCTTCTTTTGAGAAATACAGGCAGTTTAGTCTCACTGCTCGAAACCCCATTCTCCTCCTTCTGTTACTACATGAGTAGCCTTTGAGGCCCTCTCCGTCTAGCTGAGTGGAGTCAATTATGCCAAGGCTCAAGTAGAGTCCCTCCCAGTCCTCTCTCTCAGACCCCATGAGCGAGCATCCTACACGTGTGCGATCCCCTTCCTTCTCCATGAAGTTCCATTCCCCGCGATGATCTAGTGAGGACCTATCAGACCCTCCCTCAGGCATCCCAACACTCTCTCTCCACTAAAGAGTTAGGGGCATACACACTCACAATCCTAAATTCAAACCCCTTGATAGACACAATGACTCCTGTCGCCCATCCATGTGGCTCTTTGAATAACTCCTTTGGGCTAAGGGACTGTTGGACCAACATGCCGATCCCCCTATTCCCTTCATCGAAAAATTGGCAAAGATAACATAGCCAAGCTATCTCAATGCAAACCCATCCTCACACCTGCACTTCAATTCTTGGAGCAACACTACTTTTGGCCACACTTTGCGAATCACAAGATGCAAGCCTTTTGTGTTCTCGATTAGTGTCTGAAGGCCTTATATGTATCTTTGAAGAAATCAAACCTATTGTTCTTACCTCCCTTGGCCACCTCCTCTTGATACATTTCGACAGGCTAGGTTGGTGCGGTTGAGGTGCTTGAGATTTTTCACGTACCTTCTCCTCATGTAGCCTATTTCTGTTATTGGAGTCTGGCATTTCTTCCTCCCATAGTTCTTCATCGTTGGGCACCACTGTTGACTCAAATTGGGAAACCCACTCAATCGCCAGCTCTGGGCTCCTAGGAACTTCATTCCGTCCCATAAATCATTTGCATGATAATCAATTAGCTAGTTCTCAAGAGTCTGGACAGAAACCTTGCCCTTCCATCCCATCATCATCTAGACACTTGTCTCCTCAGGGGGGTTCTCAATCAGCATCTTTGTATTTGGACTAATCGATGCAATGACATCCACCTTATCACCCATGACAACTGAGTGGGATGAAACCTCATGAGCCTCCACATGCTGTTGGTCTTAGCCTTCCTCCATGTGTTGCTTTGGAGCTCACTCCTTGAGATCTGTTTTATCACCCACGACCAATGTGGTATTCATGGCCTTGAGGGGACAAATTCTCACAGAACATCCAAGGCATTTGCACACGTAGCATGCATATGGGAATGCACTAAACCTGACCTAGATAGCCATTGGAGGCCTATTCAAGAACTATATGTTGATGAAATGTGGGATTTTGAGGGTTCTATCCCAAAGAATCCATGCCCTCTTCCTTTTGGTATTCGTCCTAGTTGACAAAGGGATCTACAACACCCTTCCTAGAGTCAAAGACAACCTATCCACCTTTTTACACAGCCATTGTGGAAGAGTCAAAAACTTGACCCACACTTGGTAGTCATGCAACAAGAAGTAGTCCACACTAAAGTTTGAGCTTCAAGGAACCACCAACATGGGAGCTCTTAAGAAGATGAAGGATCACCTCATGAGGTCATCTCAAATTGCTTCAGAAATTCATTGAACTAGGAAAAAGCCTTTGCCTAAGAAGCAAGCTATGTAAATATTCACCGGCAGCTCACACTCATAGGACATGAACTGCTCCCACTCTTCCAATGCAAGAGTCCCCCTTGTAAAGAATAGGTAGATCGCCCCTCCAATGAGCCCCTCTAGTTTTGGCCACACGTCCTCCACCTAGAGCATGCAAACCATTCCATGCCTTTTCCCTCCCACACACCACACTTTGTGCTCCACCACCTCTTTGGCACACTTTGCCACCTTGGCAAGCATGATTCGATTGGCTTCCTCCTCGGGCATAGTGGGGAGAACCCGCTTTGCATCTTGTGAGCTAGCACCTCCACATATGATGGAGCCTTATCATGGTTGTTGCCTCACTCGCTTAACTGATGGCCTTGTCTTGTCTTGAGGTGTTGGTCGATTATCCTTTCCATCAACCCCTCTCCTTGTGCTCATCTCCTTTGCCAATTGTTCTAACACATTTGAGGTGTCTTGTTGAAGTCAGGGAGACCCCCTCCTTAGGATTTTCACAGTAGAGTACTCTCGACTTATTGGGGGGGCCATGATCTGAGTCTTGGCAATGTGCATGTTTGATCTCCCATTTTGGGTGAGGGAGGGGTTGTTAGGTATTCATCCTCATGGGGAGAGATTACAGGCAAAATAGTCAATAGAATTTTGCAGCTGTCACTTGCTTTTGGCAATCTCTCACAAGAGATGTTTCAATCTTTTATCATCAGCAAGAGATCATCCTTACAACCATAAATAGCCATAAAGGCTTGCCACAAAGGCACACATTGCAACTCACACCAAAAGTCAAGCTACTCCAAATGATTTCAAGCACCACGAGTATATTGCCACCTCATGAGAAGTACCCCCCCTCCCCCACCCAAGACCCTCGACCCCGTCTAAAGGTTGAATTCAATCATAGAGTAAATCACAAAATCTAACATAGCAAATAGTTCTCATTGAAACTACAGCTATGCGCTCACAAAGAGCAACTCATAGCAAATGAAACTCACAAAGAGCACACACCTACAACTACTTATGCTCACAAAGAACCTTAAAACATGCTCACAAAACCTCAATCAACATATGCTCACAAAGAGCTCAAAACCCGGTAGTAAACTCTGCCCTCTCGCAAACTAAAAGCCCAATCTTGATCTTTGAGATGGTCAACTTCAACTAGCATAGTTGTCTCTTCTTTATTGTCTACCACAAGTGCTTTCTCTTTGCCTTTATCTTGTTTGAGGATCTCATCATGCTGCTTGGTGTAGCAATATCTTTCAATGTGTCCTTAGTAATGCATGGATGACAACCTGGCTTCATTGCATGTATTTTACTACATAGTAGGAGGTCGTGATGAACCGTCCTCATTCTAGCTATCTCCAAAAGGAGGTTTGAGAGTCAACTCCCATGAGCTTAGGAAGGTGGTGTGACCTTTGGCTTCCATGTAGAGTCAAGGGCAAGATAGCATGCAGTTGGTCATGTTTAATGCAAGCAACATGCTTCCACCATGCACACTCGCCTCCCAATGGGCTAAAGTTGAATATATCTTAGATATTCCTTAGTGGAACCCATCTAAAGATTTCAAAATCTGTATTTCCCTTTTGACTTTACAATAAGACATACAAATATGGTACAAGATTTGTGACTCATTAAAGTTCTACATTTCAATGCTACTCCGTTTGTGAGTTTTGAAAGCTCATACATATTTTTTGTATAGTTTATTTTCTATGATTTCAAGGATTTGTAGGTTCTGTGAGTGATTCTCATTGTAGTGGTATTGGAGCAAGGTTCTGGACAGGAAGCTCACAGGCTTGCAAGTGAAGAACTACACTTCTGTACATGAACAACAGGCTGAAGGAAGTTTGGAGCATAACGAATTGTGAAGAAAAGGGGACTATAGGGTGAATGGGAAAAAAATAAAATAAAATAAAGAAATCGAGAAGAAGTCGATAGTGCAGGAAGCTAGTAGCTGTGACTTCATCCTAGCTTCGCTTAAGCGATCAAGGCATAGTCCTTAGCAACAACCAAGGCATAGCCTTGGCATATATGGCACCATTGGTGTCATTGGCTACACGCGAGGGATCCTTGTGAGATATCTCTCAAAACTTTGCGGGAACCCACCTTGAGTTTGTCTATGCTTAACAGTTGTCACTATCCACTAGGTCATCACATTGTTGCTCTATACTTTGTAATTTCTTGTGATAAAGATATATTTTAAGGGAAATAGTGCAAGCAAGGGAGAAATCCAATGGATTTTTGAAGGGGAATTTATAGGGCCATAAGCAGGTGTTCACAAGAGCAAGAGACAAACATTTGACATGATCTCTGCTTTGTACTTTGCAACATGGATGCACTTGTTGGAATTGTGTAAGTCTAAGAGGCCACAAAGATACTATACTCGACAAATAGCCGTTTTAAAATCTCATAACCAAATCGAGATAGGTCTTGTGTCTCTGTGTATTTCCTTTCATAGTGATTTCTTGCTTACTCCTTGCACATATTTAACTATGTCGAGAAGCATATTCTATTAGAAACAGGTCATACTGAAGATCCACATCATGATGAGGATGTGGGAAACTATCACTACCAACCAATGAGAAGTCCAATGCCAATGAAACTTACTGAGGAAGAGTGGCAAGCACGCTATCGATATGAGAAGCAACAATGTCAAGAGATTGAAGATGCATTACGTCAAGTTACATAAAATTGGAAGCCACCTACATCTATTGAGGAAGAGGATCTTGTGCATACATTGAATTCATTGGATGCATGGAAACAACATGCATGGGACCTCGAGGAAGAACTTGAGTATATGCCCAACATGTGCAACACACACAAAGCTGATAAAAAATGTGCAACTCAAGTGCTAATAGAGATTAATAAAGTCACAAAAAAGCATATGAAGGATAGGGATGATGATGAAAGCAGAAATAGTGAACCATCGGACACCACCAATAGCAAGTGTGGAAGAAGTAAAAAGAGACATCAAAGAAAGAAGAAGTGTCATGTGAAGAATTCACTACGGTGACACCATGACACTACTCCTTCACATGAGTACAAGGAAAGGCCATCCTGAAAGCAGTTAAGCTATGTGATGAAAAGAAGGCAATAAGATTAACACAGCAAAACTTTTACTTTTCCAAAATGTGATGGTAAAAGAGATGGACAGGCTCTACTTGCTTAGATTAGTTCCTTCAACTCATATTTTTAGGGGGAGGATACCAAGATATTTAGGTGAGACTTGCAATGAGTCACATGACAAGCAATGCACAATTATGGTGGAATGTGCTTGCAGAAAGCATGCATATTCCAAAGACATGGGAAGTATTTGAAGACAAAATTAAGAAGCGCTTCCTACCTAGTACCTACACAATTTGAAAAGTATACTTGTAGGCAATGGCAAAGAATAAGGCAAATGGACATTGAAAGTGTGGATGTATGTACCAAGAAATAACTTGCTGTACTACTTTGGTTACAAACCATTTTGAAAAAGTGCCACAAGAGGAGAAATGTTGTACCTTTATCAAGGGTTTATGCCCTACTATTCAACTAATGTGCACATGCTTCGACCATCCATGGGTCTGATGCTATGGATTTAGCATTAGAGTAAAAAAGGCTTTGCTATTCACACCCCTCGAGCAAAGAAACATACTCCATTCTTCAAGGAGGAGGGTACAAGTGGCAAAGTTGGTAGTTATAATGGCAAGTCTAATTGAAAACTTATTAAGTCACATGTAAATTGAAGGACTAATGACTTGTCACATGCTGCCATTGCAATGAGCAGGGGCACTGCTCTTATGAATGCCCAAAAAGCCCACTTGCTACACACAAGCTAGGTACTCAAGGAAAGGATGCCACCAACAACAACAGAGGCAATGGAGGACAAACTAGTGATCATACCAATGGCAATGGTCAACACAACAACCCCACGTGGATCAACTATATTAATGATATTGCTGAAGAATCCCAAGATGAATCTTCCATGCAAGAGCCAATGAGATCGGAGACGCCAACTACAACCCTTCAAGTAAGTGTTCTTTGGGCAAAAATGCATCTCTTTTTCCCGTCTCTTTGCTACACATGATTGCCCTATTGCATGAAAAAGAACATAATGTCTTGTTTGATGATGGAAGCACCCATGACTCCTTTTTGCATCGTTTAGTTTAAAAACTAGGGCTTGCATCCATCACAATGAAATATAAAGTCAAATTAGCTTTTTAAGGATCATATTATAAATTTTTGAAAATGGTTAAGGATCTTGAGGTGGCTTAAGGGCCATTAATCGAGAGGCGTGATTTCCTAGTCGCTTCTTTGAGCGAGCAAGATCCCATTCTAGGGATGCCCTAGCACGTCAATCACAACCAAACCTGACTATCTTTAGTGCACCATTATTGTGACTTGAGGCACTGAGACCATGAATTTAGAATGCAAAAAGTACCTTTCGTCTTGGCCTAGACTGTCACATTACCAAGCTAAAAGAGCTTTGCACAAACATGAGAAGACATATCTTGTTATGGTCAACAAGATTGAGGCTAGTCCCAAGACTCAAAAACATAAGCAAGAGCCTTTAGATCCCTTTCTAGCTACCTACACTATCTGCTTTATGGAAGAATTACTCCCTGGCATTCCTCAATCTAGACCCAAAGACCATAAGATGGACCTTATTCTAGGTAGCACACCGATGTGCAAAGCATTGTATAGACACAACCCTTTCGAGCAGCAAGAGATTCAATCCCAAATAGAAGATATTTTGACTCGGGCTTGATTCGATCTAGCAGTTCACTATTTGGGGTACCCATGTTGTCAAGAAGAAAAATGCACCTTTTCGAATGTGCATCGATTACAAATCACGATGAAGGATCAATACCCCATTCCAAGAGTGACCTTCTCAACCAGTTGAATCTTTAGCAAGATTGATCTTAGGTCATGGTATCATCAAGTGAGAGTGACTGAACACAATATTTTTCAAGAGTGCTTTTAGGATCCAAACCAGCCACTATGAATTCCTCATTATGCCTTTTGGACTGACCAATGCACCTGCCACTTTTAGTCGAATGATGAACCCTATCTTCCTACCCTACTAGGACATCATGGTAGTTTTCTTCAATGACTTCATGGTTTATAGCATGAGTTGAGAGGAACACAAGAAACACTTGTACCTTGTTTTCTCTTTCTTGAGATGATAGTGAACTAGCCACAACCTATAGACATCCACGAGTTACTATATATTCTAGGTCTATGTAGTTTCTATCATAGTTTATTAAGAACTTCTTGCAAAATGCACATCCGTTGACTGAACTCCTATATAAGACTCATGATTGCTCTTGGGGGGCACATCACACTTTAGTTTTCCAATGACTTAAAGAGGTGATGACCCAAACACTAGTTTTGACCATGCCAGACTTCACAAGTCTTTGTCATGGTCACTAATGCTAGTGGATAGGGTTTTGAGTTTGTGCTCATGCAAGACAACCATCCAATTGCATTCAAGTCACGTAAGTTGAAACTAGTAGAGCTAAACTATTCCATGTATCACAAAGAATGAGCTATTGTGGTTCATTCCCTTAAACACTAGAAGCATTATCTTATGGGTTTTGAGTTACTCGTTAAACTCTAGACGCATTATCTTATGGGTTCTAGGTTACTCACTAAGACCGATCACCAAAGTCTTAGACATCTCCTTACGGTGATCTCGGATTGGCACATTAAATGGGTTGCCTGTATTGACAGAATTGAATCGATGATCTAGTACCAACTAGCCAAATACAATGTTGTTATCGATGCATGGAGCTGACGACTTAGCATACATAGTATCTCAAAGTTGATGTTGCATTTTTTGTTGCACAATGCCTCATTTTTTTGAAAGTCAAGGGCTATAAGGCCAAATATCAAGGTTTGCTTATGCCTTTACCAATCTCTAACAGTCCATACAAATAGATCTCTATGGACTATATTGGTGGATTTCCTATGACTAGTTGATATGATTTGGATTATCATTAATAGATCTAGCAAATAGGCTTACTTTATCCCTTGCACAAGAAGATGTTAACCACCAGTAAGGTTGCTCATCTATTCATCAAGAACATCTTTGTACACCATGGCCTTCCAAAAATAATCATGTCAAACCAAGATAGTGACTTCTGGACTGAATTCTTTGACAATCTTGATGCGAAGTTAGACTTCTCCACACCTTCCATAACTTCCTTATGACCATGTGGCTCCTGACCTTCACCTTCCTTGCTAGTATTGCTCTTGTTCAACTAGCCCCCTCCCCAAAATTAGGTATAGGCATGTGAAGCCACCAGATACATGATACAAATCTCGAGACTATAGGTGTGAGGCACTTTGAGGGCATCAATTTGTACTTGAATTCTACCCAATTTCAAGCAATTATCTTGGTTGTCTATATATCTTTCTAGCAAGTCCCTATCATTATCTAACAGAGTTCAAAGACTAAGGGAGGGGGATCATCATCGATGATCTTTGTCTGAGGATGAAGATATCTACTTGAGAAATGAGACTTAAAATTTTAGCTAGAGGATCTAGACCTAACTCTGACATCTTAAGGATGAAATTTATTCCTTTTTTTTTCACATCTCATTATCATATAATAGTTTTTCACCTTTTCATGGAATGAGGGGCAGATATTGCTATCTTACATAGTGTCTTCTCTCCTGCTATCACATGGCCTTTTTGGAAGGCTCTCAATATTGCCTACTAGGCTCCAATTGAGCCTTTCCCAGAGGCGTGGTCCCCCGCAGTAGGATGAAGCGGAGGGGTCTGCATCTTGGTCTCATAGACAGTGGCTCTAGAGGTTTATGATCAAGGTGAGCTTATCCCAATGGGTAGTTTGGATGGGAGCTAGGATGGGAGCATCCAAGATTGGGATCCTGAATGTGTATGCCACAGCAGCGTGCAGACAACATCGTCTGGCATTTTGGAGGAGGCTGACAGAGTGTCTTCAAGATGTAGATTCTTGGATTGTTGGAGGGGACTTCAACAATCTAGAGTTTGGGGAGGAGAAGTAGGGTGGTGCCTCCTTCTCTGAGATGCCAACAGTAGAGCGGGGCACCTGGGAGCAGTTCATTTTCATGATAAGTGGTGGCAAAGACCCGTGGTGAGAGCCAGAGTTCAGCAAGATACCTGGCAGCCTCCTCTTCTCTTTTGGATGAGAGAGAAGACATGATGGATTGCTTGAGAGGCTAGACTGCTTCTATGTTGGGGACTAGGCACTGCACAGAGGTGGCTCTATCAGGATTCTAGCAAGCACCACGATGTTAGACCACTCTCCAACAATACTCCACTTAGAACAACCCCGCCGAGGTCTTCCCCAAAAGGGGGTCTGCATGCCATAGGACCTCTTGCAAAACGGAGATTTAGCAAGTCATGGTAGAGATTTGACATCAGTCAGAGATGGCACCTTGCGAGGGTTGGGCTTCATGGGGTGGCCGATGCGATCCAAAGGAGTAGTGAGGAGTTGCAGGCGCATGCCATTAGGCAGAGGAGGGCTCTTTAGGAGCTTGAGCAGGCACTACGAAGAGACCTCACCTCCATAGAGAGGCTCAAGGAGGAGCAGGACCTAGGATCCCAATGGCTTAGTGGCAGGTTTGAGAGCACACGCCTTGAGCTCCAGGACATGGAGAGTCGGCGGGCTGAATTCTCCTATCACTCCTCCTGGGCCTAGTGGGTACAACAGCAGGACAGGATGACGAAGCTGTTCTTTTAGACCATTGGGCCCTAATCGACAGGCACATAGTTATGTCTTTGTGAATGTTTGATGCTGAGAACATATGCTCCTGAATAAAAAGAATGTCCACTGCCCACCCTACCACTATCCTCTGCAACTCCTGCCAAAGGTTCAGGTACTGCGGTTGACTACGAGCACGGTCATGGAGCCTGTGCACGTTCCACTCACTAAGGTTTAGCTCATGAGGATGGGGATGCAGAAAACAAGGTTCTCTTGTGAGTGGGTGCCTCTTCCAGAAAGACTGCCTTACGTGATTTTGCCGGGGGTTTGGAGGGCGAGTAGTCAGTGTCGGTACATTGGCGTACGAGGGTGGATACCGGCTACAATGCCAATCTTTCATGACACTTCATCATGAGGGAGACTTCCACCTTGAACAACTCCACACACTTGTGAAGCAGCCAATAGTATGCCTAGTCAACCTTTGCCCTAAGTGGCAATATGATCACTTCTATCACCAAACCACACATCGGCGTCTCCCACGTAAAGCCTAGCTGAAAGTTCACCTTAGCTCCATGGGCATGCCACAGGTCCAGTCCTTGTGGCCCCATCCACTCATCCATCATGTGTGAGATCTGATCTCTCCCACCATAGCATCAAACACCTTTGGGGACCACTTCTCCAACCCTGTGGAGGCAAACTGGAATCTCCAAACTTGGTGTGTCTGGGAGCCCACTATGTTGATCGAACCCCCTTTTTGGGGCTGCAAGATCACAAGCGTTACCTCTAGGGGTAGAGGGTAAGAGTCTAGAATCTCTAGATATTTCCAAGGTCCCAATCTCCAGAAGTCCCACGGTAAGGGATGCCCAGGTCGAACAATTGGGAGTGGCTGACTAGGAGGACGAGCCCCTTCCCTCTGGCTCCCCCCCGAATGGAGAGTGGGGACCGAGATGTTGCGAAGGGGAGCCGAAAGGGGGCGTTGTCTTACCCTTGCCCGCTAGCAAGGGTGTCGAGGTAGGGGAGGGGAGGGAGGCTGAAGAACCTGCTAAGGAGGTGGAGAGGGGGGGGCAGAGGGAGGGGGGCAGGCGGAAGAAGGGGGACGGGTGGTGAGGATGACCGTAGCAGGAGAGGCGCGAGGGGGGGAGGAGGCAGAGGGAACCTAGGACGGAGGGGGGGGAGTGGAGATGGAGAGGGATATGGGAAGAGGGGTGGGGGGGGGGGAGAAGAAACAACCATCGAACCCCTTACTGATCAAGCTTGCTGGGGCTCTGAATCTGCTCCCCCTCCTCAGCTGTGGGAACGTCCGCTGATTCCACCATCGCAACATCAAGAGCTCTTGGGGCTCGCTGATGCAAAGGTGAATGGGGACTCTGAGTCTCCATCAGAGGAGGATCACCTGGCTGAGTAGTGGTCCCTGCCACTGGGGGGTGGGTCTCCACATATGGGCTCCTGTTGTGCTGCTCCTCCTCAGGTGCCTCTCAAGGAACTCTGTCTCTCTATCTGCATCTAGCCCTCTGTCTGTCGCACTTTTGGGCCTGTTTTCTTGGTTTCTTTTTCTTTCTAACTTGGGTCTGATTCCCTTCTGAAGGGGTCACCCAAGGTGTCTAGGACTCCTGCTGCTCCTGTATGGGGGTGTTGGACTTTGGCCTGTTGACTCTGCCTACTCTACGGGGGTGGGGGGGAGGAACTCGGCCTTGGCCACGGGGGCAATCTTTGGCTAGGTGACCGATCTATCTGCAACAAAGACACAGGGGAGGAGCTCGGCCTTGGCTATGGGGGCAATCTCTGGCTAGGTGACCCATCTATCTGCAACAAAGACACGGGGGAGGAGCTCGACCTTGGCCACGGGGGCAATCTCTGGCTAGGTGACCCATCTATCTACAACAAAGACATTGGCCTGGTAACCCAGAAATCTCCACTCGTCCTGGTGAAGTGTACTACCTTCAAAGGTCTCTAGGAGGATCAACTTTGGGAGGGACTTTGGGCTCTCAACCACCAGTCTGATCGTGGGGACCCCATCATTTCCTACCACTGATGCGGTCGAATCTGGCGGAGACTCTAGCACACTGCCAAACCAATGGAGGGGAGGATGTCTCGATATTCCTTTAGGAGCCCTGGGAAGTGGAGCGTAACTAGAAAACGGGGAACATGGTGTGTCATGGTCCTCCACTGTAAAGCCATGGTACCAAGGGAAGAGGTACACTAGATGTGGGCCAAGGAGGATGGGGCTTTGCTCCACGAGTGTCGAGGCAGTGTCAGGGAGCTCAGCTGGATGAGGAATACGCCTCTTCCAGAGATGGTGACCTCTTGAATGTGGTCACCGTCTAGTGCCGAGCTTGCCTGGATCCACTCTCAGACGTGTCTCCTTGTGGGAGTGAGGCCCACAATTCTCCCCACGATCGCCTTGTCCTAGAGGGATTGAACTGCCTGCTGTACCTACTGCTTGTTGGATGGGGAAAGAAGAACCTTAACGGCTGTGGGATTCGAGGGTGCTACCATAGAGCCCCTCTGGCCAGACCAAGGTTCACCACCAAGATTTTCTTTTGCCAAACAAGCACAAATGCTCCAGCTGCAGGGAGGAAGAAGATAAAAAAGGGAGGGGGGGGGGCGGAAAGATGTCAGAGGAGGAGGCAGAGACAAGGCGAGGCAAGGAGCAAACAAGGGCAGGCTGAGGGAAGAGGAAGAAGGCAAGGAAGGAGGTGGGAAAAGGAAGAGGGGTGGCAAGGGAGAGGAGGCAAAGAGACGGGGGGACAGAGGTGGAGAGGGCAGGGGGGAGGCAAGGAATGCGAGAAGGCGGCGATGGGGCAATGGAAGGAGGAGTGGGGGGGACGACATGAGGCGGAAGAGGGGATGGCAATGGGAGGAAGAAGAGAAGGCGAGGGGAGGTGGAAGAAGTGGCGGGGGGGGGGGGAAGAGAAGGTGGGGGCGGAGGGGAAGGGGAGAAGAGCCGGTGGAGGGGAGGAGGGAGGGAGGCATAGGAGATGGCAAAAGGGTCTGGGCAGCAAAGAAGGCGAAGGGGTGGACGAGACGGCGGGGGGCGAAGCTGACGGGGGGGAGGAGCTGGCAAGGGGCAGAGCTGATAGGGGGGAGGCGGAGTAGGCTATAGAAGGGAGGAGATGGCAGGGTAGCGGGACAGCCAGGGGCAACGACAACAGCTCCAAGATCAACGAAGTGTGCACCTCTATGCAGTAAGTACTCCATTGCCCATATTTGAGGATCTCACTCCAATCTAGCTCAAACAAAGAAATAGTGAACTTACCAAAGTAAAGGAATCATACAATGTAGGCAAACATTGATCAAGGAGTTCAAATCTAAACCTAAAGACTCTCAATCTTAAACTAATGTTATAAAGGCCACCTTATGATAGTGTTAGAATGTAGTTGCTCTTTAGTCAAAGGCAAGTGCATTTTTTACAAAGGGTGGCCACTATGGAGATTCTTACTAGACCTCATTACCCATGGCTACAAGTTTCCTTATGTGCTGGGCACTAAAGTGTGGAGACTGGCTTATTCGAAGGAATCACTTCATTGGATCCTTTGTAGACTCATCATCATTGTATAGCTTCTCACTGTATACTTTACATGTATTTCAACACATAAACTACAAATTCAACAAACCGTCTTCAATCTCACTGATATATTACTTGCAAGAGAATTGAGGGGTCAAGACAGGAACCCCCCAAAGGTGCCCCTATCTAGGATCTTTGTTTGAAATGGAAGATACAAGAATTAGATGTGAAGCGAGGACGATCCTATTCATTTTCCAAACTTGAGACAAAACCCACTTTCTCAATTGAGCTATGGGAAATTCCCTCTGACTCAGAAGTTTACTACTCTATATGACATAAGAAATGGAATAGTCAATTCAAACTCACTATTGGAATAACGGCTACCATTGGAATGCCATAGGAAGCCTGCATCTACGTCCAAAACTATTTTAAGTTTGTGCATATTCGAATGCACTTTGTTGTGCCCCTCCTTTGAGCTTTATGTAGTAGAATATTCAAATTCGATTTGCTCAAAGATGCGTTGGCTCATATCGAAAGAAGAAAGTAGGTATAGTAGTCGCTATTAGAATTTACATAATGGTAGCTCTTAGAAGGCAATTTCATGTGGCCAACATTCAATTGGATATTTTGACCTAGTCCACAACCACCAAGTAAGCAAGCTCTAGAAACTCCAATTTGTTGGTCGGATATTCCGACCTGGTCCAGGACACATCTGCAGGTAGGTAATCTCTAGAAGCTAAGTTGTGCTTATGATTTTAGGACAACATGAAGTTCAATTTTCCAAGTGCAATTTGGATGCAACAGATGTCTAGAAGCAATTTGCCCACATGGATCAAAGAAGAGGATAGTTATCTTTCTACTCCCAGTGGTGAGAGTAACATGGTAGCCACATCAAGGGTATTATCTAGACATGTATAACGTAGTGAGACTTATAGAAGGTGGGCATAACATACATGTGTAGGCTTCTTGAAGCAAGGTGACCTCTCCTTTGCAATGTCGCAATGGGGGAACCTACGATAACAAGGGGTGGGGATGAAATTCTTGCTAGGGTAGAAAGGTAGCTGGTTAGATTTATCAGGTGCGCTTTGTGTTCCTTAACTCATTTTATAATTCTAGCTTTATGACGCGCCTTTTCTTTCTTATTTTATTTCTCTTTTTATTTAGTCTTCAAGTAAAAATTTTAAGAGCTCATTGGTTTTTAACTAGGTCTTATTGGAATTGTGATATGGCACATGAGTAAACTTCAAAATTGACTTAATTACCTACATATAACACCAGGGCATCTGATTCATGTATGACTACAAATCACAACTCTAAATATGACACGTTCTACTTATCATAATTAATAGTTAAATCCTTACAATCTCGGTTTAGGATTTGGTTTTGTGACACTGCACCCCCTTTCCCTCTTTTGATCTAATTGGCCATTATACCTCTATATTATATTGTACCCTTAGCCCCCCATAATATTCTCTAGAGCTGGTTTCCAATCTATCTGCATAGTCACTCGTAAATGGTCAGTGGGGTGTAGAACACTATTAACACATAACATAAGCTCATATTTTCATGCCATCAAGGGGTGTCTATCCTTGTGCACTATGCTCTACAATCGCTTAGTATCAAGTTGTTAATGTATGGAAAATATTGTAACATTTTAAGCTTGATCACATCCAAAGCCATCCAAAAGTAAAAACAATAATACATAGTCATAGGGCAATAACCAAACATACACATTTTGTAACGTTCATGACATTCTCTGTGTTATTTAACATTGACCTCAATGTAAAGGCGATCACAAATGCATTGTATTTAATTTATTATATATATGTATGTTTGGCATGGTGGTTGGGATATCTTCTAAAGTGCATCTCTCAGTCACCTTTCTTACCTTGGCTTTTGGAAGACAATGTATACTTGGGAAAATGAGTAGTGATTGGCAACAAGCAATTGCAACTACAAAAATGAGCTCGTCAAAACTACAAAAGCAAAGACATGTTGAGAGTAATATTGAGAATGACTTGTCCTACACAGAATATCCTATGTGCACTTGCATTTGTCACTACGGGATCCACCTTGCTTGTCTAGCTTAGCTCAATTGAAGACATTCCAGAAATGGGATCAATCATCTTCAAATCTACATGCTCGAGGAGATTGCAATCCCTATGATAGACAAACAAGAAACCCTCACAAATACCCAAGATCTTTTCTGATGTGGAGGAAAGGAAAAATTAAAGTAAACATGATTGCGACATAAAAGATGAACACAGTGGTTAATATGCCTAAATCAAGCAGTAATATATGATTTAAAATCCCATTTGTAATCATTTCTTTAGAGCATGGGAGATGTGTGTACCATTGATGCATTGAATTTAGATGAAAATGTGGAAAGCAAGGAGGATATGGACATCTAAAAGGAATGAATACATTGATTGGAAAAGGAATGGTGATGTACAAGGTAAAATATGAAATCACAAAGGTATTGACGTAACCATGAACGTGGTGGCATCAGGCATGCGTTGAAGTCAAGCCAATATTAAAAATTAATTGGGGAACCATCATAACCAAGGATGTGGTGGCGATAGACATGCGTTGAAGTCGAGCCAATATTAGAAATTAATTGGGGAACCATGCCAAAGACAATTGGATGCTACTGAAATACATTGGGATTCCAAATAATAAAAATAAATACAAAGAACTGTGAATGGAAATAATTACACTTGGAATTAGCCAGGTTGGAAGTGGTTTGGACCAAATTTCTTAGTCATTTTACCTTATGATGTTTGGATCGATTGGTCAGCTCCTCAGGGACCTATGAGGCTGAAATGAGGATTACAGGAATTGACACTTGCATGGGGCAAGCGAGAGAGACGACTACCACATTGGAAAGAAAGAAAGAAATAAAGATTTATTAAAGTTTGCGGAAAACCTTGCGGGTCTATGAGAATTGGGGGAGTGCACAAAGCACCTTCACAAATTTGGCAATCTTGCTCTAGTGAGGAAACGAGAGTATCTAGAAGCCCAAATCAAACGCTTGTACAATGGCCACTAGCTGTGGCGGAGGACATGGTTTCCATGCTCTCTGTATCCTATGGGCAATATCAAGGAGATATCAAGAGTGACACCATGACCCAGACGATCTCCTTTGAGTAGAGCAACAATGGAATGAACCTCTATCATGTGTGCTCTGGTCATCCTCTATGTCACTGGCTCCATTGCTCTATGCAGTCTATTCTCGCTGATCCATGCTGTCCTCTTATCTGCTAATACCCTCCTCCTCTACCCTGATATGTCCTGGGGCTAACTCGAAGCCATAGAAGTCAATGAGGTATCATCTCGATCTGTCTCTTGTGGTGCTATCACTCATGTTGTTTGATCTGTTTTAGTAGGGTCTCTCTATGTTGACGCATCTCCATAAAAAAGAACCCAACCCAACACAATCATAGAATCTGAAATATTGATAGACAGCCAGTACATAACTTTTCTGGCTCTCTCATGCCAGCCTTTAAATGCCTACAACTCCTATTGATTGGGAACATTAGGAATAACTGGTTCTTGTTCAGCTCTAATAATGAACTCCCAATAGCCTTTTCCCTTAAGGAAATTCGTCATTCTAAACCTCCATGCTTAGAAGTTGTTCTTGTCAAGCTTTTCAGTGACAATCTGTGAGAGAGCATCAGAAGCCATTACAGAACATTGCAAAATATTCTGTCACTGTAATTAAATACAACTTCTGCCTCACAAGGGCAAATCTGCAAAATTGACGAGAGTGGTATTTGACTGATCATGGAAGTGGATCAGTCGGGAGAGTCGTCGGAACCGTGTTCCTCCTAAAAGAAACAGTGGAATTGTCCTTGGATCTCGTAGTAGGCAAGGCACATACATAAGAAAAGCTCCTCTGCTGTCTCCACCTCTGTCAAATGTGCATAGTCTGCAGATCCACTGCTCTCTAGGTGTGACTGCAGCTCTCCTTGCTTCAATGCTCAACTGGTGGGTAGAGACCTCCCTCTGTCCAATGGCAATCCTCAGTGCATGTGAGACCCATCTGTCCTCCAGATACTAGGACCTGGCACTCACTTTATCCTTTGATACTCTCAAGAAGTGATCATGACAGAACTTGATCTTGGTAGGAAACTCCTAGTTCCCATCCCAAGTCCATGATGCATGGAGCTAGAGTAGATCCAACTGTATGATACGGTTGATCTCTTCTCTTGGGATCCAGAGGGATGGGACATCTGAGCAAGGTTGCGTACGTGTGCCAGATTCCCGGATTAGTGATGGGGCTGGTTGACTTACCTGGAGAGGAGCCCCTATGCAAAAGTGGGACCACCTCCTTGAAAAGATCTGATCAACTCATCCATCCTATGTCCAAGGAAAGCTCATCTAAATTGATGTGTCAAGTGACATAATCCGTTGTACCTCAATCCCTGTAAGGTGTCCCAAATCTTGTTCACGCGTGAGGTGGGATCTCACCTCTTGACACTCATCATCGTACCATGGATTCTGTGACATCTTCGTGACTGGGAGGCATGCTATCATCACCAAGGGTGGTCGACATCTCACGAGACACATGGCTCATATACACCATATCAAGGGCATGATCGAAGTATATCTGGACCCGTCACCCAATTGGAGGTTGGAAGATCGAACGTGTATCAAGGAGCTGAACTCGCATCCACATGTGGCATGCATGTTCTTCCTCCACCACAGATATGAAAGGTCTCAAGTGTGATCTAAAGAAACTGCCACTCCTCTTGAGCCTCGTATCCCACTCTCTCCGCATCTCCCTTCTATGCGCGCTGACTCCCATGTGTATCCTGTCACTGAGCACAACCCCTTCTCTGGGCTCTCATGGGTCTAAGTGTAAAAAATCACCTCTCTGTCGGTGTATGTTTCTGAGAAACGCCCTGGGTCAGACTAGAGGGTACCATTACAATTTCATACAGCCATGCATAATTTGTTTTGTGCTCTCAAAGCTCTATCACGGAGTTCTTTCAGCTAGATCACATGGACCCCCACGAGATGAGGCCTCGACATGACCGTGACCCGGAGCTTGTGACCCGACAACTCAGACAGAGGGTCGACACATAGATCACACTTGGGGACACCCCCTCCTTGTTTCGAGTCGGAGCCCAATCGCCGGGGGTCACAGTAGCCCTGGCCAGACGCACAGCTATGACCAGGAGACGTGCCAGGACCGCACTTCTGAGTGGCTGACAACACTCTATTGCCAACTTCATGCCTCCATTGCCTCATCCATCCTGATATCTTGCTGCCGCTGATGATGATGATGCTGAGATCGATATATAGTCGACCATGGACATGACTACGTTGTACTTAGGACGACTTAGTACTGCCATTCTGCAATTTTGCATTTTGCATTGGTATGGATGCTCGTTTAGTAGCTCCACTACCACAGCTTGTTGTATCAGGATTTTCACAATCTCATAGACCCATTGGTCTTCCGAAGACTTTAATAAACTTTCTTTCTTTCTTTCTTTCTCATCTCCAAGGCCCGCCGTCCTGTGTTGTCCCATTTTCGTGTGCTGTCCATTTTTTCTTCCTCCCTTTCTACCCTTTCGATTCACTCTTAGATGATCACCTTATCATCTCTATTGCAACCCATTACCCTTCCTGCCTTGCTACCATCACTTACCATCCCTTCCCTATGGTGTTCTTGTTGTAGGAGTGTAAGGTCATCATCTAGGAAAGTGTTGGTTCCCTTTGATGTTGCCCACATGCTCATAAGGGTAGACCTGTCCAGAATCTCATCACCAATGGCCTGGTCAGTGCGTCAGCCTTTCCCACCCTCCAGGCTGCCTCACAAGTGAGGTTGATCCCCTTAGTGGTGAAGGTTTCGGCATCTGCCATGGGGATGTCTCCCATTGCTAGGCCTATGACCAACACATTTAAGGATTTGTTGTCTCGTCTTTTGTCCTTGAGGGCATCTGATATGATCTCTTTCTAATGGGCTTATGTACATTTTCTAACAACATCCTTCCATCATCTTTGCCTCTCCCTTGCTGATTTGTTGTTATGTGTCCCCTGCATTGTTGCTTGCAAAGCTGCAATGTCTTTTCGCAAAGTGGCATTTTCTATTTTGAGTTCTTCCATGGCCTTGCAAGTCCCCTCCAGAGTCACCTTCATGTGCTGCAATTCAATTCCCAAAGCATGTACCCAGTCTTGGAGCTTGTTTCTTTCAAATTCCCACCCTTCTTTTTCCTTCTCCCATACGTCTCTCTTGGCCTTCTCTTTTCTCCATTCTTCCTGCATTTTCCCTCCTTGTTTCTTCACTTCAGCCAGTGTCTTATCCACACGTGCTTTCTCTGTTAGTACGGCTACATTTGTGGCCTCCAAGCTATCAAATTTCTCAATCAAGTCTAGGCATATCTTATTGAGGCTGGCGAGGACATCGGATGTGGCTTTGTGGGTTAATCCTGCTGAGTTATTGTGCATCTATCTTGCCTCTGTTTATTTGTTGAAGTGCAGAAATAGATATCCTCACATTTGTGTGTGTGTTTGCAGCCCGTGGTGATCTTCAACCGCACTGGTTTGTCCCTCCCCTTCCTTTCGATAATGCATTGTAAAGAGTTGCTGCTGAATCATGACAAAGCTTCCTGATCATGAATCTTCGCTTTTTTGGTGTTTCTTGCAGGTCTAGGGTCGGCTACAGCACCCAGGGTGGGCTAGTAGACAGCCCTGCGACAGGGCACTGAAGCTCTCTACGCAGGAGCCAAGAGGGTAGGTGAAGGATCGGTTGAGAGAAAAGAGAGTGCAAGGTACAAAGAGTCGAAGAGTCACAGCCGTCACGTCAATCTTGAGTAGTGTGTGAAAAACAAAGTACATAGTACTTGTACCTAGACCTAGGACTAAGTGTCCTAGGTGTCACATAGGACTAAGTGTCCTAGGTGTCACATAGGACTAAGTGTCCTATGTGGCATAAAAGGCACACAATAAACTAAGTGCCTATACCAATGCCTACAAGGCACATACCAGGGCCTATAGGACATCACTAGAACTAGGAGAAGATGGCCTACAAACCCCCCTCCATGGTATGGGCTGAAGTATTCTGGAAACGTCTCAGAATACCTGGTATTTTCTTATCATGGTGGCACATGTTCATCCAAAAGGATATAGCCACCTATGAATGTACAAGGTATGTTAGATCATGTAACAAAGGGAACCAAGTGTAAAGCCTGGCGGAAGACTTCGAACTTGGGATGAGAAAGTGCCTTTGTAAACAGATCTGCTATGTTGTCCTCTGTGGGAAGATAGGACAACTCTATGTCTCCTGCTGACAACCGCTCCCGAACATAATGATAGTGAACTTCAATATCCTTAGTATGCGCATGAAACACTGGGTTACGCGCAATGGCCAAAGCACTCTGGCTGTCAGTGTAGACCATAGTGGAGGATGTCTAGCGAATACCAAGATTTGTAAGAGATACATGAATTGCCAAGCAAAAAACAATTGCCAATATGTGACACTCTGGTGTCGGAACATCTTGCCCAGTCACTATCCGTGTAAGCATGCATGGTAAGTGAACCCTGATCACCATAGAAGAGGGCTAAATCCTGAGTGCCTCTGAGATATCTGAAGACTCTCTTCACTGCCTGCCAATGCTGTGAACTGGGCATGTGCATGAATCTGCTGAGCTGAGATACTGCATACTGTAAGTTAGGTTTGGTGTGACGTAAATAAATAAGGCATCCAACAGCTTGCTGATAAAGAGTGATATCACATGGTGGGCTCCCATCATGAGCTGAGAATTTGAAGCCAGGGTCCACTGGAGTAGAGATTGGCTTGCAATCCTCGAACTGAAAACGATCAAGGAGCTGTCTAATATACTTAGACTGAGACATCATGATACCCCCCTTAACATGAGCAAACTGAATGCCCAAATAATAATGGAGCTGTCCCATGTCTGACATGTCAAAAATCTGCTGCAAATCAGCCTTGAAAGCTGCAATTTGCTGACCAGGAGGTTGGGTGACATATACTTCTTCCTACAGATCCCCATGAAGAAAAGCAGTCTTGATGTCAAGTTGGTGCACTTGCCAATGATGATGGGCTGCAATGGCAATGACACATCTAATGGTAGTAATCTGGGATGTGGGAGCAAAGGTCTCCTCAAAGTCAATGCCTTGTTGTTGGGCATACCCTTTTGCAACAAGACGGGCTTTGTATCGATCTATGCTACCATCAGATTTCCTTTTTAATTTGTAGGCCCACTGGATTGTAGCTCAGCTCTCATTGCATCCATCCACTCTTTGCTATCAAAAGCATCTTTATGGCACAAGGCTCTTCATTGCAAGCTGTAGCAAGGAGTGCAAATTCAAGAAAGTGACCATGCATCTGTCTATTCCCTGATCTTGTCCGGGCAGCAAAAGGCTGATCTTGTTTGCTGTCCCTCAATGTATCAAGAAGCCATCTGGGAACTTGCCTTTGCTGTCTATTGACAGCTCTTTCTTCAATGACTGCGTCATGAATAGTGGGATCATTTTGGGCTAGAAGAGAAACCTGCAAATCAGCATGGGGTAGTGGCTGATTATTGCTTGGTGGAGGGCCTGCAGGAGGCTCATGTTGCTGGTCAAAGTCCTCTTCTGAGGATGGCAGAGGTAACCAAGCTTCAAAGGCATCAAACATGTCAACATCTGGCTTAGCTTTGTAGTCCACAAGAGGAGAAGCTGAATGTTCAGCAAAGATAACATCTCTACTGACAATAATCTTCCCAGTATTTGGTTGATATAACCGATACCCTCTGCTCTCTTGGCTGTAACCAATAAATATGCATTTGATTGCCTTATCATCAAGCTTATGTTTCAGCTGAGATGGTACATGAACATATGCAAGAGACCCAAAAACTCTCATGTGTGAAAGTGAAGGCTTCTTGCCTTTCCATGCTTCATAAGGTGTAACAGTCTTCAATGCTCGTGTAGGTGATCTATTCAGCACATAGTTGGCACACATCACTGCATCAAGCCAAAATTTATTGGGCAAAGACTTGGCCTTAAGCATGCATCTGGCCATCTCCATTGTGGACCTGTTTTTCCTTTCAGAAACAGGATTCTACTGAGGAGTGTAAGGAGTAGTGCATGAGTGAATAATGCCCCGTGAAGACAGAAATGCATCAAACTCCTTAGACATATACTCTCCCCCCCTATCTGTGTTGAGGGTGACAAGCTTGCATCCTAATTCGTTCTCAACCATATTCAGCCACCTCTGAAAGCATAAGACAACTTCAGATTTGGCTTTTAAAAGATATATCCAGCAATATCTTGTGAAATCATCCATGAAAGTCATGAAATAATTATACCCCCCAATGGCATTTGTCCTCATTGGGCCACATACATCACTGTGTACTAGCTGCAATTTCCTTTGTGAGAGTTTTGGACAATTCTTTTGAAAAGGAAACCGATGCATCTTACCCCAAGACAACCCTCACACACATGTTTGGAAACTGTGTGAGTTTGAGGTACATCACTTGCCATCTGCTGTGAATGTAGCTTTGCAAGAGCTCTATAATTGAGATGACCCATTCTCTCATGCCAAAGATGAGTTTCAGCAAGCTGTGAATTTGAAATTGCAAATGCTTCAAAAAAAGTGCAGCTAAGTGATGATCAAGGTGATAAAGCCCCTTTTGCAGAGTGCCAGTGAGAACTATGTCATTGTCATCACGAAGATCATAAACTAGGCATCTGTAGCCATCAAAAATCACTCTGAAACCTGAAGTGGCAATTGCTGAAATTGAAATCAAGTTGACTTTAATTCCAGGCACAAAAAGAACATTTGTCAGAGTGACAGGATGGCTTGAAATGGATGTGAGCTGCACATCTCCAATTCCTTTTACAGCATATGAAGCATTATTAGCACATGTGACAACCCCCCCTCGAGGTGCATCAGCTAAAGAGTGAAACAACTGTCTGCAAGATGTGACATGCTTGGAAGCACCACTATCAAAAGTACCAGGACTGTGCATCATTAGCAGTAAAGAGTGCATCAGCTTTGGAGGGATCAAATGAGCAATGAACAGCCCATGCCCAAACATCCTGAAGAGCATGTGCATGTGAAGCATCTCCTGGCTCATGGGATTCTAGCATGAGAGGCATTAACTGTCAATCCTGCTTTCTTTTTCTCCGAGGCAATGCGCTTCCTGCATTCTGAAATGTCATGTCCAGGCTTGCGACAATAGTTGCATCTTTTCTTCTTTGACTTATCTGTTGTATTTTTAGATGCATGGGAGGAATTGCATCTGCTATGCGCAGATTTTGGCTTGCCCATAGGCTTGAAGCCTTGCCTCTTCTTGTCTGCTGTGAAGCAAATGCATGATCATGAATAATGGCTTGTCTATTAGCTCTACTTTGCTCTTCCTGCAAAAGGAAAGTAACTAGCTGATCAAAAGAATAGTGGTTTGGATTACCCATGGCCACTAATCGAAGGGTTGTAGCAAACCCTTGATATGTATCTGGCAGTCCATTCAATGTGGTACTGACAAGCTGTGAATTTGGCACCACCTCATCAATGTTGGCAAGTTGTTCCATGAGGTCCTTGACCTTTGTCAAGTATGCATCCATAGAGTCACCTTCATTCATGTTGACTTCCTGTAATTGCCTTCTCAAATATGCAACACGTGCCTCATTGCGAATCTGATAGAGAGAAGCCAATTTATCCCAAGCATCCTTTGCTGTCCTGCAAGACCGGATGTGTAGAATAATGATTCTCTTGCATGATAAAGCAATACATGAATGTGCATTTGCATCTCTTGCATCCCATCTTAACTGTTCCTAAGTTGGAAGAGCAGTAGCAGGAGTGCTAGAGGATGAGGCATCAGGAGTAGTACCCCCTGTAGAGGGACCAGCAATAGAGGCAACCAGTGTGGCATTGGCTGGCCTTAGATCAACCCCATAAATAATATTCCACAAATGCTTTGCAGCAAGAATATGTTTCATGAGATTAAGACCACATCGGATAGTTGGTGCCATCCAACTTATCATCTTCATGAAGAACACCAAATAAATCTTGATTGTTCCCAGCCATAGCAAATGTGATACCCTAAAAGAGACCTGAAAACCCAAAAGCCTTAAGGTTATCACTGCAAAAAGCTGGCTGTCCAAAAATGACAGCAAATATCTGCAAATTTTCAACCCAAATCAAAGGGCAAATGTAGATCTGACCCAAATGTGACTGTGGCAGGCAATGTTCACTGCAAAAACAGCAAATATGGCAAAAGCCCCAAATTTATTGAGGGCAAATGCAGAAAGCCCCAAATTTTGCTGAAATTTTTGCAAATGTGACCCAATGTATGCAAATATGACTCAATGTCCCACAAATGTGACACAATGTCTTGCAATCTGACCCAAATGTACTCCAATCAAATAAGAAATTGCAGACCAAATCCCAAAAGACAGCCTCAAGGCTTGCAACTGCAAAATTAGGACTTGCTGTCCACAAATTGACTGCAAAAGTGCAACTGTCTGAAAGTATAGGCCTCAAGAGGTAGGCTTTCCAAACTGTTGAAATGGCTTGAGAAGATTTCAAATAGTAAAAGGAAGGTAAGGACAACAAAAGCCCTCAAAAGCCCCAAATTTTGAGAATGTTCTGAATATTACGTCACATGTGCAAAACCTGTATGGAGATCCCGAAACAAGTACAACTATACGAAACTGGTACAATGTACGGATGCAGGGTGTACGAGTGTACGACAACTGTACAAAACTGTACAGTAGCTTGGTACGTGCACACGTGACTGTACGGAGGCGCAAGTACGGAATACACCAGTAATAAGACCTTCTGTACTTTTGTATGGAAGATGTATGGTTGTACAGCGGCACAAGTACGTATCTGTACAGCTGCTCAAGTACGGAGCTGTACGGCGCAAATACAAGGCACGTACGAACACAAATACGGAGCAGGTACGCTCCCACGTACAAGTACGGCGATGCAGGTATACGGGTGTCCTGTGTGCAGGCTGTACGGTGCGAGTACAGCGCGAGTACATACGGAAGCACCTAGTAGAAGTACAAATTCTGACACGGGATCTGTACGGTCGTCCGTACAGTCGTACGAACTATACGGATGGTGGCACAGGGAGAAGATGCAGATCCGGGGGCAGGAAACGAGTCGAACATGGCTCTGATACCACTGAAGGATCGGTTGAGAGAAAAGAGAGTGCAAGGTACAAAGAGTCGAAGAGTCACAGCCATCACGTCAATCTTGAGTAGTGTGTGAAAAACAAAGTACATAGTACTTGTACCTAGACCTAGGACTAAGTGTCCTAGGTGTCACATAGGACTAAGTGTCCTATGTGGCATAAAAGGCACACAATAAACTAAGTGCCTATACCAATGCCTACAAGGCACATACTAGGGCCTATAGGGCATCACTAGAACTAGGAGAAGATGGCCTATAGTAGGCGGGGGCTAGAAACAGCCCCGAGACCTGTTTGCACAAGCGCAAGGACCTGGAGAACAGCCCCGCGGCTGTTTAGGCTGTGGCAGGGGTTTTGGACAGCCCCATGAGGCTGGAAGAGCTTGCAGCAGGAGTCGCGACAGGCCGGGGGGGGGGGGGGGGGGGAGAGAGAGAGTATTAAAGTCTTCAAGAGACCGAATGATCTATGAGACAAAAGAGTACATGATATAGTCAAACAGCAAAGAGCGATCCTACGAGCTGCTCGTGCATAGTACAAAGTAACAAAAAAATTCTGATCATCCATGTGGGGTTCCCCAAGTGTGTGATTCTCTCTGCCTATTACAACATTCTTCATAAAATGTGTAAAGGTGTTGCTTTTATTTTTGCAAGATCCTTGCAGTATTTTTTAGTATCAGCAAAGGAACGGTAGAGAATACAAAAGATTTGAAGAATAAAGCCACGTTTGCATATTACTCAGAAGCAAATACAGCTCAAAATGTATCTCCAAGAGGGAGATCATGCCTGTGACTATGACATTCTTTAGTTTCAAACATTATGTGCTCTACATTGTGCACATGCAATATGTCATTATATCGTCCTTACCATCATGAGACCTTCTTGTGCTTGCATTATTACACGACAGAAAGCTGGGATTTTGATCATCAACCTGTATTCTAGTGTGGCTAAAAACCACTGATAAAATGCAATCTTTGATTCAAAGCCTGTTGTGTCCCCTATGAAAAGAGAGACGTCTTTTCGAGCTAAATACAGAAGTCAGCGCCAGTACTGAGCCCAGCGATGGATAGTTTCAACCATTTGTGGAAATAAAGCACTAACACTGTCAGTGATAAGGGTCTGGAAGTACTGGACAGCCTCTTCATCATCCAGGTCCAAACGGAATTTCTCTTGGAGCTGCAAAAGCCAAGCCAAAAGGTTAAATCATTGCAACTAATTTGATTCATGTGTGCATAGGTGTAGGCATCTTCCATAACCAAAAACTATATACATTAAACATCACAATTCAAGCTGAGAACTCACATAGGTGCACGATTCATGAGGACTGCATGTGAAACAAATGGACACAAAAAGGTCATAACCAACAGTTAAGTGATGAGCAGTAAAGAGCCCAAAAGCAAGAGCTGTAAACTAAGTAAGCTGGAATACTCAATATTAACAAATATAAAACCTATTCCAAAGTAGAATGGTGACTCTCAAAACCTCATCTTTAATTGTTTATTGTATGAATAGGCCTTCAAAACATGGTGAGCTGCATTATCTCAATCAACCCCATATACCATCAGGTGATATGCTTCAAGGTGCAACATGCTTTTTTTTTTGCTGGAGAGAGAGAGAGAGAGAGAGAGATTTATGTTTGCGGAAGTCCAGAAAGGCCTTTGAGACCAAGTCTGAGTTATATTGTAAGGAAAAAAACCCCTGATAGGGGAGCTAGAGATATCTAGCGCACACCCCTAAAGAGCATCTATAAACAGAAGCACAAATGGAAACTGTGGCCCCTTTGTGCGGAGAGAGTCCCATCAGACGTTCTTGCCTCTGAGATATTTTGGAGATCTGCTGATGCCATCCCTTGCTCCAATCTGTGGGGCCAACCCGTGGTTGTGGTGAGCCAACTTGACACTGTAACACTGCTATGAGGGTGCCTCAAGTGCGACAAGTGTTTGCCGATCCTGTAGCGGAACCCCTACTCGTCTATATAGCATCCTTGTAGGATGAGCATAAGATCCCATGTCCTATAGCCTCCTCCTAGTGTGGGCTCCTCTCCTTTGAACAAGAAAATATGTGATCACTTACTGTCAGGGTCCCCATCCAACACATTTCTTATGAATCTGTGCCTTGTCTGGTGATCTTAGATACAAGAAGGGCAGGACAGCACTTATACTAGTAATCAATGATCCGGCTAATATCTAGAAAACCCTGGTTGAATAGGCAGTATCACCATTTACAGTAAGAAGTTATTAATTCGATTCAAAACAAATTATAACAAAGGTGGGAGAGTGAGAACTTTATCCCTGGCCCCTACAATATAAATAACAAACCATGGGGGTTGGTCTATAATGCTACGTCAACCCAAGTGGAGTAACATGAAAAAATAAGGAATGATCCCAATCCGCATGAATGCTATCAATCTCTTTCGAGTAGCTACGGAGTCCCCATCTCTCCCAATGACTCCGGATACTAAAAATGAGATCAGCCCAAATAGAAGCCAGCATATAAGCAATAGTGGATGCATGTCCACCAATTACCTGAGCACATCTCAAACACCATATCCGCCATAAAGTAATCTTAGAAACCCCATCCCAAGCCAAGCCCGCTTGTGGAGAAGGCAGTGGGTCCTAAGCCGGGATGGGGAGTAGAACAAATCTTGAGGCCCCATGGTGCTAAGATTTGTAGGGCCATGTTCGTAACACCGCTGCATTAAGAAGGCATGGTCACTTGCCTCAGACTCATATAGAGCAAAGGCACCAAACCCTTTGCCCCAAAAAGCTACTCCCGACGTCAGAGTGTAAGACTTGGGTGTGAATAATCTGAAAACTCCGGTTCAAACTACCCTGGCAATATGGCAACTCCACAACAGTGCTTGCTAAATTCCCTACAAGCTGGCATCTCATACATGAGGAGGGCCTGCCCATCCGCTAAATCAAAGAGCCAATTGGAATACCTCGGTCCGCTATGAATAGTATAGTAAGCCAAAGAACGTATGAGACTTTTGTCCCTAATCCCCCAAAAATGAGACCCAAAACTCGATAGATGATGCTCTGAAATCCCTTTGCTAAACCTGAACAATTGCGGTACATGATGGGAGGCTCTTTGCTGAATCTTGTCTCCAGTCCTCAAGGAATACTAAAAGAATGGAATAGGAGAATCTGGAGCAATGAAAGTGGCTTACAAGACTTTGACGGGGTTTTGTAGTCAAATCCTGATGCTGTCTCACCTTTAGCTACTAATTTTTACGCCTCCCTTCTTTCAGTAGATCTTAACACGCTTGCTAGAGATGATGCCAAACATAGAGTTTGGCAGGGTATTCTAGTATTAGTGAGCCAGATATGAGAGTGTCACTTGATGCACCTTTCACCAATCTAGAACTCGCTTCTTGCCCTTCACAAGCACCTCGGCTTTGATGGGTTCACAACACCTCCTTTATTGCTTTTTCGGATATAATTGGGGACCGTGTTATCTCATCCCTGTAGGGAGTTTGGGACTCTAATACTATGCCTGATTCACTTACAAAGGGTCTTATTCATCTTATCCCAAGCAGAAATTTGGTTTCCCAATGGAGGCCAACGGCTCTTTTGGGCACCTTCTATAAGATTTTGGCCAAAGCTATCAGTTTACGCTTGCAGCCCATTCTTCCTTATGTTATTCATGATATGCAAACAAGCTTTGTGCATGGCCGGAGAATTTTCTATAATATCTTTTCATTTTGGAAAGCTTCGCATTATGCTATGCAGAGTGGCCAAAGGCTAGCCATTCTACTCTTGCATTTCGAGAAAGCTTACGACAACGTAGATTGGTGTTTTATTGTTTGGATATTCAGATGCTTGGATCCTAGGGGTCTCTACTTTGTAAAAATCATCCCACAGCTAGGTGCTTATCATAGGGGATAGGGGAGAAAGATTTTAGATTTCTAGATTAGTGCGACAAGAATGCCCCCTTGCCCCTTTCTTGGAGTTGTTTGTGGCTGAAGCAATGAGCATCTTTTTGAGATCTCAGGTCAGCCCCTACTTGCCATCGTTGTCTTTCTACTGAGGAGTCCATTCAACATTGTCTATGGGATTGCACAAAGGTGAGGTTTATTTGGAAGGGGATTGCTATTCTTTTGAGCATTTTGTTCCTTCCCCTTCTTCATGACCTGGGGTTCGGTGGCTTGGCTTTCTCTTTCGGGATCTTATGAGAGGCACGGCTCTTCTTGGGTTCTTTTAGTTTGATGACATTTAGTTAAGTCATGCTATCTGGATGATGTTCCCCACTTTCCTTGCAAACCTGCACATGCCTTGATGGATACTTTTTGGGAGATTCTAGCAAGCATTTCAGTATGGCATATTTGGAGATCCACATGCACAGAGGCATTGGATGGCTCCCAAATCCACCCTTCACACACATTGGCTAGTATTTGGATGGATATTGTACACACTTTGATGGCCATTTGGGTGAGCATGCAAGGGTCTTTCTAGATGGCTTCTGCCAAGAGGAGTGTTTTCCTCAAGGAGTGGCTCCCTGTTTTTCTCGAAGTCCACCGCTGCAGGGTTGAGGTGGAACTTTCAGCCTTAACCTTGGTGCTTTTCTAGCTCTCTGTGATGAGAAGGTTATTTGCCTACTTAGGGCATATTGTTTCGCATGCTTTGCATAATGTATTTCTGCCATGAGCTTTGCTCTTGGGGTATTTTTAATACTTGATAGACGTCTTTTCATTGGAAAAAAAAGCTGTAATTTGAATATCATTTTTCTATCAATTGATATTAGAGTTAACATGGGATTAACAAACGATATCAATGGTACAAATGCGCAACTTGGCAGCTTCATGGAGTGAAGTTCATATTCTGTAGTTTCAAGATCTGCAAAACTACAAAGCAACAATCAACGTTAGAGGAGATACACATGTGAGACCAGAAGAATGAAAAAGCACTTCGAATATTGGGCCAAGCATTGTGTCGAAAGTATTTAATCATCTCAACCTATCAAAAGATACAGTAGACAATTGGGTAATTGAAAAGCTTTCTGCTTCTAAACTAAAAAACTCAAAGGCTAACTTCAAGGAAGAGCTATTTAATTTGTAGATGTCCGCACTAAATAAAACCAGACGGAATCTATAAAACCGACTCGCTACCCATCTCGCTCTTCTGAGAGAGAGCCATAATTGCGAACGTAACTTCCTTAGTAATAATCAGCAAGTACACTTCTTTTCCACTCTCCCTCTCTCCCTCTCTCTACAAAGACAATAGGGCCCAGGACAACATGTCGGGCTGGACCCCCCCCGAAGGTATTTTATTACTTGAAGAGAATTTGTTACAAAAGTTCAGCATAGAGCTGTCTGGTACTCTCTCTTTCAAAACGTCAAAAATCCCCTTTATTACAAGAGCTTCAAGCTCATTTCAAATTGGCAACATGCCACTTGTCTAAAATCTAGATTAAGTCCTATTACATGCCACTAAGGGCCATTCTGGAGTCTTCAAAGCTCTCGGTCACACGAACCGCCTCCTAGATGCTTGTCAGGCTCCCGTTACGCTTAGGAAAAATAATTCTTTCTAGTACCTGCAACAATTAATTAAAGCGCACCACCATGGCACCCATTAATTGTTAGCGCTTTGCATGCAAATAGCACACTGTGGACTAATTCTAGTCACGGTGGACGTCCCCACTGAACACATGTGCACATCTAAACAAATATTAAAAAATAAATAAATAAATAAATAAATAAATATATATATATATATATTTATTCTCTGGTTGACCGGAGTCAACACTCTTGATTATAATTAAGGAGCTTTGACCAAGGGTCGAGGCGCCTTAATTATAGCCAAGTCTCACCAACCGAAGTTGGCACATCTTGGTTAACCGGGGTTAACCCTCTTGGCGCATGCCAAGTCTTGTTGACCGAAGTCAACACTCTCTGACCGTAGTCAGGTTTACTTGACTAGAGTCAAGTATCTTTGACCGTAGTCAATCCTTTGACCATTAAAATAACTCTTTGACCATAATTAACACATATAAAACTCTTTAATTATGATCAAATAAATGGTCAACCGTACTTTGACTAAGGATATTTACATTGTGGTGACATCCCCTCGGCTTCTATTCACTTGACCTCAACTGAAAAGCTTCCTTGTAAACATCCAAAAGCTGTGGATGATCAGATAACATGTCTTCGTCCATCCACTTGGCATCTAATGCCGTATAATTCTTGAATTTTACAAGATACCTGTAAAACTGCTTACCCTGAGGGCCTTTACGTACAGTATGGTACACAATTTGCTCTGGCTGAAGGACTTCCTCCAGCTCATCCACTTCTGGTGGATCCTCTGATACTGGATCTGTAGGCTCTGGTCCCTGGAATTCCTTTAGAAGACTCACATGGAATGCATTGTGAATCCTCCAATGCTCTGGCAATGCTAATCGGTATGCAACCTCATTTATTCTTTCTGTAACCCTGAAAGGGCCATAGTATCTGGGAGATAACTTTGCATACACTTTCTGTTTGCCTTTAAACTTGCGGAGCCTAGCTTTTTCAAACCTCAAAAGTACCCAATCCCCTTCCTTGAGATCTAACTGTCTCCTATGCTTATCTGCAGCTCTTTTATGTTTCTCTTGAGACCTTTCAATTGCTGTCCGGACTTGGCTGTAAGCTGTCTGGAGGTCTCTCACAAACTGATCAGCTGCAAATATTTCATCTTTGGTCCTCAATATAGGTGGCAAAATCACCTTCCCATATATGACCTCAAAAGGGGCTTTCCCTGTAGAGCTATGTACTGTATTATTGTAAGCAAACTCTACTAACGGTAGGTACTTTTCCCAGTCTGAACGTTGGTCACCCACGTAGCATTTCAGCATATCCAAAATTGTAGAATTTGCTACTTCACTTTGACCATCTGTCTGGGGATGGAAAGAAGAAGAAAAATTCAGATTCGTCCCCATGTTCTCAAATAAAGCTCTCCAGAATAGACTGGTCATTCTGGGATCTCGATTACTAACAATGGACTTAGGCATACCATGATGTTTAAAAATTTGTGCCATGAAAAGCTTAGCCATATGATCTGCCTTTATGGTTTTGCGAACCGGAATGAAATGAGCTTGCTTGCTGAATCTATCAATGATAGTCCAAATCCCATCATTCCCTGACTTTGATCTCGGCAAATCAAAAATAAAGTCCATTGTAATACTTTCCCATGGTGCCTGAGGCACGGGAAGAGGCATAAGTAGGCCAGGTGCCTTCCGTCTATCATACTTCACTTTTTGACACGTAAGGCATTCCGTAACAAACTGGTGTATATCTTTCCGCATCCTTGGCCAAAAGAAATACCTCTCTAGTGCTAGAGTTGTTGCTGTAATTCCTCTGTGTCCAGCATAGGGAGGTGCATGGCATTCCTCCAAAATCTTTTTCCTCATCTCCTGGGTGATGCATAGGCAATCATCTTTCATTAGATACCCATCTTTCAGGGAATAGTGACTGGTGGATTGCCCCTCTTGCATTTGCTGTAAAATTTCACCAAAATCTGAATCACGAGCATATTGCTCCCTCATGCCTTCCAGGTCCTGATGATAAGCAATAGTCACATTATTGACCTGGGGTCTTCGGGACAAGGCATCTGCTACTCTGTTCCCAATTCCTGGGGTATGGACAATCTGAAAATGATACATTGACAGCATGTTCGCCCATTTCATATGCTTCTCGGAAAGCTTGGTCTGAGTCAAAAAGTATCTCAGACTTTGGTGATCTGTCTTGACAGTAAAATCTGCACCCAAAAGATAGTGCTTCCATGTATGGATGGCATGAATTACAGCCAATAACTTTCTCATAGATTCCTAGATATCTTTCTGCATCCCGAAGTCTCCTGCTTTCATAGGCCACTGCATGACCATTCTGATGCAATGCAGCCCCAACACATTCTCCACAAGCATCGCAATCAACATCAAAAGATTGATAAAGATCAGGGACTACAAGAATAGGCTCTGTAGTCAACTTCTCCTTGAGTGTATTAAATGCTTTCTTCTGTGATATTCCCCATGTGAAGGCTGCATTTTTCTTAGTAAGGTCATGTAATGGAGCTGCGATATCAGCGAAATGTCTGATAAACCTTCTGTAGTAAGAACACAGGCCTAGGAAACTTCGAACTTCATGCACAGTTTTCAGCTCTGGCCATTCCTGAATGGCACGGATCTTCGCTAGATCCATTTGTATCCCATTCTTGGATATTATATGCCCCAGATAATGGATTTCTTCCAAGAAGAATTCACTTTTCTTGCTGTTTGCATAGAGCTGATGATTTCTCAGCTCTTGAAACACTATAGCAAGATGTTCTCTGTGTTCTTCTTCTGTCTTAGAAAAGACTAAGATATCATCAAAGAAAGTACCCGTAAAATGCCTGTACTTTCGGAAGATGCGATCCATCATTCTATTGAATGTGGCTGGAGCATTTGTCAACCCAAAAGGCATCACTAAGTATTCATACAACCCGAATGTAGTGCGGAATGCTGTCTTGTGCACATCCTGAGGCTGTATCCTCACTTGGTGATAGCCACTCTTTAAGTCTATCCTGCTGAAAACTGAAGCTCCATTTAACTGATCCAGGACATCATCAATGCGCGGAATAGGGAATCTATTCTTGATGGTCATTTTGTTCAGTGCACGATAATTGACGCACATACGGAATGAACCATCTTTCTTCTGTACTAACAGTACAGGGGAACAAAAAGGAGACGAGCTGGGCTGAATCAACCCTTTGGACAGCAAATCCTGTACCTGAGCCATAATCTCCTCTCTCTGAGTCGCACTGACTCTATAAGGTGGTCTGTTTGGTGGCTCACTACCAGACATTAACTCTATCTGATGATCTTCTGGTCTCTCTGGGGGTAACTCCCCTCGCAAAGTATCAGAAAAGAAATCTTTAAAGTTTATAAGAAACTGAAACTTATCTTTGTCTGCATCATTCATTTCAGCATGCATTTCATTCTCTTTTTCTTTTACAAAAACCATGTACGCAGAAATTGCAGACTTTATTGCTTTACCACATGTAACATCAGATACAATGGGGATAGTGTCCCCTTTATTCTTGGCGATTAGACGCTGATTTTTCCCTCTATGCACAAACTCCAGCACTCTTTCAGGAAGAGTCAACTTCACTGCCTTGCGGTGAAACCAAGGCATTCCCAAAACTACATCATAATGTTTCAGTGGAGAAATGAAGAAGTCTTCCTGATCCACAGAACTCTGAACATGAAGACGGAGCTTCCCTATCAAGGGAGTAACTGAAACTAAGACGATCAAAATATAAGTATAATCAGTGAAAAACTCTCGTAGCTCCTGCGAGCCTCCCCTCCCCCCCCCCCGCTAGCTCTACCTCCCCCCCCCTAGCTCCTCCTCCTCGCCTCGACCACCCCCACCCCCTGCCTCTCCGCCCTCACCCCCCCCTCACCCGCTGCCTCACCTCGCCGCGCCCCTCGCCTCCGCTCTCACCCCCCCCTCGCCCCCCTCCGCCCCCCCTCGCCCCTCCGCCCCCCCTCGCCTCTCCGCCTCATCCCGCCTCTCCGCTCCCCTCCCCCTCGCCCCCCCTCCGCCTCGCGTCGACTCACGCCGCCCCCCCTCGCTTCACCTCACCCCCCCTCTCGTCGCTCCACCTCACCTCCCCGCCCCCTTGCTTCACCCGCCCCCTCGCCCCCATTCCGCTCCTCCCCCGCCCCCCGCTTCACCTCCCCGCCCCCTCGCCACACCACCCCCCGCCCCTCCCGCCCTTCCGCCCTCCGCTCCCCCCTGCACCCTTCACCCCGCCCTTCCGCCCCCGAACCTCCCGCCCCCTCACTCCGCTCCGCCCCGCCCCTCCACCCCGCCCCTCCACCCCGTCACCTCCCGCCCCGCCCCGCCCCGCCCCGCCCCGCCTCTCCCCTGCTCCTGCCTCCTCCTCACTTAACCCACTCTCCGTCCCCACTCCCCCACCCCGCGTCACCTCCGCCTCCCGGCCTTCCGCTTCGCCTCCTCCGTCCTCCGCCCTCCATTCTCCCCGCTTTCCGCCTCCGCAACCGTCCTCTTCACACCCAGGCTCCACCCTCCCGCTTCTATCCCCCCCCCCTTTTTTGGGTGGCAGCCTTTTCTTCATCGGAAGCCTCGTAGTTTGTCTTGGTGGTATGGCGGCTCCCTGCCCGGAACCGGAGGCCCAGTCGGACCCTCCCTCTCCAGATGCCTACCGCGTTATCCTGACAAAGCAACAATCATCTCGGGTTCAGGAGGTTGCCAATGACTTTGCCCGTACCTCTGTTTACGGCAGAGTCATTGGACACTCCCCCTCCAGATCAGCCATTAGGGACTGGCTCCAGTCCACTCTCATGCTAGAGGATGGCCATATTGAGGAGGTGGCCCTTATGGGAAGGGGCATCTTCTGGCTCAAACTCTCCCATGCGAAAGCTGCGAGCAACCTGATTGCTGGTTCCCCCACGTCGGTGGATGGAAAGATTATCATGATAGTCCCGTGGTACCGTGGATTCAGCGCAGCGGATTTTGATGTTCGGTTCCGTATACCTCGCCATCTAGTGACGCTAGTTTTTCCAGGTCTTGCTACTGAGCTGCGGCCGATTGTCAGGGACTTGGGCTCCCATTTTGGCTGGGTTATGCACGACACTTTCGCCGACGCGGTGACTATGGCAGGAGCCCCCTGAGTCCGTGTGGCTGTGGCGGATCCTGCGACTCTCCCTGCAGTGATCGAGATCGTGACAGATGCCGGCAGCATCACCCAGAGCATGGTAGTCACCGGACAGCCAGGCCAGTGCCTGAGGTGCCACGGCTTTGGGCACTTGGCGGCTGCTTGTCCACGTTTCGCCAGCTCTTCTCGGCCTCCCCCGCCCCCGCCCCCTCCGCCCCCTCCCCCCCCCTCCGAACAGCCACGTCAGGAGGAGCCGAGGCAGCCGGAGTCCGGTCCAAAGTTAGTAGGCGGTTGGACTGAGGTTAGAAGGAAAAGAGGAAAGAACAAGAAGATTTCTGATAAAGGCAAGGAGGCAGAGGTTACCCATCCTGCAGCAACACCTCAGAGACCTGACAGGCAGCCGCCCCAGGGACCTGGGAGAGCTTCTTCTTCGACGGTAGCCCGCCCTTCACAGCCTCAGATCCCCCTCTCTTCCGCTCCCCCGCCACTTTCCACTCAGTCCCAGCCCCTTCCCCAGTTTCACCCCCCTTCTCCCGACCCGCAGCTTCAGCCCCCGCCTCTTCCTCCTCAGTCTCCTCCTCCTCTTTCTGAGCCCCAGTTCCAGATGCATCCCCATCCCCCTCCCCCCGCCTCTCTCGACTCTCGTGCAGAGTTAGCTGCACCGACGGCTTCCCAGCCGAGGGCAGCCCCCGCTCCTCCTCCTCCACCTCCTTCGCTAGTTGCCTCCGTGGAGTCTGAGTCGCCTACCCCCCAGCCTCCTCCCCCCCCCCCTCCACTGGCAGGACACCCGGAGTCTACACCACCACTGGAGCAGGCTTCCCTGTCCGCTAGCCCCTCAGTGGCAGACTCTGATGGGTCTCAGCTTCAGGAGAGAGAGCTTCCTCGAGACTTTTACAGATCTGGCCCCTGGGACTACTTGGATGTGGCCGACCTCGGGACCTTCCCGGCTTGTCTCGACATCAGTATCTTCCTGCTCTGCAAAGGGGCGGATGGGAAGATTGCCGCCTTGGCCCCTAGGGATGGCCCTAGCTTTGCTTTCACGTTCCTCAGCGACGGCACCGAGACTTGGACAGACGACTTGGTCTGGGAGGCTCTCAGAGAGCAGACGCACGCTCAGGTTTGCTCCTGGATAGGCCCGTCTGGTGGGCAGCTTCTCGAGACTCAGTGGTCCGAGGGCGACGTGCGCCTGCAGTGGCGTTGCGCCGCCAAACGCTTCCGACTGATTGTGATCCTCAGGCCTTCCCTGTCATGGCCCCTCCCCCAGGATGTCAAAGCCTGGTCCCCTCAGAAACTCCGAGCCTTCTACGGGATGACTACTTCAGAGATCTCGAGCTGGCTCGAGAAAGCACTTGCTCATGGCACCAAAGGCCTCTCGCCTTTGTTGAAGGTGTTGAAGAACGGGCAGGACGACCCCGCCTCCCCCTCCAAACCTTCTCACAAGCGGCAGCGCCTCCACTCCGAAATGTCAGCTTCTTCATCGACTTCGCGCGAGCAGACAGTTGTTCGCAGCCTCCCAATCCTCACCATGAGCCTACACCACGTATCCTGGAATGTGAACGGGTTTCATTCTTCTGGCACCTGTGGTCCCAGGAAGCTCATTTTGCGACAAGAACTTCAGCCAGCAGTGATTGGTCGTTTGGATGTACTTCTGCTCCAGGAGCACAAGCTTTCTACGTAGCTGTTTCTGATTTTGGAAAATCAGTTTTCTTTTTATCAGCACGTCCTGCATGCAAGGATGGCACTGTAGATGGATCTTGTAGCGGCACAAGGCTAGCTACTGAAGCTGAATGCATAAGGTCTAAAATGTTCTTTGCCCCCAAAGCATTCACTACTGCCTGAATTCTTGGAGTGAGACCTGCTCTGTACTTTCTCATTTGGGTGCCTTTGGAGATCTTTTTGAAAGGTGCAACCTGCAAATAAGCATCCCAAAACTTTTGGTTGTACACATCCACTGTATCTCCTGCATCCATATGCAAGCTGTCCCAATCTTGAAGAACATGGTCTCTAAACTGTTTAGGCATAAACTGCTGGTAGAAGGCTTTCTTGAAGTCCTTCCACTTCCTTGGGGCTGACCCATCTGTGGTCTGTGCACTCCACCATGCACTAGCTGTTGCTGTCAAGTGCAAACTGACCATTCTTAACTTGGAGGATTCTGAAAATTTTTCTGTACCGAATGCAGCATCAAACTGTCTAATGAACTGCAATGCTTTGTCTGTATGACCATACTGTCCATTGTAGGTCATAAACTTGACAGATTTTCCTCCCTCTTTAAATTCCTTGGTCTCTTTGGAAGACTTTCTCTTCCTAGACTTCTTGTGTTTTCTTCTTTTCCTGGATGGTTTATCTGATAAGGAAGAAGAAGATACAGAAGTCGAACTCGAGGTAGACGGTGATGGACTAGGAGATCGGTGATGATGCCTCGATCTCTTTTTGCTATGGGACCGTCCCCTATGAGATCTCTCTTTCTCAGGCTGTACACGAGAGTGAGAGTGTGCCTCTGGCATTGGCACGTCATATACTGCATTAGGCATAGCTTCTGCTTGAAACAAATGCTGAGCCCTTGGATCCCTTTTGAGATTTTCCATCTCTTGTATACGAGTGCGTACCATCTGTTCAAATTCTTGTTGAGTTTGCGGCACACTTCTCTGTCTTGGATGTACATCCCTATCTTGTGAATCCTACTGGATAGGTGATTGATCCATATTTTGAGATCTGCAAATTTCTCACACCGTGTAGGTAACTGATGCACAACTACCTTTGCTTTTCCAACAGAAAAATACCTCAACAAGAGGTGTTTTGCATTCACAATCTATGCCAGTACTGGCTATCAATTCAAGGCATAAACCCACACAGTTGTCAAAGCATCAACAACTATATTGCCCTTTTCTGGCTGCTGCAGATGGCTTCAAAAGGCATCTGTTTTTTCCCTCTTTTCACTGCTCAAAGGCATGCATACTCTTTTTCTGCAAATCTCTGATTTCTCTGCTTTTCTGCTGCTTTTCTGACAGTAAAAGTCTGATAGATAAGTGAAAATTACTAGCAGAAACAGTCTCTGCAACTGTTTTTTTTTTTTTTTGGGGGAAAAGAACAGTAACCAGATGGAGTAACTGGCTAGTTACTCTAACCAGACTGACTGGTTCTGGTCTGGTTAGCTTGCAACTGGACTAACTGGACTGGTCACAGTCTGGTTACAGTGACCAGACTGGTCTGGTTGGGTCAAGTTAACTAGACCTCTGACCAGAATTAACTAACCAGAGTTAATTTAACCACTGGTTTGCCACATCAGCCTACCACGTGTCTTGCCACGTCATCTACTGCGCTGTCTGCCACGTGTCAGTGCCACATCATCTACTGCGCTGTCTGCCACGTGTCAGTGCCATGTCATCTGCTGAGCTGTCTGCCAGCATGGACTGCCACGTCATCAAGCCCACTACTCATCTGCCACGTCAGCGCCACGTGTCCTGCGCCACGTCAGCTCTGCAAGCTTGCCCAAACCTTGGCAAGAAATTCCGTCGGGACCATTGCGCCTTAGCGACCAACGCGCGTCGCGGGCTTTTGCATCTCTGGAGAGGCGCTTGTCTTCCGCCAGCCAGCGAACCCGTGCGTGAAGGCGTCGCTATGCAAAGCGTTAGGGTAGGACTTGTGCTATTCCACCCGGGGCAATAGATAGCAGCTGGCTTCGCTTCTCCTCAGTACCGGCTAATTAAGCGCACGGGTGTCCTACTACCGCAACCACAATCTCCTGATTGGAATTGATACCCGTCGATGATCTCCCGCAAGATTACATGAATTCCCGTCGATAGCCGAACTAAGGAAATCACTTCTGATTACTTTGTGCCACGAATTTGCTTTCTTGCGCTAACCTTCAGCCCTTACTTCATCTAACGACCCATATTGCCAGGCTCTTCCTTTCCTCAGACTTGGATTCGTGGTTTCTTTATTCTCTGGCGGGATCGTCACAGCCTGAAAAGACTGTGCTCTGATACCAATAAAACCAGACGGAATCTATAAAACCGACTCGCTACCCATCTCGCTCTTCTGAGAGACAGCCATAATTGCGAACGTAACTTCCTCAGTAATAATCAGCAAGTACACTTCTTTTCCACTCTCCCTCTCTCTACAAAGACAATAGGGCCCAGGACAGTACACTTCTTTTCCACTCTCCCTCTCTCCCTCTCTCTACAAAGACAATAGGGCCCAGGACAACATGTCGGGCTGGACCCCCCCGAAGGTATTTTATTACTTGAAGAGAATCTGTTACAAAAGTTCAGCGTAGAGCTGTCTAATACTCTCTCTTTCAAAACGTGAAAAATCCCCTTTATTACAAGAGCTTCAAGCTCATTTCAAATTGGCAACATGCCACTTGTCTAAAATCTAGATTAAGTCCTATTACATGCCACTAAGGGCCATTCTGGAGTCTTCAAAGCTCTCGATCACACGAACCGCCTCCTAGATGCTTGTCCGGCTCCCATTACGCTTAGGAAAAATAATTCTTCCTAGTACCTGCAACAATTAATTAAAGCGCACCACCATGGCACCCATTAATTGTTAGCGCTTTGCATGCAAATAGCACACTGTGGACTAATTCTAGTCACGGTGGGCGTCCCCACTGAACACATGTGCACATCTAAACAAATATATATATATTTATTTATTCTCTGGTTGACCGGAGTCAACACTCTTGATTATAATTAAGGAGCTTTGACCAAGGGTCGAGGCGCCTTAATTATAGCCAAGTCTCTCCAACCGAAGTTGGCACATCTTGGTTAGCCGGGGTTAACCCTCTTGGCGCATGCCAAGTCTTGTTGACCGAAGTCAACACTCTCTGACCGTAGTCAGGTTTACTTGACTAGAGTCAAGTATCTTTGACCGTAGTCAATCCTTTGACCATTAAAATAACTCTTTGACCATAATTAACACATATAAAACTCTTTAATTATGATCAAATAAATGGTCAACTGTACTTTGACTTAGGATATTTACATTATGGTGACACTAAAGATTATTATAACATTTGGCAAAATGAGTGCAATCATGAAGCAATTATTTGGATTAGGGACTAAGGTTGGTAATGTAGCAATTTACTTCCAAAGCTAGCAGATATATTGCAAGAATCTTGTGACTCGGACAAGAAAGAAGTTTTGACAAAATGATTCCACTATGGGATGATTACTATGGAAAAGACATACACTCTTCTAAATTCTATTCCAAATTGTTTTATGATACTATAAATAAATAAGATAAATTGAAGAATCAATCTAGAGCATGTTTGGTTGAGGATACAAACGAACTAGTGCCGGCTAAGGATGCTACACAGTTTTGTGGACTGCCAATTGACGAGAGCCTCAGTCTCTAGATGATACGGAGGAAATGTTCTAACTTGCGCTAAAAGCATTGCAATAAAATACATAGCACAATTGCGCAACAACAATTTTCAGCAGTGTTTCTGGCCGACACCTCTCCCTGTGAACTGCACCTATCTCCCCTCCCGCCCCCCCTCCCGCCTTTGTGCCTGCGCCCTCGCAGACCTGCTGCTTTGTCCCGCGACCTGTTGTTCGTTGTGAGTGGGAAGGAGCTGCTGGCTGCACCATAGCCTCACAAGGGCATCGGGATAGGGCTGCATCACCGAGTGCCATTGCCTCTCACGGCCTCGGGCTGGCCCTTGACCTGCTGCTTCATCGAGAGCAAGAAAGAGCCCGCTGGTTGCGCCTTGCCTCACAGGGCCTCGGGCTTGGACTGAGGCACCAAGCTGCTGCTGCCGTTTGTCCGCCATCAATGAGCTGTGGGTCTGCCTTTTCGCGCCACAGCTCACACCGTACCACTTCAAGCTCCCATCATAACTCAAAGGCTGCAGACAAGACCGGCTCCTAGGAACCCCGTGCTCAACACAACCATCATTTCACTTGGGATCCGCTTCCAAAGAGTTAGTTAACTATCTGCAGCCCCTCAACGCATTGAGAGCCACTCCTTCCTCATCTACTTGATGAAAGCCTCTTGCATTGGGACTGGCGCGTACCAACCAGCTAACAATCCTCTCGAACAAGCTGTAGGTGTCACAGCCCAAGTGTACCAGCAGCTCCTGGATTTACTTCGTTCTTTCTTGCTTGTGTGATTGCTTGTACAAGCACCTCAGTTGGGCTCCCCTCCTTCCTTTCTCTACGGAGTCACGTCCGAGCTTTTCCTTTTCAATTAGAGGGATGTTCCCTTCGAGCACTCTTCTTTCCCTCACGAGCGCTTCCTTCCAACTTTCTAGTGCCCGCCTTCCAACGGGAGGTGTAGTTTATTGCTTTTCAGGGTGACACAGCTCTTTGATAGCGACCCTTGGTCTGGCCAAAGGGGCTCTATGGCAGCACCCTTGATCCCCACAGATGTCAAAGTGCTTCTTTCACCGTCGGATAAGCAATAGGTGCAGCAGGCAGTGAACCTTCTTCAGGACAGGGCAGTGATAGGCAGGATCGTTGGCCTCCCTCCTTTGTTGGGTCCCTGCAATTATTTAGAGATCCCAGATACGTACCCTATGCCCCTGGAGCTGACCATTTTGATCCTGTGGCCCCGAAAACGGGGCATCAGTGCGGCGGGTTCCCGTACCCATCAATTCAGATCCTCCATTTTGCCTCCACAGAGAAGAAGAAGTGGACCCCAGAGCTTTTTGATGCGATGATGGAGCATCAGGTATACCAGATAATGGACCAATGGATGTGACCTCAGGGTATGGATCTTTGGTTGGCCCATGGCTACTCTGCAAATTTTCAGCTTGGCTTTTCCCCAGTAAAGCTCGGATCAGGCCTAGCTGTAGCCGTGATCTGCCTCCCCGCAAAGAGAGTTTTTTCAGAGCTTCACTACTCGACGCTCCAACAATGCGCCGACTTCTTTGGCGTAGATATTTCCTTCATGCAGTATTGGGCTCGGAGAGTGGGGATTGAGCCAGTGGTGACGCTGGTTCGTCGGCGCATAGATACCGACTATTCGTCCTCTAAACCCCTGGCAAAAGCACTGAAATCCGGCTTCCTAGAGTAGGCTCCCATGCACAAGTGAACCTTGTTCACTACTACCCATCTCCATGAGTTTGACGGTGGTGAGTTGGAATGTGCACGGGCTTCTCGACCGTGCATGCAGCTAGTCGTAGTACTTGATTTTACGCTTGGAATTGCAGCGGGCTCTGGTAGGCAGGTCTGTTGATTTTCACTTGATTCAGGAGCATACGTTCTCAGCAACAGATGTGGCACACCATCACCACCTCCTCCCTGGACAGGCCTGGAGATTTGATCCCCAGCAGTTGGCAGGAGTGGTGGGGTTTGCATTTCTGTATCTCAGGCACTGGCACCAGAGATTTTCGCGCAGGATGAGCTCATCCCAAGCCACGCAGTGTGGATGGGCCTTCAGGCAAGAGGGGCCCGGATTGGTAACCTGAACATGTATGCACCTGCTTGCAAGCAACACTACCCCGCTTTCTGGCGGCAGCTCACAGATTGCCTCCCAGAGGCGGACTCATGGATTGTTGGGGGAGATTTTAGTAACCTCGAGTTCGTGGAGGACAAGCAGGGAGGAGCCTCTTTTGCAAAAATGCTAGCGGGGTAGAGGAGTACTTGGGAGCAATTCATTTTTGCGATTAGTGGCAGCGACCCTTGGCGAGAGCCAAAGTTTACCAGACTTCCCGGCAGCTTGCGCTTTTCCTTTGACCAGAGACGGCATGATGCCTGCTAGAGCGTCTGGACAGATTCTATATTGGCGACTGGGCTCTCAGGTCCACTAGCATTCTAGCAGATACCACGATGTCGGACCACTCACCAATAGTTCTTCAGGTGGAGAAGCCCCGTCGAGGACTCCCCCAAAAGGGGGTCCACATACCGGATGCTCTCTTATAGGAGGAGGACGTCCAGGAGGTGTTAGTAGAGATCTGGAGTCAGCCCGTGGACAATCCCATTGAGGGGTGGGCGACATGGGTGGCTGAGCGGATTCCCCAGAGCAGTCAGGAGCTATAGAGTCAGGCACTGAGATGGCAAACTACTATTCAGGAACGGGAGCGGTCTTTGCATCGAGGTCTTGCATCCATTGAGAGACTCAGTGAGCAAGACCCAGGGTCCCTGTGGCTTCGAGACCGTTCGGACCTACAGGAGGAGGTCTGTAGAGCTGAGTTTTCTTACCACTCCTCTAGGGCCAGATGGGTCCAGCAGGGGGACTGGATGACCCGCTAGTTCTTCCAGACTACAGGACCAAGGTCAACAAGGATCCAGCTACAGCGTCTCAGGGACTTCCAGGGACAGATGCACTCAGACCCACAGGAGATCCTCGAGATGACTATGGCCTTCTATAGCTAGCTGTTTCAGTCGGAGGAGGCCTCGGCCACCACTCTTCTAGCTAGAGAGGCAGTTTGGGAGCAGATCCCCTCAGTTGTTTCACAGAGTCTTAGCATATGCCTGGAAGAGCCTTTCACGAACGAGGAGTTGTGGGAGGCCCTAGAGGCTCTTCCAGCCTAGAAGTGCCCAGGAGAGGATGGTTTGACCCCAACTTACTCCACATATCTCCACCCCACTTCGCTTAGCCTATCAAGAGATCTTTGACTCAGGACTTCTTCCTCATTCCCTGAGCAGAGGTTGGAAATGTTTGCTTCCAAAGGGGGGGGATAGAGCAAATATTCGGCAGTGGAGACCGATCACCCTTCTGGACACAGCTTACAAGATCTTGGCCAAGGTCTTGAGTCTGCGTCTGAGAACCCACCTTTTGGATATCATCCACGAGACACAGACCGGCTTTGTCCAAGAGCGTAGCATACTGGATAATATTTTCACCTTCTGGGAGGCACTTGATTGGGCTAGGGAGGAGGCACAGCCTCTTGCTATCCTTGCCTTTGACTTCGAGAAGGCCTATGACAAAGTTGAGTGGTCCTTCCTGAAGGGGACTATGCAAAGACTCAGCTTTTCAGAGAGGAGGATCAGAGGAGTCCCATCTCTATATGTAGGCAGCTCCAGTCACATGATCATCGGAGGCCATACAGGTAAGATCCTTCGCTCTAGAGAGGAATCAAAACATTATGGATCTGTTTTTGCTTCTAGGTGAAGTTCGAGCTCCTACGAGCCTCCCCTCCCCCCCCGCTAGCTCTACCTCCCCCCCCTAGCTCCTCCTCCTCGCCTCGACCACCCCCACCCCCTGCCTCTCCGCCCTCACCCCCCCCCTCACCCGCCGCCTCACCTCGCTGCGCCCCTCGCCTCCGCTCTCACCCCCCCTCGCCCCCTCCGCCCCCCCCTCGCCTCTCCGCCTCATCTCGCCTCTCCGCTCCCTTCCCCCTCGCCCCCCCTCCGCCTCACGTCGACTCACGCCGCCCCCCCTCGCTTCACCTCACCCCCCCCCCTCGTTGCTCCGCCTCACCTCCCCGCCCCCTCGCCCCCATTCCGCTCCTCCCCCGCCCCCCGCTTCACCTCCCCGCCCCCTTGCCACACCACCCCCCGCCCCTCCCGCCCTTCCGCCCTCCGCTCCTCCCCGCACCCTCCACCCCGCCCTCCCGCCCCCGAACCCCCCACCCCCTCACTCCGCTCCGCCCTGCCCTTCTGCCCCGCCCTCCACCCCGCCACCTCCCGCCCCGCCCCGCCTTCCCCCCGCTCCCGCCGCCTCCTCACTTCACCCGCTCTCTGCCCCCACTCCCCCACCCCGCGTCACCTCCGCCTCCCGGCCTTCCGCTTCGCCTCCTCCGTCCTCCGGCCCCCATTCTCCCCGCCTTCCGCCTCCGCAACCGTCCTCCTCACACCCAGGATCCACCCTCCCGCTTCTATCCCCCCCTTTTTTGGGGTGGCAGCCTTTTCTTCATCGGAAGCTCGCAGTTTGTCTTGGCGGTATGGCGGCTCCCTGCCGGAAACCGGAGGCCCAGTCGGCCCCTCCTTCTCCAGATGCCTACCGCGTTATCCTAACAGAGCAACAATCATCTCGGGTTCAGGAGGTTGCCAATGACTGTGCCCGTACCTCTGTTTACGGCAGAGTCATTCGACACTCTCCCTCCAGATCAGCCATTAGGGACTGGCTCCAGTCCACTCTCATGCTAGAGGATGGCCATATTGAGGAGGTGGCCCTTATGGGAAGGGGCATCTTCTGGCTCAAACTCTCCAATGCGAAAGCTGCGAGCAACCTGATTGCTGGTTCCCCCACGTCGGTGGATGGAAAGATTATCATGATAGTCCCGTGGTAACGTGGATTCAGCGCAGTGGATTTTGATGTTCGATTCCGTATACCTCGCCATCCAGTGACGCTAGTTTTTCCAGGTCTTGCTGCTGAGCTGCGGCCGATTGTTAGGGACCCGGGCTCCCATTTTGGCTGGGTTATGCACGACACTTTCACCGACGCGGTGACTACGACAGGAGCCCCCCGAGTCCGTATGGCTGTGGCGGATCCTGCGACTCTCCCTGCAGTGATCGAGATCGTGACAGATGCCGACAGCATCACCCAGAGCATGGTAGTCACCGGACAGCCAGGCCAGTGCCTGAGGTGCCACGGCTTTGGGCACTTGGCGGCTGCTTGTCCACGTTTCGCCAGCTCTTCTCGGCCTCCCCCGCCCCCGCCCCCGCCCCCCCCTTCGGACAGCCATGTCAGGAGGAGCCGAGGCAGCCGGAGTCCGGCTCAGAGTTAGTGGGCGGTTGGACTGAGGTTAGAAGGAAAAGAGGAAAGAACAAGAAGACTTCTGATAAAGGCAAGGAGGCAGAGGTTACCCATCCTGCAGCAGCACCTCAGAGACCTGACAGGCAGCCGCCCCAGGGACCTGGGAGAGCTTCTTCTTCGACGGTAGCCCGCCCTTCACAGCCTCAGATCCCCCTCTCTTCCGCTCCCCCGCCCCTTTCCGCTTAGTCACAGCCCCTTTCCCAGTTTTCCCCCCCTTCTCCCGACCCGTAGCTTCAGCCCCCGCCTCTTCCTCCTCAGGTCTCCTCCTCCTCCTTCTCAGCCCCAGTTCCAGATGCATCCCCATCCCCCTCCCCTCGTCTCTCTCAACTCTCCTGCAGAGTTAGCTGCACCGACGGCTTCCCAGCCGAGGGCAGCCCCCGTTTCCCCTCCTCCACCTCCTCCGCTAGTCGCCTCCGTGGAGTCTGAGTCGCCTACCCCCCAGCCTCCTCCCCCCCCCCCTCCACTGGCAGGACACCCGGAGTCTACACCACCACTGGAGCAGGCTTCCCTGTCCGCTAGCCCCTCAGTGGCAGACTCTGATGGGTCTCAGCTTCAGGAGAGAGAGCTTCCTCGAGACTTTTACAGATCTGGCCCCTGGGACTACTTGGATGTGGCCGACCTCGGGACCTTCCCGGCTTGTCTCGACATCAGTATCTTCCTGCTCCGCAAAGGGGCGGATGGGAAGATTGCCGCCTTGGCTCCTAGGGATGGCCCTAGCTTTGCTTTCACGTTCCTCAGCGACAGCACCGAAACCTGGACAGACGACTCGGTCTGGGAGGCTCTCAGAGAGCAGACGCACGCTCAGGTTTGCTCCTCTTGGATAGGCCCGTCCCCGGTGGGCAGCTTCTGGAGACTCAGTGGTCCGAGGGCGATGTGCGCCTGCGGTGGCGTTGCGCCGCCAAACGCTTCCGACTGATTGTGATCCTCAGGTCTCCCCTGTCATGGCACCTTCCCCAGGATGTCAGAGCCTGGTCCCCTCAGAAACTCCGAGCCTTCTACGAGATGACTACTTCAGAGATCTCGAGCTGGCTCGAGAAAGCATTTGCTCATGGCACCAAAGGCCTCTCGCCTTTGCTGAAGGTGTTGAAGAACGGGCAGGACGACCCCGCCTCCCCCTCCAAACCTTCTCATAAGAGGCAGCGCCTCCACTCCGAAATGTCAGCTTCTTCATCGACTTCGACCGCGAGCAGACAGTTGTTCGCAGCCTCCCATTCCTCACCATGAGCCTACACCTCGTATCCTGGAATGTGAACGGGTTTCACTCTTCTGGCACCCGTGGTCCCAGGAAGCTCATTTTGCGACAAGAACTTCAGCCAGCACTGATTGGTCGTTTGGATGTACTTCTGCTCCAGGAGCACAAGCTTTCTGCGGCTCATTCTCGTAGCTGCGGAAAGGTTCTCCCTGGACGTTTCCACACCTATTGGGAGCCCTCGATCGGCGCACAGGGGAGGAGTGGAGGTGTCTGTACTTCCGTGTGCGAGCAGTTAGCCCAGGAAGTTTTCGGTCATGGCACTTTTATCCCAGGCCAGGCCCTTTGGGTAGGCCCGGAACTGGAGGGTTCCAAAATAGGAATCCTCAACATTTATGCTCCCACAGACCTCCGGTGCAGAGCCACCTTCTGGAGGACACTTACAGGGATTCTTCCAGACATGGATTCCTGGATTGTTGGAGGCGACTTCAACAATCTGGAGACCTTGGAGGACCAGCAGGGCAGAGGTCCGGAGTTTACAGGTATGGCTCAGGCAGAGCAGTCTGCTTGGGACCCTTTCATCTTCGCGACAGGAGGTAGGGACAGTTGGAGAGACCCGTCCTTCCGGCGTTGGCACGGGAGCCTGGACTTCTCGTGGGGCTTCCGCAGGGAAGGAGGCAGACTCCTGGAGAGGCTCGATAGATTTTATGTCAGTGATTGGGCCATTAGTAGAGGCGGTCAGGCGGGTATAGTTCCAGGGACGACACTTTCCGACCATGCGCCTGTGCTCCTATCATTAGACTCGGCAGCCCAGGCCCTTCCCCCCCGTTCATGCCGGATTCTCGACTCCATTTTCTCGAGGGTGGACGTGCGCAGCAGTATCTGCAGTCTATGGGACAGAGATTGGGTCGAGTGCGTGGACCTGGTTGATTCGGTGGCGCAGGCTTTGCAGGAGTCCAGCCAGATTTGCCAGCTCGCAGCCCTATAGGTTCGTCAGGAGTGGTGGGGCAGAGAGAGAGCTCTTCGGAGGGACCTCGCTTCCATTCAGCGACTCCAGCAGGCAGCCCCGGGCTCGGAGGAGCTTCGGATCTAGGCCCTTCGAGCCAAAGCCCTTCTTGTGGAGACCCTCCAGCGCCGGTCAGAGTTTTCCTATCACGCCTCCCTCTCCTTTTGGGCTCGGAAGGGTGACCGGATGAGCAGGGAGTTCTTTAGGACGCATGGCCAGAGAGCAGCAGCAGGTGATCAGCTTCGGAGTCTCAGGACAGCAGAGGGGCACATTGTTACGGATCCAGGTGAGGTCTTGGGGTTGGCTACCGACTTCTATAGGACTCTTTTCCAGCAGGAGCCGCTTGCCCCTCGCACTCGACGCTCCCGGGAGGAGGTGTGGAGGCACATTCCATCCCTGGTCCAGCCCAGCATGCAGGCGACGTTGTTGGCACCGTTCACTACGGACGAGATGTTGGAGGTCTTGATGGCCATCGACGGGCAGAAGTGCCCGGGCGAGGATGGGCTATCCCGGGCATTCTTCACCTCCTTCTGGGATCAGATCCACTAGCCTCTCCTAGCAGCTCTTCAGAGGATCTTCAACAGCGGTCATATGCCAGAGAGCCTCTCCTCGGGACTGATTTGCCTCATCCCGAAGGGAGGGAGATAGACAGGAGATACGTCAGTGGCGCCCGATCACCCTACTTACCACTGCTTACAAAATCCTTGCCAAGATGATCAGCGCCAGAGTTCGGCCTCTACTTCCAGACCTCATTCATGACACTCAGACAGGCTTTGTCCAGGATCGCAGTATCCTGGATAATGTCTTCACCTTCTCAGAGGCAGCGGAGTGGACTCAGCACAGTGGGTCACACCTAGCCATCCTACTTCTCGACTTTGAGAAGGCCTACGATCGAGTGGACTGGTCCTTTCTGGAGGGGACTCTCGAGCGACTAGGTTTCCCAGCAGGATGGATTCAGGGTATTTCAGCGTTGTACAGGACAGCTTCTAGCAGGGTCATTATTGGCGGTAGGATGGGGAGCGTTTTCGTCTGGAGAGATCAGTGCGTCAGGGCTGCCCCCTTGCTCCTTACCTGTTTCTCTTCTTCGCTGAGGCTATGACATACTACCTTCGGGCGAGATCTACTGGGCTCAGGGGTGTTCGCCTCCCACTCCGGGAGGACACGGAGCTCCTGGACTCGGAGTATGCGGATGACACAGCACTGTATGTCCAGGATGATGAGATGATGCTGGAGAGGGTGAGGTTGGCCCTAGAGATCTTCTGTTCGGCTGCCGGTGCGAAAATCAACTGGAACAAATCAGTTGGTTTTCTCACAGACCCCGGGGCGTGCTCTCAGTGGGGGAGGTTTTTGGGTTTCAGGTGGATTCCGCAGGGACAGACAGCTAGATATCTTGGTTTTCAGGTCGGCTTGGATATCACGCCAGCTCAGTAGTTTCTCCCGGTGCTAGATTCCATCCGACGGAAGCTGGCTTTCTGGAGCACTGCTAAGCTCTCCCTTGCAGGTCGTGCCCTGGTAGTCAACCAGGTCCTCCTAGCCACGGCTTGGTATGTGGCTTCCTGTTGGTGTTTCTCGAGATCCAGCGTGGCACAGCTTAGGAGGTTGGTTCGGAACTTCCTTTGGTCCGGGGAGGATGGCCTCAGAGATACCAGAGCCAGGGTTGCTTGGCAGACAGTCATTCTTCCGCAGGCTAAGGGTGGCCTGGGGGTCATCGATCCAGAGCTTCAGAGTTAGGCCCTATTAGGCAAGCTGGTCATCCGCGGTTTGACCCCGGGGGGGTAGACGTGGAAGATGCTACTTCAGCAGGGGGTCGGTTCTTGTGTCCCGCGCCGAGGTGGAGAGTGGCTTCCGTCCCTCAGGTGGATCTTCACTTCCGCCCCGCTCACTCAGCCCCGCTCCCCGCTCGTTCGTAGCCTCCTCATGGTTTGGAGGCGGCTCAGTCTCATTCAGTCCCCTCCTAGCTGTCAGGAGGAGATTGATCGCCAGCCGCTTATCTGGAATGATCAGGTCAGAGATGCCGAGGGCCTTCAGTTGGGGGAGAGATCACACATCAAGTGGGATGGCTGGATGCGGGGGCCAGCCCGGTCCCTTTGAGTTTGGAGGGACACGTACAGACATTTGGAGACGGCTGATCTCGCAGATGCAGCTGGAGGTGCCCGTGGAGCCTAGGCGAGACGTATGGAGATCGACGGCGCGATCCTAGCTGATTGGTTGGTTCCACCTGAGCTTCAGATCCTCATGCCTGGTGATGACCGTTGGCTGGGACAGTTCACCCCCCGTGGCATCCCACTGGTGGTCGCAGGTCGGATGGACGACTCCTCTGTTTCCTTCTTCGCGGTTATGGGGGATGGACGACTCAGGAGAGAGGATGCGCTCATCGACCCCCTACTCCCATGGCAGAGGGTTCGGGTCGTAGGCCTCATGTGGAAGGTCTGGCGGACCGATCCTAGCATAGAGCAGGATCAGCTGCAGCTTTGGCGACTCTGGCTCTGGGAGGGGCGGGCCTTGTCAGAGCTTGATTGGGACCCAAGTGAGTGGAGATGGCCAGAGATTGTGACAGGTCAGGGGCCGACCTCCTTCTTTGCCTACAGCACAACATTGGGCAGGCGAGTCCTTGGGAGGATGCAGAGCCGCCCCCCCACCTAGCGGCCCAGCTGGTATGCACAGGGTATTTCCAGGTTCTTTTTGCAGGCCTTCCAGAAGGCCTTGTGGGAGAGTTGGCGGCCGCGGAAGATCTCCTACTTCCTGTGGCTTCTTGCCCACAAAGGTCTTCCACTGGGGAGCTGGTTGCGGCAGATAGGCCAGGACGGACGTTGTCAGATCTGTCATGAGGAGGAGGAGTCACCAAAACACTGCCTGTGGAGTTGCACTCGCGCCCAGGAAGTGTGGAGGTGGACTTTCGGGATTCTTACTCGCGCAGCACCGGAGCTAGGATTGATCACTTGGGGCGCGTTCTGTTGGTGCAGCACCGCACCTGGTTTTCATCACTTATTCAAGGCATGTCAGCAGGACCCCACATTCCTTATCACTCAGGGGACGTGGGGGCCGCTCGAGAGTATCCCGCAGCACCTAGCAGAGGCTGATACAGGAGCTCAGGAGAGGCAACCAGTCTGGGAGATTATTAGCAGCATCGCAGGATGGCACATTTGGACCTCGCGCTGCGCGCAGATCCTCGGTGGCACCTCCTTATCGACTGCCCAGATCATGACTGATATTTGGAGCAAGATTATTCATACCCTCAGAGGCCAGTGGGACCAGAGTGGGACCAGATACAGGGGGACTCCCGGGCCGGTCGGGAGAAGCGGAGACGCTTCCTCCGGGTTTGGGACACACAGGGCCTCTTCTTCGAGCAGACTTCGCAGGGCCTTCGGTGGCGCTACTCACCACCTCTCTGGCTGTTCGTTCACACTCGCCTTATCCCTCCGTGAGAGAGAGCTTTACTTTTTTGTTACCTTTTTGGGCTGCGTCCGATTTGTGAACGCAGCCCGTCAGCTACAATGCTGACCTCTTGTATCTTGTCCTCGAAGTAATATTATTAGCACTGTTTTTTCGGCAAAAAAATAAGATCCTTCCGCTCTCCCGTTCAGTAAGACAAGGATGTCCTATAGCTCCGTATCTTATCCTTTTTGTGGCGGAAGCCTTGGGCTATTTTCTACGTTCTCAGGCACTTGGCCTTACGGGGATGAGGTTACCAATCAGACAGGAGGAGCTCCTGGTTGCCTGCGAGTTCTTTGTTTCGGCCGATTCGCCTTCGAAATCCTGAGCCCAAAATCTCTCATTAGAATGAGATATTACTATACGGACAAACATATAGCACAGCCCCCCGCTTATATATACCTCGCTTTGGCAATCGGAGTCTTCAAACTTTCTTTTGCCACTCGATACAGTCCCTCTAACACTCGCTTGTTTGGGACCCTCCAGAGCGACCATCACGACCATCGCCTCTCCTCTCTTGTGATAGAAGCGAAGCGGAAGACGGCCTCGACATTCCAAACGATTCAGAACCAATCCTGTCAGCACCACTGTCCATGGCATCGCTGCCTGAGGCAGCAGCATGTTCCACGCGCACACGAACTTCGAACCTCTGCTCTGCATTCGACAACTTCACCCTGGCATCGGACTTTCGTGGATCCTGACAGCCCAAAGCAGTTGCAGATGATACGGTGCTCTATATTGATGGTCCTACAACCAATCTAGAGTAGGTCAGAGGCGCATTGTCCATTTATTGTGAGGCTTTCGGAGCTCGCATAAATTGGACCAAATCTGTTGGCTTCTTCACAAGCACTAAGGGGAGCCAGGAAGTCCGAGGCTGGGGCACATATTTTGGGTTTTGGTGCATCCCAAAAGGAGAGACGGCCAAATACTTGGGCTGCTAGGTGGGTATCAACATTTCGACAGAGCAGCAATTCAGCCCGGTTTTGGAGAGCGTTCGGCGGAAGCTCTTGTATTGGAGCTCCACGAAACTCTCTCACAAGGTCAAGCTCTAGTGGTGAACCAGGTACTCCTAGCTACATCCTGGTACATCACTTCTTGTTGGTGTTTTCACCAAGGTTGCATAGGATAGCTACGTCGATTGGTTCGAAACTTCCTCTGGTCGAGATCGGATGGCACCCGCAACACTAGAGCTAGGGTGGCCTGGCAGACACTGATTTTGCCCTAGGCACAGGGTGGACTTGGCATTATTGATCTTGAGATGCAGAATAGAGCCCTCTTGGGCAAACTGGTAGTGCGAGGTCTCAGCCCGGGGATGGAACTGCCGTGGAAGCTCCTACTATAGCGGGGGCTCCTTGGGAACACGCGTCGCACTAGGGGCCAGTGGCAGCAGCCCTACACGTGGATATTCTCCGAGGCGCCTCTGATAGGGAAGGGTTCTCTACTGATGCGGAATCTCTACAGAGTGTGGTAGAGATTGGTAGGAGGACTCATCCAGGCTAGGCCGTCTTGCAGAGAGGAGTTTGAGAGGCAGCCACTCATTTGGCACCCGGAGGTCAGAGACTCAGATGGCGCATGCTTGGGCAACGGGCTCATATTGGATGGGCACAGTGGAACAGCGGAACGGCTTGATCCTCTGGGACTTGGCGACGACTTCCCAGAGAGATAGAGGCTTGGAGACAGGCTCTCTCTCATCTCCGAGGAGCAGGCACTAGGAGAGGATTACCAGAATTCGAGCGACTGTGTTCGAGCAAGGCGGCGGTTCGAGTGGAGACTTTCATAAATTTGACGTTCTAGTGTGACGATTTATGTTCAAAAAGTATCATGCATTGCTTACTTTTAAAATTGTTGTCCTACCCATGATATTGTGAGTAATCAATTGTCTTACGTACAAACAACAATTTCTAAAACAATTTGGCTATGTTTTTGCAAGGACCAAGAAAGGAGGGGTGGAAGAAAGGGATCAAAGTATGTGTTTTTCTTGTGCAATTTCCATTTTCAAGGAAAAAAATAATGGGAGGAGGAGCCTCCCAAGAGGCCTCTTGGGAGGCTCCTCCTGCCAATTTTATTTGGACCATAACTTGGTCAATCAGACTCCAAATATGGTCATGTTTGTAGTCACAATGATCGAAAAGATATGAATGAATCCATTTATCATGCTAAAGTGTCAAAATTCTAGAGCTTTAGAAAGTTTGTACTTATCTTTGTTTCATTAGAGCTAGACCTTATCAAACTCTATATTTTCTTATGACCATGAATTTTTCTCATATAGAGTTCGGGTCCTTGGTTTCCTCCCTCCATCCCAGAGGTGTATACATGGTCATGTACATATGAAGGTGATCTATATTTAGTTAGAGTCATGGTCATAAGGTGATCAATAAGATGATCTATATTTAGTTAGCATCATGGTCATAAGGTGATCAATAGTTTATTAGTTCCATAGTTTAAACATTTTATTCATATGATCATTTCATGCACAAAATGGATCAAATCATATGGGTAGCATAAAAATCAATGAGCTACAAATAGCTATTTGTGATGGGTTTTGCTAGGAGGAGCTTCTATATCGTGGTTGGGACTATTGTTGTTTGTATGTAACTCCACAAAATAAAGAAACCCCTTCAACTCATGTGCTACCTTACATAATTTTGAGTGAGCGCCTCGAGGTGTAGACATTTCAACATTTCCCCTTTTGTATCCATTGAATGATTGCTAGCTTGCATGGATTTATTATTTATCGAATTATAGGTTTTCTCTTTGTATGTTGCCAAGAATTTTCCCTTTGGTATTCATTGAATGATTGCTGACTTGCATGGATTTATGAGTTATCCAATAGTAAGTTTTATCTTTGTAAAAATAAGTGTGAATAATCTCTGATAGTGTCATGTAGGTTCAACCATTTTTAGTAAAAAATTATTGCTACTATAGGTTTAGACAAAGTTCCTCACAAGCATCGCTCGAACTTTGGGCTCGCTCGAACATAGTCGCTTGTGACCTTTAATGAGACCTTGGGGAGTGGTTGTGGCCAGCAGCCCGCATCGGGCACTTAGATCGGGTGGAGGAGGTCTCCTCCTCGTACACTATTCGTATTGGGCGCCATTTACAGCTTGAGGCAACAACATGGTCCCCCATGAGGGAACGTCACTGGCTAGATCAGGATGTCCCGCGAGAGGTCATAGGCCGCTTTTGGCCCCACTTTTGGACGAGTCTGTGCCCGTGGAAGATTTCCTATTTCTTTTGGCTATTGGCACATGGGGGTCTGCCCATTGGCCCGTGGCTGGAGCAGATGAGGATAGATGGCAGATGCACTAGCTATATGGATGGAGCTCTAGAGACTATCCCGCACTGTCTTTGGGGCTGCCCTGCCGCACAACGGATATGGCTAGCGTCCTTCAGGATTGTTGCCAACACGCGGAGGATGAACAGGGATTTCATGTGGGGGATGGTGGCCTAGCTCACTGAGGGAGGCCACGCCTTTGCGATAGATCCTGCCACGCTGGCTTACAGGATACATGGGCAGCAAGTTTCCCAGGTTGAGGTTCACGACGCAATTCAGCCCTCCCGTCCACACCCATCACCTCTCCCGGAGGATGGTGTTTGGGAAACTGTTTCCAGCATCACTGCCTGGAACGTCTGGGTGGCTCGATGCAGCCGCGTGATGGGAGGCCATATGACTTCTCCGAAAGCTACCCTAGTAGCCATTTGGCAAGATATCATCTTCACCTTGCGTGCCATTTGGGAGCGCGGTACTCAAGGCTCGAGAGTGATTGTTGAGAGAAGGGAGTGCTTCCGCCAGACATGGCCGACAGGCGTATTCTACACCATTTCCGCGAGGGGTATTCGTTGGGCATATAGACCATCATCATAGTTGCTCACTCTTGCTTCAGAATCTCTATAGGCGACGAGCCATGAGATCCTTAAACGGGTGCTTACGCTTGCAGTTGGCAACTTGTTTCTTTTTGTCGTTTTTCATCAACAGCTCCTTTTGGAAGCTGGTTGTATGGTTCTAAAGCATTAATAGAATCTATATTTTTTTGGGGGAAAAAAGGTAGTGTTTCTTCATTGTAGAAAGCCTTGATCATCTGTTGCTTGTTTTTTAGAATGCTTTTGAGCATTTGTTGTGTTTATTTAGAAGTCCAGCTTATGTGGCTCACGTCACTTTTTTTTATTGGCCCTGTTTGAGACCTAAAGTGGGCGTCCATTGCTCATGTCATTTGTAGGCAATTACAACAACTCCCTTTTCACTTCAAGAGAGGATAGTTGCATTGACGACTCACATGGTCTCTTTGCCATATGTAATGATTCAAAGGATCTACATGGTCATGCACTTGCAGCAGCAAGCTATCTCTAACATGGCTATTCCCCATGCGGGGCTCAACACAATTGACGATGCCATATATTATGTCACTACAGGTCCAACTATGGATTTCTCCACATTCAAAACAAGGAAAAGTTGGCTCTCCGAGTTTTGGATGGCTGCTCTGAGCATCATGCTGGAGCTTCAATCTATGTAGCTAGTTGGTAAAGTCTAACTTGGAGGCTTTCCTATCAATGTTATGCTAGTCTTGATTGTCAATCATGTAGTTTGAAAGTAGTCTAGTGAGCTATGTTGAGTTTCATAGTTGATTCCTATGTCCAATGTCCACATACGATACGATCATACTCTTAGAACGGTGATAGTAAAAAAATGTAGTAAGCTCTTGTGCACTATACATAATAAGGGGTAGGCACATAGATATGCACTTTTATGTTTTGGTCTGGGTTATGGGATACCAGAGACTACTTCTGGAACTATGATGAATGGCTGTATATATTTCAAGATTTAAAAAAACGTTTTTTTGCAAGGCCACATGGAAAATGATGAGAAGCAATGTGGGTACACCCATATCCAGAGCATTTGTGGTATCCAATGTGACGAAGTTTTTGTGTGTGATTGGATGATTTTTTTCATTTATTCACACTGGATTTTGGGTTTTCTTGGTCATGGGTGGTATCAAAAATTCAGGATGGATATGAGTCTTACTATGCGTTAGCATTGGGTCAAAAATTGTGGTTGGTTGTGATTTTTCTTGGGTTTGAAGGAATGTGTATTGAATATGTGGGGCATTAATTGCTTGGTATATGTTTTTTGGTAAAGGGAAAAGAGAGTGGTTTAATGCATGAGATGAGGTGACCAGTAAATGTGGGAGTTCTGCATGGATGTGCAAGCTGGCTACGTGATCAGGTGAAACGCTCAGAGGAAGAGGGGAGATGTCATGTTACTTGGTGGAAGATTGCTAGAGTTTCCAAAAGGGTGACAGATCCGTGGCTATCTCAAGGAGGGGGTTGGCATGCAAATGAAGGGGGGAGCCTAACATCGTAGGAGAGAAGGAAGTGAGAAGGGAGAAGGAAGAAGAGTGGTAGCAAAGAAACGCAGTTCAGCGTGACGTCCTTTTCTTCTTCAACGATGGAGTTCTAAGGGAACTGGACTCATCGTGAGGGTAGTGAAAGGCTGGTTGCTGATTGTGATTCGTTCTAAGGGAACTGGACGATTTCTTTGCGATACGTTCTTGTTGTTGTGATCATTTGCTGATTTGATCGTGGGACATTTCCTGAGAAGAAGGCTTGAGTGATGGGCTAGTTCACAACAATGGTTTCACGATCGAAGGAAAAATGTTCTTGCTGTTGAATTGAAAGGTGCTCCTACGTCATTCTCTGATTGACTCTGATTTCCTGATAGTAAGAGAGAAGAATGCCTTGCTGTTGGTGTCTTTCGTCCGTTGGTGTGGCGTGAGAACGATCACTATGCCAATTGATTGATCGAATTGCATTGAGACAAGAGTTTGTCAGGTTGTTGACTGATTTACGAGATTTGAGATTTCATTTGAGATTCTCCTTGGCTGCTCTTATGAAGTGACTGGATGGCAATAAGGCAGAGGCAGTTTAATATATGCGCTGATTTGTCTATGGATCTACCTACAACCACCTGATTGGTGGGTTGCTGATTTGACGAGGAAGCTGAATCGCTGACTTATGTTCGTCATTAAAAGAGTTTTTGCTGGCTCCATGTGCAATTTGGTTTGAGACAAGAAGACATCTGTGAAGCAGTACATGGTTGGTTCCTGATGCAGATACAGAGAGACTTTTCCCACTGAGCTGTGGGTTCGTTTCTTATATTTTGATGTTTCTTGCATTGTCAGAAGGTGCTTGTGGGTGTTACGTTATCCTGAGATTGCTATTTATTTTGGGATTGGTGGTTCATGGACCTTCTGCTTTGTGTCTGGGAAAAATTGCAATGAGCTTGTGTATGACACGATTCCTGTATTTTGGATCCATGCTTTGGATGGTGTGCTAGGCTACTATCTCTTGGAGCCAGTACACACTGAAGTTCTGATTCCATGATTGCCCCAGCCTCAATATCTTCCAGTTTGAAGATTATCTGTTGTTTTTTTAGCCATGTTCCTCTTTTGTTTTATCAACGGTTTTCATGTTCTCACCAAGAGGAGGGAGGAGGAGGAGGATACCTGGAGGAAGTGGATGGAAGTACTGGAAGTTGGAAGCTAGAGATGAGGTGGAAGTCAGGGAGTCAAAGAGGTGGGATAGGGATTGCTCCTCTTAGTGCAGTAAACTTATGGTCTTCCTAATGTATTGCTCTACAAAGCTTCTCTGCTTGTGAGCTAGCCAAAACAACCTACATGATGGTTTATTGATCTGTCGGACCTATGAAGGTTTTGGAAATTTTGAATAATCTTTCCATTGATTACTGTAATTTGAATATTATTTTCCGCCAACGCTTCACTACCACAATCGATGGTGGGGTGTTTTGAGCATGATGTATTACAATCTTTTGGTCTCGTAGACATTTCATAGCTCTCACTCTCTCTCGAGGAGACCGTGTCCCCAGCCACAGCACGAGACAGCTCGAAAGATGCAGATACGAGATATTTTCACAGCTCACCAAGGAGCCATCACTGTACTAGGCTTCGGGTTCTGAGTCCCAGCTCCGTGACTAGCTTGATTCAGTTTGCACTTGATTAATTATGATCATTATGATTATGATTTTGCTAGTATAGATTAGTACTCAGCAAGGGCCCTAGTGCGCCCTTTGCTCCAGCCCACTTAGGCTTGTATGAGTCTATACTTTTTTGTGCACTTTGTCCCATAGGCCCGCGAGGCCTCTTGCGGACATTAATACACCTCTCTCTCTCTCTCTCTCTCTCTCTCTCTCTCTCTCTCTCACCACTTGGGACCATACCCTGTAATAGCTTGTACGATGATGAGTGTAAAGCTTTACGCCGTCAACTCAGATTCAAAACCAGAAACAGTCTTCTGAGTGAACCAGACACGCTATGCGAGTACCGTCGACTGGTATACGCAGAAACAAACTAGACTTTGTTCGCTGGAACGAGGAGGAGCTACTAAGCATTATGTTTAGTAACAACTCTAAGGACTTTTGGCGGAGATTTCTAGAGGGACGGCCCCCTTCACCACTCACTGACACCCAGGTGTGGTTTGATTATGCACGCACACTCTATGATATTCCCAATCAGCCAGCCCCTAACCTCTCACATATGCCACGCCCCACATCTTGCACCCTCTTCACTAGGGGGAGGGGGTAAAGGATGCTACAATGAAACTTCATAATGGCCGAGCGAAGGATCATGAGGGACTATGCACTGAGTTCATTGCATATGGGATTAACCTCCTAGCCCCGATCTTAGAAAGCTATTTAATGAAGCTGTTTGTTTGGGATTTCCATGCACCTGGACCATTAACACTATCTCACCCATTCCCAAGGCAGGGGATCTCATGAATCTGGAGAACTATAGGACCATTATGATTAGACATGTCATGTCCAAGATTTATGCATCAGTACTTGATTCCGAGGTCAGCAGTTTTGTGGAGGGTCGAGGACTTAAAGCAACAGGACAGGCCAGATTCCGACATGATCATGGGACCATGGACCACATTCTCACGCTCATATGTATCATCGAGGAGGTGAGGACACGGAAGCAGAGGGTTTACTGTTGCTTTGTTAATTTCCCCAAAACATTTGACACGGTTTCGAGAGCCCGCCTCATACGGCGCCTACAGGATTTGGGTTACGACCAGGAAATCATTTAGGCTGTCATGGCACTTTAGGAGAGACTTTCAGGCAGAGTCCGAGCAGAATCTGGGTGGACAGACGAGATCATGAGCACTATCGGGATCAAACAAGGGTGTCCATTATCACCTACCTTGTTTAGCCTATACATTGATGAGCTTGAGAGAATGATGCAGACCCAGGGGGGGTAGTTTTCTCCCTTGCAGGCACGCTGATCCAGATATTGCTTTACGCAGATGACGTGGCTCTCTTGTCTTCCTCCGTAGAGGGGCTCCAGAGACACCTTGACGCAGAGTCTCATGAATTGAAGGTCAACCTGGACAAAACCAAGGTTATGATCTTTAATACATCTCGAGCCGTCATGCGCCAGGAGCAGTTCACATTTGATGGGTCATCTGTTGAGGTAGTTTCATCATACACTTATCTTGGGGTCGTCTTTTCCGGACCCATCTTCACTATGAGACCTGTTGGGGTAAAGGCACCTTGCCACCCTTTTGAAGTTATGACACCTATGACTGTCTTAAGACAGTCATAGGGTGAAAAACCTAATCCTAATAAAACCTATGAGTTTGTGGTGTGGCTCAACACTTTTTACACCCACACTTTTGTGTCTCCCCCTCTCTCTCTCTCTGTCTTCGTCGTTCCACTCCCTCTCCCTTTCCCTCTCAACTGGTATCAGAGCCTCTACCTCTCCCTCTCCACTCAGGTCTATCCCTCTACCCCTTCCTCTCCCCTCGGGCCTAGTGCCCTCAGTGGCTAGCAGGGCGGCAACGCGAGCAGATCGGGGCAGCGCCAGCGCGCGCGGGCAGAGCAGGGCAGCGTGCAAGCGACGCGCGCGGGTAGCGCGGGGCAGCGCGTGCGAGCGGGCGCAGCCGCGCATGCAGCAGCAGCGGCTAACTGCTGCTAGCTGCGCACCGCACAGCACCGGCGGCCGCAGCCTACCAGGCGCGCGCAGCGCGCAACACATGCTGCTACAGCCCTTTGTACGGTCAGGTACGATCATCCGTACCGACTGTATGGACGCCGTACAGGCGGTCGTACTGTACAGACGCCGCCGTACGGTCGCTGCGTCAGGGAGGTACAGGTCGGATTTTTTGTTTTGGGATTTGTGCTCTCGCAGGTACAGGGTACAGCAGGTACCCTACGCAGGAACAGCAGGTGCAGGAGGCACATTTTTTTTTTGGGGTAGAAGGAAACAAAGAGATCACTCTGCTCTTCATTCCCGGTTGTTCAGTTCTCAAAACTGTGTTGTTGAGGTCCTCGTGCTTGAGGTGACTAGTGCCACAGTGTAGTGGTTGCACAGTTATTTTGTTTCGGGAAGGTCCAATGCCTTGATTTTGCAGAGGGCATTTATGCTTTTGCTAAGTGCAAATCTCAGCTTTCGGGTGACAATTTCAAAGGGCTTTTGCCTAGCAGTTTATGCAGTGTATGCCTTGAGGCAGTGTGGAGCCAGGGTGCTCACATTGGTCTTGTTTCCGCAGTGTATTCAGTGACATTTCTTGCAGGTCACATTCTGTGTACGACACCTTGAAAAATCTCAGTTGGGCCACGCTTGGCCAGGGCGCATCGAGTTTACTCGGTCCTTAACTGTCCATCGTTGACAGTGCTCAAAAGATTTTCTCTTCAGTGTTTGTACGTTGGGATCTGTGTTGTTACTGTGTACACAGGGCCGTTTATGCATTCCATTGTCAGGTGAAAGTGCCAGGAGAGCGCTGTATTTTGTATGCTACCTTAGTGTTGAGGTGTTTTTCACTTGGTACACGTGTCAAATCAAGGGGCTTTTGACCACATTTTGCTTGTGAGCACTTGAGTTACTGTTTGAGACCTTCAGATGCCTTTTATCCCCTTGGCAGAAGGGTGATTGCTTGGGATTTGTCCCATTCTTTGTTGCAGGTTTGTGACAGGCTGAGGTGTTTGGAGCCTCTTTTCAGTGAACAAAACAGTGTATGACAAGTGGTTTATGCATATAAAATCAGTGCAATACCTCATCTGAGGTGGGAGAAGTGTCCAGGACAGCAGTGTTTTGTGCTTCGTCAGCTGATGATGCACTAATAAAGCACTTGTGGAACAGCTGCAGCATTCTGAAGTTACTGTTTTGTGCCTATTTGAGCACGGTACAGTGACTGGAGGGAAAATTTTCTGTTTTGCTGCAGATTTTTTTTTGACAGTAAAAACAGCACTATTGTGAGTGCTCCTGGCTCTTGATAGAGCAGGTTTTCTTAGAAATCAGAATTTTATTTAGTCATTTTTTGACTTACAGGGAGTCAGGTACTTTCCTTATTTGATATGGCATCAAGGGGAAGTGAATCTTCAATTCTGAACATAAAGAAATTGGAAGGGGCACACAATTATGCATTATGGGCAGAACAGTGTTTGAATGTACTTCTGCTAAAGAAGATTTCTAAGCCCATAAGGGTGAAGGGTGTCAAGCCATCTGGGATGTCAGATGATGAGTGGGAGGAACTTGATTTGTCCGCTAGGGCTGCTATCATGCTTACTCTCAGTGATTCTCTTGTGTTCAATGTTCAGGCTGAAAAGACCTCTTATGGCCTATGGCAGAGGCTAGAAGAGTTGTATGCCCAAAAGAGTTTAGCCAGTAAGGTTTATTGGTTGAAGAAGCTTGTTGATCTTCGCATGAAGGAAGGTACAGCTATGACCTCACACTTGAGTGAGTTCAATGCCATCTATACACAGCTTATTGCACAGGGATTGAACCTTGTGATGAGGAGTTCAAGGCCACTTTCTTGTTGTGTACCCTCCCTGAGAGTTGGGACACTTTCAAGACCACCCTGTCTAATTCAAATGTCACTCTTATGTATGCTGATGTGGAGAGCTCTCTCCTTATGGAGGAGATGAGCAGGAAGAATAATATGGGCAGCAAGTCTTCCAATGCTTTGCAGGTACAGGAAAGAGGTAGGACTCAGCAGAAAGGGAGATCTGCTGGAAAGTCCAAATCCCGCAGTCAGTCCCGTGGCAAAAAGGATATTGAATGCTTTTACTGTGGCAAGAAGGGACATGTGAAGTCTAAGTGCTTCAAGTTTATACGGGATCAGAAAGCCAAGAAGGTAGTGGAAGCAAAGGCAAAGGCAAGGCCAAGGCAGATGACTTGGATACAGTGAATGTTGCAGCAGAGGACAGTGAAAGTGACAGACATGATGTTTTATGCTCTTCTGCTGTAATTGCACATACATTGGTTATTGATGGCCATGACATGCACACCTGGCTCTTGGATTCAGGTGCTTCTTTTCATGTTACTCCTCATAGGGAGTGGTTTACTTCCTACACAGGTACTCATGGAGTTGTTCACCTTGGGAACAACTATGCATGTCAGATTGCAGGGATTGGCAGTATACAGATAGTATTCCTTGATGGACGCATATTTATGCTTGATGGTGTTCGCCATGTGCCGCAAATCAAGAAAAATCTGATTAGCACTGGCTTGTTGGATGACAGTGGTTACCACACCACATTTGGGGATTCCAAATGGGTGATTACTGATGGCCAGGCTGTAGTGGCTGAGGGTTATAAGAGTGATACCTTGTACCCTCTTTATGTTTCCAGTGTAGGTAATCATGTTGTTGCCATAACCGAGCTGCCAAAGGTTTCATTGTGGCATAGCCGGTTGGGACACATGTCCGTTAAAGGAATGCAAGAACTGTCACGTTTGGGTTATCTGCCGTCTCTTTCATTTTCAGATTTGCCTACTTGTGATCATTGCATATTTGGCAAGCATTCTATGACTCCTCATAAGAGGAGAACTCCCCAAAATAGAGCACCGCTTGATCTAGTGCACACAGATTTGTGTGAGATGCCACAGCTATCACTAGGGGGTGCAAAGTATTTCATTACTTTTATTGATGATGCCACACGCAAAGTGTGGGTCTATTTGTTGAAGCATAAAAACGATGCCTTAGATGCTTTCAAGAAGTTTGTCGCTCAGGTTGAGAATCGGACAGGTCGCAGGCTGAAATGCCTTAGATCCGATAATGGGGGTGAGTATGTGTCACATGCTTTTGTACAGTTTTGCGAAGCTAAGGGCATTAAACAGGAACTCACAGCCCCTCATAATGCATCTCAAAATGGTGTGAGTGAGCGGATGAATCGAACTATTCAGGAGAAGGTTCGATGTATGTTGTCTTATGCTGCATTGCCCCATGGCTTTTGGGTAGAAGCCGTGCAAACAGCAGTTCACCTAATTAACAGGTCGCCGAATAAGGATTTGGAGTTGAAAGTGCCAGAGGAGGTGTGGTCTGGCAAGCCACCTTCATATAAGCACTTACGTGTGTTTGGCTGCGAGTGCTTTGCTCATATACACAAAGAACTGCGCACCAAACTGGAGCCAAAGTCTTCCAAATGCATCTTTATGGGTTATGGTGACGAAGGTGAAATGGGGTACAGGTTATGGGATCCCGTCAAACGGAAGATTATACGCAGCAATGATGTCATCTTTAAAGAGGATAGTGTACACAAAGAACCCGTGCAACCTGTGGAATACAGGAGGGTTGTTTATGATGATGTCGGACAGCAAAGAATGCCCATTAATATGCAGCAGCAGGCTGCTGTAGATAACCCTGTTCAAGAGGGTATACAGGCTGAAAATCAGCCAGACAATTTTGCCAATGATGCACCACTGGATATGCCAGCAAATGGGGCCGTAGAACAGCCAAATATGGTGGTACAGCCACCCGTCATGCATGACGAACAGGCTAGACAGCAGCCTAATCTGGAACATTTTGTTAGGAGGAGCACCCGTGTACAACGGCCTCCTGACAAGTTTGTTCCAGGAGCCAATAATGTGGCTGATTTTATCATGCTGACAGATTGTGGTGAGCCTTCCGGCTTCAAGGAAGCTATGGGAAGAACAGAGAAAAGGAAGTGGGAGAAAGCTATGCAGTCAGAAATGGACTCCCTACTTCAAAATGATACATGGGACTTGGTGCAGCTACTTGCAGGCAGAAAGGTTTTGCCATGCAAATGGGTTTACAAAGTCAAAGTGGATTCAAATGCTTTACCGAGGTATAAGGCCAGATTGGTTGCCAAGGGATTTAAGCAGGAGAAGGGCATTGACTTTGATGAGATCTTTTCCCCTGTCGTCAAGATGACTACTTTGAGAGCAGTGTTAGCTCTTGTTGCTCATGAGGACATGGATTTATGTCAGATGGATGTGAAGACTGCTTTTCTTCACGGAGATCTCCATGATGAGATCTACATGAGTCAGCCAGAGGGAAAGAGCAGCTTGTGTGTAAGCTCAAGAGGAGCTTGTATGGACTCAAGCAGGCATGGTACAAGAAGTTTGATGCCTTCATGCAGTCCCAAGGGTATCATAGGTGTGAGACCGATCACTGCTTGTACACCAAACGGGCAAAGGATGGCAGTTTGATGCTACTCATTCTATATGTGGATGACATGCTGATTGCCAGCAAATCTCAGCAGGAGATTAGTGCTTTGAAGAAACAACTGCATAAGTCTTTTGACATGAAAGACTTGGGTGATGCAAATCATATTCTTGGTATGCGGATTATCCGTGACAGGTCCAAGGGAATTTTGTTTCTGTCACAGAAAGAGTACATTGACAAAGTACTGCAGAGGTTTAAAATGGAGGGGGGGAAGTCTATTAGTACCCTGTTGCCTCCACATTTAAAACTCAGCAGTAAGGACAGCCCCAGATCAGATGATGATAAGGCTGAAATGGCCAAGGTTCCGTATGCATCTGCAGTTGGTTCTTTGATGTATGCTATGGTTGCCACTCGTCCGGATATTGCTTTTGCGGTGGGAGTCATCCGCAGGTATATGGCAAATCTAGGCAAGCGGCACTGGGAAGCAGTGAAAGGTGTCTTGAGGTATCTCAAGGGTACCAAAGACTTGTGCATGTGCTATGGTAGGCAGGATGCATTGGTGCATGGTTTTATAGATTCAGACCATGCAGGGAATGCAGATAACCGGAAGTCTACTACCGGTTATATTTTCACATTTGCAGGAGGTGCTATATCATGGGTGTCTCGGTTGTAGAAATGCATTGCACTGTCAACCACTGAAGCTGAATATGTTGCAGCCACTGAGGCTTGCAAGGAAGCAATATGGCTTACTTGGCTGGTGGGAGATTTGGGCATTACAGGAGATATGCCAGTTTTGCATTGTGATAGTCAGAGTGCTATCATGACGGCAAAGAATCCAGTCTTTCATCAAAAGACCAAGCACATAGATGTGAAATACCATTTCATCAGGGAGGTACTGGAAGACAAGCGACTTGAGCTTGTGAAGGTGCATACTGATGATAATCCTGCAGATTTGCTCACTAAGAGCTTGCCTACAGAGCGGTTTGCACATTGCCGCCACATCATGGGATTAGGATGAGACCATTCTTATTTTATGGTCTTGTATACAGTAGCTGTATATTACTGTAATTTTTATTCTTTTCTCCCCTTTAGGCACATTGGCCTTTAGGTGGGAGGTTGTTGGGGTAAAGGCACATTGCCACCCTTTTGAAGTTATGACACCTATGACTGTCTTAAGACAGTCATAGGGTGAAAAACCTAATCCTAATAAAACCTATGAGTTTGTGGTGTGGCTCAACACTTTTTACACCCACACTTTTGTGTCTCCCCCTCTCTCTCTCTCTGTCTTCGTCGTTCCACTCCCTCTCCCTTTCCCTCTCAAGACCCGCGATGCAGGCACGCTTAAGTAAAGGATATGCTTCACTGACTAAACTAGAGAGGCAGTGCTTCTGCTCTCACTTTCAGGATCCACGGACCAAAGGGTTGCTTTTTGACTCCTTGGTCCGGTCCAGCCCCCATTATAGCTAGATGCTGCATTTCAGGTCATCACGTATCTGTACCGAGTCAGGGTGTATGGGGATTACACCTCTGGGCATAGCAGGCTACCTTGGTTAGCACTGTCCTCTTCTATGGCACTTGCAGCAGGAGGAGACCAAAGGTGCTGGTATGCACGCATAGAGAGATGGTCCGAGGGACTGGGGCTCCACATGGACAGGCTACCCCCATTCCATTATAGCATGGATGCTCCGTTTTCTCCCCTCCTATCACACGAAGCCAACCAGGTTATCCGTGAGGGTCTATTACAGCTACACACATTCTGGACCTGGCTGGGCCCGAGTGATCTTCCAGTGAAGCTGGGCTTCTACAGAGATCACTTCTTACATATCACAACGGAGGTTTCATTGACCCACCAAGGTACACTCATATTTATTTACCCCTCTCACTGAGGATCTCTCTTGGGCAGTTCCGGGTCTCTTCACATAGCCTTCGTATCAAGAGCGGCAAAGCTGAGCGACTATCCAGGGAGAGGCGCATATGCACTTTGTGTGACATGCAGGAGGTTGAGAGACAGAGGAGCAATTCATCTTCAGGTGTCCTATTTACTATGAGATCCACGGGTGTTTCTACTGCCTCTTCAGAGATAGCTATGGGGTTTCGGCTCGATTCATCTCCTACCCAGACCAACAATGTTTGGCAGGTTTCGTTCATGAGGCACTCAGACTCCACGAGAGAATACTTCGAGCACGGAGACAAGAGTAGACTTCTTCCTTGGCTAATCCCTCTCAAAGTTCTATCACATAGTTTTTCCAGCCAGATCACATGGACACCCATGGGACGAGGCCTCGACATGACCGTGACCCAAAGCCTGTGACTTGACAGCTCAGACAAAGGTTGACACACAGATCACACTTGGGGACATCCCCTCCATGTTTAGAGTTGGGTCTCGTCCAACGGGGGTCACAGTAGCCTTGGTTAGACGCAAACATATGACCAGGAGACATGCTAGGGCTGCATCTTTGAGTGGCCGACAACACTCTATCGCCAATTTCATGCCCCCATTACCACACATGATGATGAGATAGTCGACTACCGACATGACATGACTATGTTGTATTTAGGATTTAGTACTGACATTCTGCATACTTTGCATTTGCATTGGTGTGGATGCTCGTTTAGTAGCTCCACCACCACAGCTCGTTTGTACCAAGTTTTTCACAGTCTCAAAGACCCATCAATCTTCCGAAGACTTTAATAATCTCCGTCTCTATCTCTGTCTCTCTCTCTCTCTCTCAACCCACTGCCCCTCCTCCTTGCTCTCCTCTCAACACTCTACCTAGCCTCTCGGCGTACCTGACAACCCAATGTAGCCCGTCGTCAGCGTCGTCACGTCAGTGTAGCCCTCGTTGTCAACGTCAGCATGGCCGTCAATCGTCAATGTCAACGTAGCCCATCCCGTACCATAGTGTATCCCACCGAAGCCTTTTCGTCAACATAGCCTCGTTGTCAGCTTCAACGTAGCCCTTAGCGTATCCGGTATCCCGTATATTTCAGCAACATGCAGCTCCGCTAGAAGGGTCAATTCATGGCTTACCTCAACAAAGTTGAGAAGATGGATGCCAATAGGATACCGCAGAAGGCAATGGAAGCTACGCAAATCATGAAGTGGATGGAAGCATGGGAATGAAGTGGGAAGGAGGGAATGAAGTGGATGGAAGCACGAGATTTAACCACTGCTGATATACTAGAAGATGCATGTGAAATTAGGGAGATAGTAAGGCAGACAATGCTACAAAAAACTATGGCCAAACCTGGGGACAAAAATGCAGTTCTACAAACAGGAAATTAACTCAAGGGACAGCTACGAAATGCAAAAATACCTCGGGTAAGACATATCAATGTCTTAAAGGCATCTAATCTGCAAAATCAGAGCCATTTCACATGATCTAGAGGTGGAGAGGGGAGACCCACGATCCCAAGAGAGTAAGGACATGCAAAATCTGTCCCACATGGGAGGTAGAAAATGAGCTGGTACTCCTAAGTTGTAGAGCCTATGCACACATCAGAGAAGGTGATCGGGACAGCAGAGACAATTTGACAAATCTGCTATAGCAGCCAACCAAAAAGCTAGTAAACTAATTAAAAGAAGTCCTAGAACACCGCAACAAGGTACTAGGACTAGCACACAAGCTAGCCTCACGAGTACTCACTACATAGCAAGTTTGTCATATTTTCTTCCGTTAGATTTAAGGGATCACTATTAGGTAATAGTGATCGCCAGTCCCATAGATCTGAAGTGTCTCACGTGGGCTATAATACCAACGCCAGGACGAGTTCGTGACAGGCACCACTCCTGGACTTCCGAGACGACTCTATCATGCTTCTAGACATGGACCTAGACGGAGCAGGTATGACTAGGACCTCATTGGACCGACACGGGCCTGTTACACCATATGGACACGCGCTCCTTGATTTGGGCAGGATGCATGATCTCATCATCTACAACGGGCTCAACCTATGGCCCTCCTCAGGTGGTTTTACTTGCTTCCCACACGGGGGGGCACTAGTGTAGTAGATTACATCATGGGATCCCCTACCTTCACTTCATGTATCACTGACTTCACCGTAGCACCACTCCCTCCAGGAGCTGATCACACATACCTATTCTTCACTATCGCCACCCCATGCTTAGCCACACCACACACACCACATAGGAAGCACGACACCTACACGACATACACTTTGATCACAGCCTCTCACCGGCCTACTCTGGACGCCTAAACAGACTCCTAACCTACATCGATCACAGACCACTCATAGAGGACCGTGCTGCTCTGATTAGTCGCACACTCCACGAGGTTGCCCTCCAAATCTTTCCCCACACCACACGGTCCACTAGACCACCACCTCTTGGTTCTATACCTTGCAACAATTGGTACGATGCGGAGTGCAAGGCTTATCGCCGATAGCTCCGACTTGAAACCAGATGTCACCTCCCGAACACACCAGACACGGTACGCAAGTACCGACGTCTCGTACGTCGAAAGAAGCAGGCTTTTCTGGGTCAAAATGAGGAGGAGCTGCTGCACATCTTGTACAGCAACAACTCTAAGGAATTTTGACGGAGATTCCTTGAGCGTAGGTCCCCATCACCCCTCACCGATACGAGATTCTAGCACACGTATGCACACCATCTATATGATGTCCCACACCAGCCCACTCCAGACCTCATACACACACCACGTCCCACCACTTGCACATTGTTCACCAGAGAGGGAGTCAAGGACGCGACATTGAAACTACACAATGGCCGAGCTAAGGATCACAAGGGGCTATGCACTGAGTTTATCGCATCTGGGATCGACACGTTAGCCCCGATCCTAGCAAAGCTATTCAATGACGCTGTTTGCCTTGGCTTCCCCCGGACTTGGACACTCAACACCATCACCCCCATCCACAAGGTAGGGGATCCCATGGACCCGAGTAACTACAGGACTATCATGATTGGACATGTGATGTCCAAGATCTACGCAGCTGTATTGGATGCATCGGTCAGCCTGTTCGCAGAGATGAGAGGGCTCAGAGCAGAGGGTTAGGCCGGTTTTAGGCGAGACCATGGGACTATGGATCACATACTCACACTCAGAAGTGTCATTGAGGAGGCCAGATCACGGAAGGAGAGGGTATACTGTTGCTTTGTGGATTTCCGCAAAGCCTTTGACACAATACCTCGAGCTCGTCTTATCACACGCCTACAGACACTGGGATTTGATCAAGAGATCATCTGGGCAGCCATGGCACTGTATGAGAGAGTCTCAAGCCGAGTTCGTACAGGCGCAGGTTGGACAAATGAGATCCTGAGTACCATAGGGGTCAAACAGGATTGTCCCTTATCACCGACCCTGTTTGGCCTCTACATCGATGAGCTTGAGACTTTCATGGGGACGTTCGGAGGGACCAGTTGCTCACTTGCCGGGATCATCATCAGGATTCTTCTTTATGCAGATGACGTGGCACTCTTGTCGTCCACACCCGAGGGGCTCCAACGACACCTGGATGCACTGCAGGCTTTTTGTTTATCCCATGTTTTGGACATCAACCTTGGCAAGACCAAGGTCATGATCTTTAACACCTCTCGAGCAAACATGCAACTGAAACAGTTTACTTTTACTTTGGGTGGGTCACCAGTTGAGATCGTATCCTCATACACTTACTTGGGGGTCATCTTCTCCGGCCCGATCTTCACGATGAGACCAGCGATGCAGGCCAGACTAAGCAGGGGATACGCCTCACTGGCTCGGCTAGAGAGACAGTGCTTTCACTCCCACTTCTAGGACCCTCGGACCAAGGCTCGACCAAGGCTCTTTTCTTCGACTCCTTGGTTCGACCAGCCGGTATGTATGGCAGCCCTTGTTGGGGGCCTGACATGTTAGAGATAGAGTGGACACGGGTGGAGCGCTTGCAGATCCTCATGCTCTCACGGATGATCCGGGGGAAACCGTATGTACCACATCACATCATTCAGGCCGAGTTTGGTGCCTCTCCACTCCAACTAGATGCATCCTTTCAGACCATCACATATCTACATCGGGTTAGATCATATGGGGACTGCACGTCAGGGAGATAGAGGTTGCCATGGTTGGCTCTCGATTCCTCCATGAGGTTGGCAGCAGAGGGAGACGAGCCATGCTGGTATGCACGGACTCACAGATGGTTTGTGAGACTAGGGTTCCACATCGATAGAATACCTCCTTTTCAGTACAGTTTAGATGCCCCTCCGGTACTCCCACCCACCATCCTGATTGGGCCACATACCAACCAGGTCATTCGAGAGGATCTCCTGCAGCTACACACCTTTAGGACCTGGTTGGAGCCGAGGGAGCTTTCAGTGAAGCTGAGTTTCTACAGAGATTACTGTCTTCGCATTTCGGAGGAGGGATTCATCACACCACCGGGGTACACTGAGCTTCATATGCCTCACTCACTAGGGATCTCCATCAGACAATTTCGGGTATCATCACACCGCCTCCGCATAGAGAGCGGCAGAGCAGAGGGGGTTCCTAGGAAGCATCGCTTATGCATATTGTGCGACTGTCAGGAGGTTGAGTCAGAGGAGCATTTTATTTTCAGGTGCCCAGTGTACTACGAGATCTGAGGTCGCTACCATTGCCTCTTCAGAGATGGCTCCAGGCTCCTTTCCAGATTCCTCGCCTACCCAGATCAGGGTGCCTCGCGGCCTTCATTCACGAGGGAATCCGACATAGAGAGTACTTACTCAGGCGACGGGGCTTGGCCACATCATCAGACACCTCTCAAAGCAGGATCACAGAGTTCTTCCCATCGAGTGACATTGATAGCCGCCGACGTGACAGAGACCCCGACCCGACGATCGCAGCACGACACACGAGACATGGAGGGGACACACAGATCACTCTGGGAGACCTCCCGTCATTGTTTAGACCCGGGATACGTCCCACGGGAGTCACGGTGGCTTTGGTCTTGCGTCGAGCCTCGTCCAAGAGACCGAGACGCACGGCACCCCTTGACGGGCACCAGTGTCCCATCACCGGCTATGCACCAGCCAGGGGGACATGACATACGGAGGATTCCGCTCCGCTCCAGTCCTTTTCTTTTCATTGTTACATCCAGATGTATTTGATTATGTATGATCAGACTTAGGATTCAGCACGGGTGATGATGCTCGTTTCAATAGCTCCACCCTTACTGTAATTTGTATCAGGTTTTCTTTCAGTCTCATAGACCAATCGGTCTTCCGAAGACTCTAATAAAATTTCTTTCTTTCTTTCTTATATCATCTCTCTCTCTAGACCATGGCACTTGTTCACTGCAATGTTACAGCTAGGAGATCCCAGCAGGCTGTACATGCTGATGGCCGCCAGTGCCCTATTACCGTATTTTTGCCCCTGCAGCATCCTCACACATCGACGCTGTCCTCCTAGCATTGACACTCTCGCCGGCTTCCACTCAAAGAGTCTTTTTTCCTTTTATGTACTGACGCCGTTATGGGAAGGATTATGGATTCTTGATTTTGTATGCATCCTGGGTGTTGATGCCTGTTTAGTGGCTCCACTCATCAATTCATTGTATCAGTTTCTTTTAGTTTCATAGACCCTTTTTGGTCTTCCAAAGAATTTAATAGACTCTCTCTCTCTCTCACTCACTCAGACACACAACACACACACACACACAAAAAAGGTGGATTATTCCTGCATACCTTCAAAATTTCCTTCTCTGGGTCAGCAGCAATATCTGGAATATTTGCACCAGCCATCAAGTGGAATAAATTCAAAATAAGATTGCTTGATTTCCTTAGGATATTGTAGGCCTCACAGCAATAAGATTTAAAACGGCCATAGTGATGACTGCAAACATCATGTCCAACTTAAGTGAGAATTCTATTGCCCTTCCAAAACATGCTCCACTCAATTTGCACATGAATAACGAATTGCAGCCCAATAACTAACTTAGCTAGACCTTATTCTTAAACCTTGACTTCTAGAAGTATTTTTTAAAACTTTTAGGTTGGAACATTGGAAGATTCAATTTCATGCCTCCACATTACATCGCAGTTATTAAAGTGCAGAGAAGTGACTGATTAAACACTAGAGAATACCATACAGTCCATTAAAAGAAACGTAGGTTTTCAATAAAAACACCATCGCAATGCCCTAACAAATGCTACATGGGACATCGAGTCTTAAATAAATAAAAGAAGATAGTAGCGTAATGGAATTTCACACATCAATGTACTATTTACCTCTCAGCTCCACCCATTGCTTCCACCATTTCCTTGCATAGTTTCATGGGAGGTGGAAAAGGTTTGGGATCTCGACCAAGGATAAAACCAAAGTCAACATGGAAAAGTCGGCCATCATCTATAAGCAAAAGATTGTCGAGGTGCCTGCAATATGTCACCGCGCCTCCCATTAACAATCTCTCTCTCTCTCTCTCTCTCTCTCTCTCTCTCTCTCTCTCATATAGTGAAATATTCGACGATGCCTCTTCTTTGTGGCACGTTGATTTTGTGCTATCTTGTATGCAGAGTTCTTGATGTCCCATGGGCCCATTTTGGCCTTTAGTGGACAATAATACACTTTCTTTCTTTCTTTCTTTCTCTCTCTCTCTCATATAGTGAAATATTGACAAAGATCAAAGCAGCTTGCCCAACATTGAATGGTTGGATGATGACGACTCCAAGCCAGCTTCTATTGCACACTATAAAGGTCATGCAATCCTTATACTGAAATCAAAAGATATGCAGATCAAGCTTCTTCGACAATCTTACAAGCTGAAGGGTACCAAAGTATGGATAGTTGAGGAGCTTACACAAGCTCAACTCAAGAATAAGGCAGCTGAATTAGCTCAAGTCAGGGCTGCCAGAAAGGATGGAAAATGGGCAGTTCACCGTGAAGGCGTAGCCCTAATCAGAGAGTTTAAATCAAAACCAAAAGACTCTCAGTCTTAAACTGATGTATGGCTGTTTACTCTTCCAGACTATTATGTAGGTACTCTAAATGATGGGGGTTGCTTTTGCACTCCTTGGGAACAAAATCTGCCTCGTGCTGATAGATAAAATCGACAGCTTGGAGGCCACCAATGTGGCCCTATTGGCTGAGAAAGCGCATGTCGACAAAACAGTGGCTCGGATTCTGAAACAAGGTGGGAAGATACAAGAAGAATGGAGTAAGGAGAAGGCCAGGAAAGAAGAATGGGAGAAGGAGAGAGGAGAATGGGAAAATGAGCAGACCAAGCTACAAGACCAAGTACACACATTGGGGACTGAGCTACAACAAATGAAGGGCAAGCAAGTAACATCAGATGGAAAAAACAAAGTTATGGATGAGCTCAAAGCAGAAAATGCAGCTCTTAAGAAAGCGATGGAGGCCATGCAAACTACCATGAATGGTAAGCATACTGAGTTCGCACAACAGCTCAACAAGGGGAAAGAAGTGATGCTTGAATGGACAGAAGTTGTTAAAAAGGGATCAGCAGCTCCCAAAAAAGAGTTCATTTCTGAGACACTAGAGGAAGAGAAAAGACAGGCCGGTAAAGCAATGAATGTCCTAGTTAGAGGTTTCACAGTTGGGAGATACCCCAATGGTAGATGCTCAAGCCCTATTTGCCAAGCTGGGAGTCAACCTTACATGTGAGGCAGCTTGGAGGGTAGGGAAGACGGAGATACCAACAAGACCATTAGTGCTGAAACTCCGAACTGCAATCGATAGGTCCAACCTCATAAGCATGTGAGCATCCCTGAAGGGGACCAAAATCTACTTGGATGATGACCTCACCCTTCTACAGCAGGAGCAAAGAAGGGAAGGCATGACACGGGTAATGGCAGCAAGGGAAGCAGGGAAATGGGCTGCCTACAGGGATGGCAAAGTGATTATTCGAGAAAGAGCTGATAGAGGTGATAAGGGAGAAGGGGAGAAGGAAGAGGGGGAACTATGACGGTGTTAGAGTCGGGAGGGGAGTGCACAAAACAAGCTGAGTATGGCTGTATGGAACTGTAATGGTACCCTTTGGGTCAGTTCCATACAGCCATACTCAGCTTGTTTTGTGCACTCCCCTCCCGCAGACATACCACAGGCAGAGAGATCATCTTCTACACTGAGACACGTGAGAGCCCAGAGAGAGGGCTGCCCATGGTGACAGGGTACATTTGGGAGTCTGTTCATAGGAGAAAGAAAGAAAGTTTATTAAAGTCTTCGGGAGACCGTGAAGGTCTATGAGACTAAAGATAACTGATACAATGAGCATAACGGTGGCGGTCTCAAAACGGGCCAGCCAACCGTTTCTACAAAAAAGAGGTTATGAAGGACTGTGTGTCTAGTCCTGATACAAAAAAAATGTGTCTACCTCCAGATGATACAAAAAAGAAGGGGGGGGACCAAAAATGGGGCAGAGGGGGGAGATACAGTATACATGTGCAGGTGGTGATCATCAGAGACCAATCATAGAGGGGCCGTCAAATGGAAGGTCGGAAAAAACCGTGCGATAGATGATTGGCCTCTAACGTCACGTGGCCTAGTCGAGCTCGGTCGTCGTGGGCGGCGGGTGGCCCTGTGGATGAGGGCAACGGTAACCCCGGTGGGGCAGGCAGAGAGCAGAGACGAGATGTCATGGACCTGGATGTGTGAGTCTGTCCGCTGGCGCAACTGTCGTGGCTTTGGCTCTCGCTCACGTCCGCGTCGTCGGCTAGACTGAGAGGAGGTATCCTGTGACTGGAAGAAGTCAGTGATAGGCCGTTGGGTGTCCTCACGCTGTGTGTGCTGCTCGTGTCGCCGTGCTCGGAGAGAGGTATCTCGGTGGCGAGTCATCTCATGTAAGAAAGCGGCTAGGCATCGCTGATCCGGGAACTACAGCATGTGTGGGAGGGAGCCGAATCCGTCGCGGAAGAGGCAGTGGTACCGGCCTCGAATGGCATAATAGATAGGACATCTGAAAGCAAAGTGCTCCTCCGACTCGATCTCCTGCAAGTCGCAAAGTGGGCAAAGGCGGTCCTCTCGTGGGATACCCTCTGCGCGTCCGCTCTCGATCCGTAATCGGTGTGACGAGACCCTAAACTGACCGAGGGAGATCCGGAGCGCATGTGGTAGATGAAGCTGTGTGTAACCCGGAGATGTGATGAAGCCCTCCTGTGAGATCTGGAGGCAGTGTCGGCGGTAGAAGTCGAGCTTCACAGGAAGCTCAGAGTGAAGAAACCATGTCCGCCAGGTGTGGAGTTGGAGCAGATCCGCTCGAATGAGCCGGTTGACCTCCTGGTCAGTGGGGGAGAGGGGAGATGGTGGAGCGTCGAGGCTGTACTGAAAAGGAGGCAACCGGTCTAAGTCGAGGCCCACAGTCGGGTGAACCAACTGGAAAGACGACTATACCAGCATCGTTGGTCCCCATCAACGGATAAGGCCATAGAGGAGGATAGGGCTAGCCAAGGTAGGCGGAGGCGACCGTCGGCGGAGGAGCTGAAATCCCTGACTCTGTGGAGATAGGTGATAGCCTGAAAAGCCGCATCAAGCTGTAGGGGTGAGGCGTCGAACTCTGCTAGAATGATCTGGTGTGATACCGATGGTTTGCTGCGGATCATCCGAGTAAACATCAATATTTGTAGGCGCTCGACTTGAGCCCACTCTGTGTCTGAAAGGTCGACTCCCCACCAAGGGCTACCGTACATGCCTGCTGGGCGGACCAAAGAATCAAAAAGGAGAGACTTGGTCCGCAGGTCCTGGAAGTGGGAGTGGTAGCACTGTTGCTCCAGCTTGGCAAGAGCAGCGTATCTCCGGGTGATCCTGGCCTGCATGGCTCGGCGCATCGTGAAGATCGGGCTTGAGAAGACAACGCCCAAGTATGTGTAAGAGTCAACTATCTCAACAGGGTCGCCGGCGAAGAGGAACTGCTCTCAGTGCATAGCGGGTCTGGAAGTGTTGAAGATCATCACCTTGGTTTTCCTAAGGTTGACCTTCAAGTCATGTGTATCACAGAAGACTTGAAGTCCATCCAGGTGTCGCTGAAGACCAGTAGCAGAAGAGGATAGTAGTACTACATCGTCTGCGTATAGGAGAATCTGGATGGCAGCCTCCGCAAGAGAGCAGCCTGCACCTCCGAGTGTCCTGATGGTGGTCTCGAGCTTGTCGATGTAGAGGCCAAATAGAGTCGGTGACAAAGGACATCCTTGTTTGACTTCGATAGTGCTCGTGATCTCTGGGGTTGAGCTGGTGCCAATCCTGACCTGCCCCATCACCCGCTCATAGAGAGCTACTACTGCCCAGATAATCACCGAGTCGTAGCCTAACTCTTGCAGACGTCTGATGAGTTGGGCACGGGGAACGGTGTCAAATGCCTTGCGGAAATCCACAAAGCAACAATATACTCTCTGTCTCCTATGTCTGGCCTCCTCAATGATCCCTCTAAGTGTAAAAATGTGATCGTAAGTCGAGTGATCCGCCCTGAAGCCGGCCTGTCCGGATGCCCTGAGCCCCTGTACCTCTGCGCGAGCACTCACCTCGCCATCTAACACTGATGCATAGATCTTGGACATAACATGTCCAACCATGATGGTCCTATAATTCCCTGGATCCATGGGATCTCCTGCTTTGTGGATGGGTGTGATAGTGTTCAGGGTCCAGGCTCTAGGGAACCCGTGGCAGACAGCTTCATTGAACAGCGTTGCCAAGATGGGGACTAGAGTTTTGATGCCATAGGCAACAAGCTCTGTGCATAGGCCCTCATGATCCTTAGCTCGACCGTTATGAAGCTTATGCGCTGCGTGGGTGACTCCCTAGGTTGTGAAGAGGATACAAGTGGGGCGGGGGGTGGCTGAGAGGTCGGGAGGAGGCTGATCAGGGATATCATAGAGTGTGCGTGCGTAGGTGTGCCAGAGGGAAGTGTCTGTGAGGAGGGAGGGGGATCGACGGCGTTCTAGGAATTTCCTCCAGAAATCCTTGGAGTTGCTACTAAACAGAATGTTCAGTAGCGTATCCTCATTCTGGCGCAGGAAGGCTAGCTTCTTGCGACGGACTAGTCGACGATAATCCCTGGTGAGACGTGGGTTGGCCCTAGCGTTTCGCTGGGTCGTGAGTCGGAGTATGCAGCGTAATGCTTTGCACTCGTCATCATACCAGCTGTTGCAAGGGGTGGAGCCAGCGGGTGGAGGGCGGGTGGACCGAGTAGTGGAAGGAAAGATGTGGCGAGCTGCATTGTGAAGGGAGTGGGTGATAAGGGTGGCTCGGTGATCTAGAGAGGGTATGGTGTCTATGTGTCTGAGGAGGGAGGCTAGGTGGGCTGAGTAATCAAGTGAGAGGTTATGATCGAAGTGTATATCATGATAGGTAGTGTAGTGCGGGGTGTGCTGGGAGGGGCTCGGGGCGCAAGGATATGAAAGAACAGGTAAGTGTGATCGGCTCCTGGGGGTAAGGGTGCAGTGCGAAAGTCAGTAATCTGTGGGGCTAAAGCAGGAGATTCCAGAATGTAGTCGACGACACTGGCTCATCCGCCATGTGGGAAACATGTGAAACCAGAGGAGGCAGGCCACCGGTCTAGTCCATTGTAGATGACCAGATCATGTATACGTCCAAGGTCCAAAAGAGCCTGCCCATACCCAGTAACGGGAGCGCGACTGTCAGCCGAGGAGCGGGGGAAGCCCAAGTCCTCTGTGTCCATCTCAGGTAATAGGACCCGATCTGAGTGGAAGTCCAGGAGTGATGTCTGATGTGCACCTGTCCTTGCATTGAAATCCCCAACTCGGAGGACCTCTCTGCGTCTGGGGAACTCCACAATGTCTGAGTAGAGATCTAGATAGGGGGATACCCCCGTATCCTCACGAAGCATCCGTGCGAAATGTGACGTCTCAGGAGGAAAGTAGCAGACTGCAATAAAGAGGTCGGGTGTGGAGGGGCGTCGGAATTGGAGCCATAGGTAATGGGCATGGACATCCCGTCTAACCACGGATGTCAAGCTCGTGAGCACTGAACGAAGGAGTACTGCAACTCCGCCTGACCCTCGGACCCCCCCAATATATCTGGTCTCCTCACGGAATACTGACTCCCAGGTGACCGAGGGGAGAGGGCGCTCGGGGCTCTCATGTGTCTCTCTACAGAAAACGATGTCGCGTCCAGTGTATGACTCTGAGAAGTTCCCAGGGTCAGACCATAAGGTACCATTACAGTTCCATATGCCATGGATATTGTTTGAGGGAGGCCCACATTTGAGCTCTTGTTGCAGAAGTTTGAGAGGCATAAACCGATGCTATTTCATAAAGATCAGCATGACAGATGCATCTGATCACCATCCATCGACCCTGGGGGTCATTGTGAGCAACCGTGGGCTGCATATCATGTTTCACCAGCATGCATACCCCTGAAAAGTGCATTGTACCAGCATAAAAGATGTCATAACCGGCAAAGTGGCCTTGCTGGCCAGCCAAGAAGTGTTGGTTGTGTTCCTATAAGGAAATTACATCGGGGTGCAATCTATGTACATAGTGCCAAAAAAGTCTCTACTTATTGACATTGCAAAGACCTTGCATGCCAAGGGTACTGTGTGCTGAGTCTAAATCTCATAGACCATGTCTCCCTATTTGGGGGGGGAGTTTGCTACCGTGTCTAGAGTACCTGGTGGGGCTCAGCGGCGGGGGCCAACTAATAGGCCGCCATCTCGGACGACAGCCCACTTCCCCTCCTGACGGGCTACATCTCGCTGCTAAAGCAGGGTGCGCCGCTCTTCCACCTGCATAGGTGTGAGATCCTCATCCATGAAGATAGTAGGGTGGTCCTGTAGTGTAGCACGTTGCCTGAGTGTTGCAAGTCGAGCCTGAGTATCCCTGAATCGGATGATGAGTGGCTGTGGGCGCGTGGGGTCCCGTCCTGTGCGCCATGCATGCTCGATCCCATGCTCGGCGAGGCCGAGGGTAGAGGTCACGAAAGCAGTCGCGTCCGCTAAGGGGGTGAGTGAATCTGCGCGGGGGATACCTCGTACTCGGATGTTGAGAGCCTTACTGGCCCTCTGTTCCTGCTCGACGATGGTGGCTGAGACTGCTGCTTTGGGTGCCCGTCTCGCAACGTCCACCCATCTGGTAGTCTCCGCAATAGCAGTCTGGATGGTAGCGATCCGCTCCTCCACCTCTGGTGTAGTGCACGGGGCCGCTGTGACTGTAGCAGTGAGAGAGACAACCTCCTGACGGAGGTGAGTGATCTCCTAGCGCATGCTCTGAATAAGCTGATCTTGTGCTACGGTATGATCCCGTAGTCGATGTAGCTCCGTAAAGATGTAATCTATCGTCTCAGGTGGGACCCGGGAGGGTGCGAGCTGGGACATGGCGTATGGCTAAGGGGGCGTGGGCGATAGGCTGGCTGTATATGGCAGAGGAGTGGAGAAAGGCTGCTGGGTGAGGGGAAGGGGAGACATAAGAGTGGTGGAGACAGAAGGGAGCTGTGTGGGGGGTGAGGAACTGTGACCCTCTCCTGTGGGGGGCAGGCTGAGTGGTACAGTGGTGGGGGAGGCAGTGGTTGGAGTAGAGATGATGGCTGCGGGAGAAAGAACTGCATTGGTGCCCATTGCACCCGATGTTTTCAGGGCTGGTTGGCTGTCAATTGCTAATCCACTCCTGGAGATGCGCTTTGTGATCTCTCCCACAATTGGCTTCGGAGACTGTTTGGGTTTGTGGGCCATTGTAGGACTTGTTCAAGTGCACGATTTCCTGCAGAGGCAGATCTTGTTCAGCATTGTTGTAGGGGTGCGCAGGCCTGTGCAAGGCCAGTGGCAAGCCAAGGCTTGCAGCAGACAAGGGCCCTCAGACCATGGGGCAGCAGGCCAAGCGCAAGCGAGGGGGGTGGCGCAGAGGCTATGGGAGGGGGGGGCAGAGCGGAGAGGCTACAGTAGGGGGGGCACAGTGGAGAGAGGGGGAGCGGGGAAAGGCTGCGGGGGGGGGGGGGGGGGGGGGGGGCCAGAGGCTACGGGAGGGGGTGGGGCAGAGGCTACGGGAGGGGGGGTAGCGCAGAGGCTACGGGAGGGGGTGGGGTAGAGGCTACGGGAGGGGGGGTGGCGCAGAGGCTACGGGAGGGGGGGGAGCAAAGTGGAGCTACGGGAGGGGGGGGGGCAGAGTGGAGCTACGGGAGGGGGGGGGGAGCGGTTGCGGGAGGGGGAGGGGGGGGGGGAGCGGCTGCGAGAGGGGGAGGGAGAGCGGAGATATGGGAGGGGGGACTGCGAGAGGCTACGGGAGGGGGAGAGCGGCGCTACGGGAGGGGGGGCTGCGAGGGGGGGGGGGAGCGGCTGCGAGAGGAGAGGGGAGACGGGGGCTGAGCGGCGGAGAGGGGAGGGGCTGAGCGACGGAGAGGGGAGGGGCTGAGCGACGGGGAGGGGGGGGGCTGAGCGGCGGGGAGGGGGGGGGCTGCGTGGCGGGGAGGGGCTGAGCGGCGGAGAGGGGGGGCTGAGCGGCGGGGAGGGGGGGAGCTCCGTGGCGGGGAGGGGGGGCTGAGCAGCGGAGAGGGGGGGGGGGCTGAGCGACGGAGAGGGGGGGCTGAGCAACGGGGAGGGGGGCTGAGCGACGGGGAGGGGGGGCTGTGCGACGGGGAGGGGGGGGGCTGAGCGATGGGGGGGGGGGGGGGCTGTACGGAGAGAAATGAGGAGAGATAGTGGAGTATGAGGCTCTGGAGGTGTAGCTGTCCTTTTCAAAACACACTTGAGACCACTCATATTTGTAGTACGGAGAGAGCAACATGCACGTCACATGTGGATATGAGTGCAGCTACTAGATGCCCGACTGATCTTCATTGCAGTATGCTATTTCCCTCCACACACGTCATCATATGCCCATGATGTCACTACAGAGGGGCACAATCCTTATGAGATGATACATGATGATATCATAGAGTTATCTAGACAGGGAGACACCCTCCTTCTGGGGGATTTCAATGCAAGGACAAGGGATAAGCAAGTGGGCTTACTTGACTTCACATATGAGAGAGACCCCCACATGATGCCAGAGTTAGATGCAGCATACAGGCAACACCTACTTGAGTTGGGAGCTATCCACGACCTCATCATCTACAATGGCCTTCAAAGATGGCCATCATCTGTGGAATTCACATGCTTCCCACATGGAGGCGGGACCAGCACAGTGGACTACCTACTGGGCCCATTGGCTTTTGCCTCACGGATACATGACCTCACCATACCCCCCCCTCCTTGGAGCCGACCACTCACATCTGGCCTTCGATGTTCTTGCTACTACACCAGGCACAGGGAGAGTTCCTACCGCTACCTGGACCCAGACCCACTTTGACCGTGCCCTTGATCCAGTGTATGTGTGTCACTTAGCCAGAGAGCTTCCGGCCTTAGTGGAGGTTGATTTAGACCTCGCCCATGCCTCAGCCACCCTTGTCACAGTGATACAGGATGCTGCTACCAGATCCTTTCCTACGACCCGATCTTCACAGGTATGAGATGGGAAGATGCCTCAAAACCCCTAGTTTGATTATGAATGCAGAGAGATGCGAGCCGTCCTCACACGGGAGCGAGCCTTGGGTCAATTGACGTCACATGAGGCACACAGGATCTTTCAGTGGTTGACACGCCGCAAGAGACGAGCCTTCCTCACACATAGGATGGATGAGATCATCAAATCATTTCGCGGAGGAGACCCAACCACAGGGTGGGAATTCCTCCCGAAGGGGAAGCCACCCATCCCCATCACGGATCCGGGCGTGTGGCACACTTATGCATGCTCCTTATATGATGTCCCGAGGCAAACACCGGCAGACATGTCCTCTATGCCCAGGCCCACTACCTGTCATCTATTCACTACGCAGAATGTGCGGGCTGCACTTTGCCGACTCCACAACTGGAAAGCATAGGATCACGAAGGCCTTTGGACATAGCACTTCGCACATGGGCAAGAGGTCCTAGCACCGATCCTTGCACATATGTTTAACCTTGCAGTTTGTCACAGCTTCCCACCAGCATGGAGCACCACTACTATCGTACCAATACACAAAGCACGAGACCTCATGGACACCGGGAACTATCGCACCCTCATGATTGGCCACACACTGGCCAAGATCTATGGATCGGTACTAGAGAGAGAGATCAGCAGTCATACAGAGGCACGAGGGTAGGCAGGATTCAGGAGGCAACACTCTACTCTAGACCACATCTTCACTCTGAGGGCTATCATTGAGGAGGCGAGGTCTAGACATCAGAGAGTCTACACATGCTTCGTAGACTTTCGAAAAGCCTTCACCACTGTTCCACGATCCCGCATGATCAGGAGACTACAGGAGATGCAGATCCTAGAGATGCTCATTTGGGGTGTGATGAGCTTATATGAGTCAATCAGAGGCAGGGTCCATGCCCTAGGCGGTCTATCGGATTGGGTCGAGAGCACCATTGGGGTGAAGCAGGGCTGCCCTCTCTCACCGACTCTCTTTGGACTCTACATTGATGAGATCGCATCTTTCATAGATCGCCTAGGTGGCGAGGGCTCATTATTAGGGGATCTCCTCATACAAATTTTGTTATATGCCGATGATATAGTCCTTACATCCTCTTCAGCGGAGGGGCTACAGAGAGATCTGGAGGCATTAAAGGTGTTTTGCAGAGAGAGAGATCTGACGGTTAACCTGGGGAAAACTAAGGTTATGATCTTCAACACCTCACGAGCAGGTGTTTTGCAGAGAGAGAGATCTGACGGTTAACCTGGGGAAAACTAAGGTTATGATCTTCAACACCTCACGAGCAGTGACTAACCGACTTACTTTCACCTATCGTGGTGAACCAGTGGAGATAGTGCAGTCATACACATATTTGGGAGCAGTCTTCATAGGACCCATCTTCACGATGAAACATGCAGCCCAGGCACAACTCACATGAGGGCGTAGTACTTTGGCTAGACTAGAGCGGCAGTGTTTCCAGGTGCACTTCCAGGATCCACCGACGAAGGGCTGGCTTTTCGACACACTAGTGCAGCCAGCTGTCATGTATGCAGCACCTTTCTGGGGGTGCGATCTTCTGAAGATAGACTGGAGGAGCTTCGAACGGCTACAAGTGACGATGGGATCCAGGATGATCCGATGTAAGCCCTCAGTTCCACGTGAGATAGTACAGGAAAAGTTCGCCATGACACCTCTCAAGGTTGATGCCATCTTTCAAACAGTGACTTTCATCCACAGAGTCTCAGACTTGCCCCATTGGAGACTTCCGAGGTTGGCCCTAGAGTTATCCAGACAACTTGCAAAGAGCGGGGCAGACACATGGTATGCACACATATCTACATGGCTTGCCAGGCACAGTATCCAGATGGACAGGCTTCCCCCCTTTCAGCATAGCATGGATGCACCTCCTGAGTTGATCCCGCGAGATGAGATCAACTGTATCATACGGTTAGACCTCCTCCAGCTTCACACATCCCGGACTTGGGGGGCGGGGACCAGGAGCTTCCCACCAAGACCCAGTTTTATTGCGACCACTTCCTAAGAGTATCAGAGGAGGGATTCATTATCAGACCCCAGTATCTCAAGGATAGAGGAGTATCACATGCACCGAGGATTGCCATTGGTCAGATGCGGGTTTCATCCCATCAGCTGAGGATTGAGGTAGGGAGAGCAGCGGGTATACCTAGAGAGCAACGGGTTTACACACTATGCATGATGGGGACGGTTGAGACAGAGGAGCATTTTCTTTGTGTTTGCCCAGCCTACTACGAGATTCGGGGACGCTACCACTGTCTCTACCTAGAGGGGAGTGGCTTTGGTCCTTTGTCATGACTGATCCATTTCCATGACCAGGTTTGTATCGGGATTTATATGATGGAGATGCAGCGACACAGGGAGGTGCTTCTACGATAGATCAGAGAGCAGCAGGGGATGGTCAGACCACTACAGGACATAGAGGGTGACCGGGCACAGCGGCACGTCACAGACTTCTATACATTTGAGTCAGCCCCTGGATACAGTGGAGTGGAGGAAGAGAAGCTAGCCGATATGAGAGCAGTCTGGATGAGCAGCCGGCACAATACCACCGAGAGAGGGGCGCAGAGGCGACATGTGCGACAGAGAGCCCCTAGAGTACACTCTATTGAGGTCCGACCTATCACAACTTTCCCTAGGGGAGACCGACATAGACGAGGGGTCACTCTAGACATAGCCCAGAGAGTCTAGAGAGCAAGGAGACCGCGCCCCCCACCGCGGCACGAGACAGCTCGATAGACGCAGATACGAGACATTTTTGCAGCCCACCAGAGAGCCATCACTGTACCAGGCTTCGGTTTCGTCCCAGCGCCTGGATAGATTGATTGATATGATTATGATTATGTTAGCATAGACTAGTACTCACTAGTACTCAGCAAGGGTCTTAGTGTACCCTTTCCTTCAGCCCACTAAGGCTTGTATGAGTTTGCTTTTCTGTGCACTGTCCCATAGGCCCGTGAGGTCTCCCGTGGACGTTAATTTCTCTCTCTCTCTCTCTCTCTCTCTCTCTCAGCACATGACAGTGTCTGAACAATGGGACGAGTATGCAAAACAATTTGAGGATGGCAGTGTGCGATTGTAATGGCACCATCTGGTACGACCCAAGGGGGTTCTTGGAGACATACAATAACAAAGATATGATCTTCTACACCGAGACACATGAGAGCATAGAGAGAGGGCTACCCACAGTGACACGATACACATGGGATTCTGCTCATTAGAGGGAACTGAGGAGGGGTAGTGGGGTACGAGGATATGGAGGTGTGGCTGTTCTCTTGAGATCACATCTGAAGCCACTCCTCTCTGTGATACGAAGGGAGGAGCATACACGCACATGTGGATTCGTGTTCAGTTACTAGATGCACGGCCGATCTGTGTTCAGTTACTAGACGCACGGCCGATCTTCATTGTAGTGTGTTACTTTCCCCTAGACACATCATCTTATGCGCGAGAGGTCACCACTGACAGGCATAGCCCATATGAGACTATCTATGATGACATCACAAAGTTCTCCAAACACGGGGACACTCTCCTCCTTGGTGACGTCAATGCACGTACTGGGAACAGACAGGTGGGCTTGTTAGATTTCGATGAGGATTCCCTCATAGTACCAGAGATGGATGCAACAGAGCTGGGGATCGTGAGGCAGTCGGCAGATGCAGATGCACCAGTGACAGCATATGGGAGGCATCTACTCGAGTTGGGGGCTATACATGACCTGATCATATATAGTGGTCTCCCAAGATGGCCATCATCTGGTGGGCTCACTTGTTTCCCACATGGAGGGGGGAGTAGTATGGTGGACTACCTGCTTAGTCCACTAGCCTTTGCCCCATAGATACATGATTTTACTATGCCGCCTCCTCCACTAGGACCGTGCTCTTGACCCGGTGTACGTGAGCCACCTGGCTTCTAAGCTTCTGGTACTACTTGGAGAGGGGATGGACCTCGCACATGCATCAGACACCCTTACCTCAATGATACAGGATGTTGCCACCCGAACCTTTCCCACGACATGATCTGCATGTGTTCCAGATGGAAAGATGCCCCAAAACCCCTGATTCGATGATGAGTGCAGAGTGATTGGCAAGCATTGGGACACCAGAGGCACAACGGATCTCACGCCGAGTGATAGCGTAAGAAATAGGCTTTCCTCATGCACAGAATGGATGAGGTGATCAGCTCCTTTTGCGGAGGAGACCCTACTACGGGTTGGGGGCTCTTGTCGGATGGGAAGTCGCCCATCCCCATCACAGATCTAGCAGTCTGGCATACATATGCATGCTCTCTATATGAAGTCTGAGGTCAAGCACCACCTGATATGTCCTCTATGCCCAGACCCACTACGTGTCATTTGTTTACTGCGCAGAATGTACGAGTTGCCCTTCTTCGGCTTCACAACCGGAGATCACCAGATAATGAGGGACTACATACTGAGCATTTTGCGCATGGGCAAGAGATCTTGACCCCGATCCTAGCACAGTTGTTCAACCATGCCAAATGCCATGGCTTCCCACCTACCTGGAGCACCACCATAGTACCGATACACAAGGCAGGTGATCCCATGGACACTGGGAACTACTGCGCTTATGATTGGACACACTTTGGCTAAGATATATGGGTCAGTACTAGAGAAGCATCCATACGGAGGGTCACGGGCAGCGGGCACTTGGGCAGGCAAGTTTTCAGAGATAGCACTCCACCCTAGACCACATTTTCACCCTGAGGGCTATTATTGAGGAAGCGAAATAAAGTCTACACTTGCTCCGTACACTTTCGTAAGGCATTTGATATTGTCACATGCTCTCGCCTAATCGGGAGGTTACAGGAGTTGCAGCTCCCAGAGATCATGATTTGGGGGGGTCATGAGTCTATGAGTCCGTCAGAGGGAGGTACGTGCCCCAGGAGGACTATCAAACTGGGTTCAGAGCACAATCGGAGTAAAACAAGGTTGCCCCCTATCACCAACTCTTTTTGGGCTCTATATCGATGAGATCACTTCTTTTGTCGATCGCCTAGGTGGAGAGGGTTCGCTTCTGGCTGACCTGATGGTGCAAATAATGCTGTATGTTGTATGTTGATGACATAGTCCTCATATCATCAGCAGAGGGACTGCAGAAACATCTACAGGCTCGAGATGTTTTGCAGAGAGAGACTTGACAGTTAATCTTGGGAAACCCAAGGTTATGATCTTCAATACCTCGCGAGCAGTGTCCCGTCACCAAAGCTTCACATACCATGACGAGCCTGTGGAGATAGTGCAGTCTTACACATATTTGGGGATAGTGTTTACTGGACCAGATTTCATGATGATCCATGTAGGTACGACACGACTCACACGAGGACAGAGTGCTCTGGCTCGACTAGAGGCGATGCTTCCAGGCACACTTCCCGGACCCTTTGACAAAGGGTTGGCTTTTTGACACGCTGGTGAGACCGACTGCCATGCATGCAGTACCTTTTTGGGGGAGTGATATTTCCGCGACAAAGTGGCGGAGATTTGAGAGGCTACAGGTGACTATGGGATTTAGGATGATTCGGAGTAAACCCTCAGTCCCCCATCAAACTATACAGGCAGAGTTCGCCATGATCCCTCTCTAGGTTGATGCCATCTTTCAGGCAGTCACGTTCCTCCACAAAGTCTGGGCCTTACCCCAAGGAGATTACCGAGGTTGTAGAGTCCTCCAGACAACTAGCAAAGAGCGGTGTTGATATGGCATGGTATGCACGGATATCCACGTGGTTTGGTAGTCATGGCATTCAAATGGACAGACTTCCCCCCTTTCAGTACAGTCTGGATGCACCACCCGAGATGATCCCACGAGATGAGATCAACTGTATCATACGGTTGAACCTCCTCCAGCTCCATACACCTAGGGCTTGGGGGGAAGAGGAGTTCTCCACCAAGATCCAGTTCTACAATGAGCACTTCCTGAGGGTCTCAGAGCATGGTCTTGTCATCAGACCTCAGTATCTCGAGGACAGGAGAGTATCACATGCACTAAGGGTTGCCATCGGTCAATTGCGAGTCTCATCACATCAGCTCTGCGGATTAAGGCAGGGAGAGCTGCAGGCATACCAAGAGAGCAGAGGACTTGCACACTATGCCAAATGGAAGAGATCGAGACGGAGGAGCATTTTCTATGTGTCTGCCTAGTCTATTATGAGATCCGAGGACGATATCACTACCACTTTCAGAGGGGCATGGCTTTGGTCCACTTACACAGCTGATCCATTTTAACGATCAGGTTTGTGTTGGGCTGCTCTATCCAATTGAGATGCGACAACAGAGAGACATTGATGCGACAGACCAAAGAGCAGCAGGGACTCATGCCACAGATCATCGAGATCAACAGATCATAGACTTTTGTTACAGCCTTCTATGCATCTGAGTCAGCTCTCAATGAGACTGAGGGAGAGGAGCTTGATGAATTGAGAGCATCATGGATTTCATGGATTAGTTGGAAGTATGCACCATGATGCTACCAGATGAGGGACACACACTCCACGTGCGACACATAAAGGGACTAGATCACGCACCATCGAGGTTCTATCTCAGCCCTCCTCAGAGGTGACCACCAGAGATGAGGCATCACCCTTGACGTAGCCCACCGTATCCAGAGATCAAGGAGACCACGCCCTCCCCCACGTCGAGAGACAGCTCGACAGACAGATATACGGAAGCTCCTCACGTCTCATCAAGCCACTAGGTTACCTGGATATACGGAACCTGAGCATGTACTAGGAGTGCTAGCTCTGAGCACCTGATACTTCTATGTTATTTTGCTTTTGCTACTCTAGTATTTGGACACTTGATTCACTAGTTTAGCACTTCCGCTTTCAGCAAGGGTCTTAGTGAACCCTTTGCTTCAGCCCTCTGTGGCTTGTATGAGTTACTTTTTTGGCTTGTACTTTGTCTCATAGGCCCGCGAGGCCTCTTGCAGACGTTAATACATCTCTCTCTCTCTCTCTCTCTCTCTCTCTCTCTCTCTTATCAATGACCTAGAAGCATGGGTGAGAATACACAGTAGGGAAGGTGTTGAAATTGCAAGATACATCCCAAGGAGAGCACTCCTTGGGACCCTTGATACTCAGCCCGTAGCAGTGAGTCAAAACTTTAGCATTCATGCCCGAAGTAGATTTACTTTACTTAAGGACCACCATGCCTTGCCGTGTTTATCTCAGCCATGCCATTCATAGCCTAGCCCGAAGTAGGCTAGCTCAATAGGATCTAAACCTGTCACAACCTCGAGTTAGACCCTGCTCTAACCTTAGATCCTATCCAAGATCCCAGATTAGTCTGGCCTAGGCCCTGGACATAGGAGATTTATGCTAGTATAAATCAAGGTAGGAAAGTCGAACTGATGATTCTCAAACTATACCTCTCAATCTAGCATCCTACTGCAGTGGTAGCTCAAAGGAACTAGGAATCAAGACATTTACCAAGCATGGTAAATGGAGAAGTATCAACTCTAGAATCTTCCAAGTAAACTGAGAAATCGATCCCAACTCCCTTACTCAATTCTCATCTGAGGTTTGAGTATATCCAACGTCCAGTTAAATGTTCAGATTCTTATTCATGCCAAAATAAAGTTTAGTGTTTTAGTCTTTCAATGTCATGACAAATATACTATCCTCTTTCAGATCTAGATTAGCATCAGCTCTAGAATCTTCCGAGTAAACTCAGAAATCGATTCCGACTCACTTGCTCAATTTCATCCGAGGTTTGAGTACGTTAGATCCAACATCCAGTTGGATGTTCAGATTCTGATTCACGCTATCATCAAGTTTAGTGTTGTAGTCTTTCAATGTAATGCCAAATATACTAAATCCTCTTTTAGATCTGGATTTTGTATAGTATCTGTAGGGTAGTATCTGTACTGTCATCCCTCAAAATCAATCTGAATACCTGCAGAAGACTTATTGCATTTGATAGATAATGAAACCAGATACAGCACTAACATAGCTTTCTTAACAGAAAGTTGAATGTGACTCACTTACCAAAAGTCATTTGGTAAGTTACTTGTCACCTTACCCAATATCTTTTGGGTGAACACAGCCCATTGGGTATGTCTATTCAGACTCACTCACCTCTCCCCTCAGCCAGCCAACAGATTGGTCAGCATACAGCGTTTCCAACACCTTAGTGGACAGCCAACCGACTAGTTCCTCTGCAAGGATCCCCCAGGGTTCTCATGTGAACAGCTAGGCTAGGTGTGCCCTCCTATTGAGACATTGTGGTCTACTTCTCTAATTACTCTTCTGTTTTGAGACATCAGCCTTGGGCTGGAAATCCACTTTAGTGGCTCCACCCCTTAAGTTTTATCGTATTTGGTTTCCTTCACTCTCATAGACCCTTAGGACTTTCGAAGACTTTCATAAACCTACGTTCTTTCTTTCTTTCTTTCTTGTACGAGTGGTGAAGTTTCCAAGAGTAGAACTTCCCCACAATGGGGGAACTTACTACATGAGGAACAAAAGAGAGGTGATGAGCTGACTTGCAAGCATTTTGCATATTGCTATGTTGTTCTAGGAAATAGTAGACCTCGATGTGCAACAAACAAGGGTGACAATTGTACATTCCACCAAATGGACTTGGTGAGTTCATCTCCTTTTACACCTTCATAATACCTTGTCGGTGAGAATGGTGCTAGATATAAATGGGCCAAACATTATAGGATCAAATAAACATTCATTATGAAGAAGATCCATAGAGAGAGAGAGAATGGTGCTAGATATAAATGGGCCAAACATTATAGGATGAAATAAACATTCATTATTTATTTACATCATTATAGGATCAAATAAACACTCATTATGAAGAAGATCCACAGAGAGAGAGAGAGAGAGAGAGAGAGAGAGAACCTGTCACCCACACCAAGAATGTACATGATGACACAATATCCTGCACAACTTTTCACAAATGTTTCCAAGCAAGTAGCATTGATGCCAAATGGCCCCCCTTCGTCATAGTGGTATTGTTGCAAATAGCTGATAATAGATTTATGTTCATTTAATACCTGCCAAAGATGGGTTATATGTCGAAATAAACCACATAGAATAACAGGTAGCTGGCAAAAATATCAAAGCATCATGATCTTTCTCATCTTCGAAGTCAATGGCATACTTGAGCGAGAGATTTTGAAGGTACAAATTCCATCATTCCTTCATCCTGATTTGTTGCTAGTACTCTATAAGGGGTGAGCTGCAGGTCTAAGTTCTCCAGTTTCAACAATCTATCCATCAAAGAAACCAGCTGAATTACCTGCAAAATGAGAGGCAAATCGCATTGTGAAAAATCAATAACCTTCTGAACGTTTTCTCTCTCCTCTCCTAGCTGTTGACTGCCTACAATAGAAAGATAATGGCCAGACAATGATCATCCAACGTCATTATAATCAATCACCCAAGATACAGCAGTCAATGCTTAAAAGAACTTATCAAAAGCAATGATATTTCACGATCTATACATTGAAATCTTTGTCATGTGCTTCACTCATTAACTAAAATATGCCTCAAGTTGGACGCAAGTTGAAAAACTAAGTATATAAACCTTGATCAACCATAACCGTGTGCCACCAAATACTTTATAGAGAAAAATCGGCTTGAAATAGAAGCACAAACAAGACACAAAACTAAACCAAATGGTTCGAACAATGTGAACAATGTTGTTAAGGTATTGCTGTGCTTCTTTTGTATCATATACGATATCAAATGGCTGTCTCTTTGTTCAGTCCCCGTAGCCTAAGAAGTGCCATTATGCCTTGCTATACTTACTGATAGTGCGCCATTACCTTGCTGCCTTGCCATGTATACTGCATGCTCACCTTACTGCCTTGCACATTGTCGCTTCAAACCTTACTTGTCCATTACGGTCCCCCTCCTATCGTCTAGACCTATGATGCAATTACTCAGCTTCATCTCTGCTCTCTCAAACCATATGAGACGTTTCTAACAAATCAGCATAGGGCATATACTAGGCGCTTGTACACGAGAGGTAAAAGGAATATACCTATAATGTAAGAGTGTGTGAGTGATGTGCATAATAGAGCTTCACTTACGGTATTAATATCATATTGTAAAGCTTTGTTCTCTTGTATCTTGTTTTTGTGGTAGCTGCTTCTTCCTCTCCTCTCCCACCTTGCACTCACTGGCTGTAGAGAAGTACAAGCTGAAAGATCTCCTTTACAAACTCAAAAACCACAGCTCTCAGCAGAGTGACACCTCTTTGAGTGTGAAAGGGTGAAAAGTTCTCTTTGTTCTCAAGAGAGGAAGAAATAGAAGTATTTTCTTGTTGGGAGGCAATCCCCTAGCTCAGCCCCTCTTTTCTCTGCAGGCACATCTTGGGAGGCAAACTCAAAACCCAATTTTGCCCTTAGGTCGGCAGGCTAGAATCTCTGGCATCCCCAACCTTTTTTCTATTTTTAAAGGCGGGCTTCATCCCAAGACTCTTAGGTGCCAATGCGAGGCAGTACCACCAACTGTTACTGCAAAGCACAGGGAGGGCACTATGTCCCAAGCATCATCAAGGCGCCAGACCTCGTGGGCAATGCCTTAGAAGCACCAGGCGAATGCAAATGCACCATGGGCAAAGGCCACAAAACACGGCGAAAGGTCCATTGAGAAGCAAGGCCAAAGTGGGCAGAGAGGTCATATGTGCCAAGAAGCACTCCCTCCAGAAATTGTGGCACTGATTTTTCTGCATGCAGACAAAAGAACCATATGCCCTAGGGCCTAAATCTTTTGCTATCGCCTTGTTTCCAACCCTTGATGGGTAGGTTGAGTACTCGAAGGCCATAAAGGCCTCTATAGTCTGCCCTTCTTCTTTCAGGCCTTTCCTTAAGCCTCTCCACATGGCAATTTGCAAATAAAACGTATGATTATTGCTTTTTAACCCCCTTTTCCAAAAACTGCACAATTATTGAGCCTCCTACCGCTAATTAGCAACTATGGGTCTCCTTTCAAATGTCTAGTTGTTGCATGTGAAGGACGTAGCTGCTGCTCCTCCCCGCTCCCCTGCTGCACCCCCTCCCTCAGCCCGTCCCTCCCTCTCTCCCCTCCTGTCCCTCGCCCCCTCCCTGTTGCTCCGCCCCCTCCCCCTTCCTGCTGCTCCACCCCCTCCCCCTGCCTGTCCCTCGTCCCCTCCCTGCTGTTCCGCCCCCTCTCCCTGCTTGCCCCTCGCCTCCCCCCTGCTGTTCTGCCCCCTCCCTGCCTGCTCACCCGCCCCTCTCCCTACCTCTCAGCCTGCTCCCCTGCCCCCCCGCCCCCTCCCTGCTTCTCCGCCCCCTCCCCCCCCCCTCTCCTCCCCTTCCCTTCTCTCCCCGCTCCCTCTCCTCCCCCTCCCAGCCTGCCTCGCCCCCTCCCTGCCCCTCCCTCTCCTTCCTCTCCCTCTCCTTCCTCTCCCTCTCCCTCTCCTTCTCCTCTCCCTCTCAGCCCTCCCCTCCAGCGCCCCCTCCCTCCCTCTCAGCTTGCCCCTTTCCCCTCTCAGCCCCTCTCCTCCATCCCTCCCCTTCCCCCCTGCTTCCTCCTTGCCTCCTTTCCCCTTCTTCTGCCCCCCTTTTCTCCCGCAGCTTTTTTGGAACGGAAGGAGCCTTTAATTTGTTAGAGTCGGCCTCCTCACCCCGATTGGTGATGGATACTCCGTCAGCCAATCCTACTCCACCTCCACCGGGCGTGAAAACTATCACTTTTTCTAAAGACGAGTTGCAGCAGCTCAAGAAGGATGTAGAGATTGAATGCTCTACCACGTTGCTAGCACGCATCTTCGGGTCTCACCCCTCCAGATCCCAAGCCAGAGACTGGATGCTTGCGGCTCTCCCCCCAGACCTCACTCCACATTTGTTAGATGTCCGTCTTCTGGGACGAGGTTTTTTCAAGGTTGTTTTTGACACTCCAGAGGCTGCGAGCACTGTGCTCAAGGCTGAGTTTTTACACCTGGGACACAGGAAGATCTTCTTTGAAGCCTTTCATATTGGTTTCGACCCAGTAGAGGCAGATAAGAAAATCTTCTCGCTCTTCATCAGGTTCCCCGGGCTTCCCCAGGTTTACCATCGACTTCTTTCTGTTATTGGGGAGCATTTTGGCGCAGTTGCTGAGATCCCACCCCTCCCTGGGTTGCCATTGACTGTAGCAGAGGCAACCAAGGCTGATGGGGTTCCTAGAGTTAGGGTCCTTTGCAAGGATCCTAACCTCAAGATGGATCACGTTATGATCCAGCGCCCGGATGGTTCCTTTTTTCGCCAGAGAGTAGAGATTTCAGGCAGGCAGGACCAGTGCAGGATTTGCAGGACCTCTGGACACTTTGCCAGGGATTGCCCCAGGAAGAAGAAAAGGCCCAAGAAGCCCTCTGGTACAGCTACCTCCCCAGGGCATCGACAGGGGGGACAGGGGGGTGGTTTAGACCCAGCACTTGCTCCTCGACCTCGACAGAGGGGTGGTACAGGTCCAGCTCCTGCTCCTCGACCTTCGCATGGCGGTCCTCCTCAGTTAGGTGGTGGTACAGGTCCAGCACCTACTCCTCGGCCTCGACAGGGGGGTGGTACAGGTCCTTCACCTGCTCCTCGACCCCCACCTCCCTCAGGTACACGCGACGCTCTACAGTGGGTTCCAGTACGTGTGCAGGTCCCTCCTTCAGTTCACGAGGGTACCTTAGTGGACTCTGCTTCACCTTGAGCTGTCCCTCCTGTCTCACCATGCACAGTCCGAGACGTTGAAGCTTCGACCTCCTCCCCAGTTGCAGCTTCTTCCTTAGATCCAGCAGTGCCAGATGCTCTTCTTGAGGCAGGAGAGATCTCCGCGGCTGGGCAGACACAGGATAGAGAGCATTCCTCACTTCCTCCCTTGGATAGGGGGAAGGGGATAGCTTACACTATTGATCCTCTTCCCTCACAAGGGATCCTTCGCACTCCGTTGTCTGGCTTGCTCCACAGGAACTCATTTTCAGCCTTGGCAGAGAGTTCAGATTTCCCAGAGGAGGAGTTTGTGCCCGCTACTTTTGGGGAGCCAGTGGTTGGGTTTCCTATTGACAGGGCTTCTTCTTCAGGTGCTAGGATTCTTTCCCCTGTTGATTTTCCACCACTTGGTTCCATCCTTCCCCCCTCGAGCAGGAGGTCTTCCCCTGTTGAGGGGTTTGTTTCCGCCACTAGGTCGGGTAAGGTGTTCCACTCTACATCCTCCCGTCGATGAGGATTATCAGTTGGACCTAGGTGGCGTCCCACATCGCCGCCGTAGACAGCTGATCCGGGATCAGCTTCATCCAGGTGTTACTGGGGGTTCCATTGATATAAATTTATTCAAGAGCACAAGCTGGATTCTAGAGATTGTGCCAAGTCAGGCAAGTTGCTTTCTGGCCATACTTTTTGGTCGCCTACCTTGGGCACCAGGGGGGGCACTTCTATTTCAGTTTCGCAGTCGGTTCTCCCCTTAGTTGTTGGGCACGGAGTCATTATCTCCTCTAGAGCTCAGTGGATTATTCTTTTGATTGAAGGGCGTAAGGTTGGCTTCCTTAACCTATATGCCTCCAACATTAGAGGGAACGTGTCCTTATGTGGAAGACTTTGCTCTCCTGGGCCCCCATTGTGGATTCATGGGTGATTGGAGGTGACTTTAACATGGTCGAGTTACCGTCAGACAAAAAAGGGGGTAGAGAAGGCGGACTTCACTCCATTTCTGTGGCAGAGATACTTGGTGTGATGATGCCTTTCTTCTTCAGCCACAGTCCCTCCTGTTCTCTTGGTCGAACAAGAGGCAACAGATGCCTATTCATGCACGCATTGACAGATTCTATGTAGATGACTGGGCACTAGACAGAGGTGGATCGGTATGCATTGCTGCGGGGGTTTCCACTTCATACCACTTCCCTGTTGTGCTGGCTATCTCAGAGCCTCACTTGAGAGGCCGGTCTGCCAGCATCAGAATTCCAGATGCCTTTTACACAGAGGAGGACCTTACAGAGGCAGCCCTGCAGATATGGTTTGCTCATGTCCAGGGTGGGCAGCCATATCCATCACATGTAGCCGCTGCCCTTTCTGGTATTAGCGACTTCTACTGCTCAGTTGCTTGTACCAGGAGACGAGATATTCTCAGACGTGAGATTGGTGTTCGCCAGCAGTTGGCAGCTTTGCAGAGGGAAGAGCAGAAACGGCCTTCAGATGCTTGGATTCCGGAGCGCCTTGCTGCAGTAAGGGCTCATCTGCAGTTATTGCTTGATCAGAGTGCTTGATCAGAGAGCAGAGTATGCCTTTCATGCACAGGAGTCCTTCTGGGTTCAGATGGGTGGTAGAGTCAATAAACACTTTTTCTCTTCTCTTGGCCCTAGACATAGTAGAGAGAGTGTATCCCAGCTTATTGACTCACATGGGGTTTTACAGACAGAGCCTGATGACGTCTTACGCATAGCTTCAGATTTCTATGCCACCCTCCTTACTGCTGATCCTGAGACACACGATAGAGAGGATGCTAGACACGCTATTTGACAGAGTATCCCTCTGTTGGTGAATCCGGATATGCATGTTCTACTTGACGCACCTTTCACCAACACAGAGTTCAGGACTGCACTTTCAGCCCTTCACAAGGGCAAGTGCCCAGGTTCAGATGGCCTCACCCCGTCTTTTTTCATTGCATTTTGGGATATGATTGGAGACTATATTACTTCAGCCATGCAGGCCATTTGGGACTCTGGCGAGATGCCTGGGTCGCTTACAGAGGGTCTCATCCACCTTATCCCAAAAGGAGGTAGCAGAAATTTAGTATCCCAGTGGAGGCCTATCACTCTTCTGGGGACTTGTTACAAGATTATGGCCAAGGCTATCAGCCTCCGATTGCAGCCACTTCTCCCTGATCTTATTCATGACACTCAGACGGGATTTGTGCATGGCAGAAGTATTTTTGATAACATTTGAAGCTTCAGAGTGGGCCATGCAGAGTGGCCAGAATCTTGCCATTCTACTATTGGATTTTGAAAAAGCTTATGACAGAGTAGATTGGGGTTTTTTGGAGGGCACCCTTCTACGCTTTGGATTCACTGATGTTTGGATCAAAGGTGTTTCCTCTTTGTACAGATCAGCCCATAGCCAGGTACTTATTGGTGGGGTAAGGGGTGAGAGATTTCAGATTTCGAGATCAGTCCGTCAGGGATACCCCCTTGCTCCTTTCCTTTTTCTGTTCGTGGCCGAAGCAATGAGTATCTATGTTAGATCTCAAGCTGACATCTTTGGGCTCAGACTTCCCATCAGAAGAGAAGAGGAGCTACTTGACAGTGAGTTGGCTGATGACACAGCAATTTATTTGGATGCCTCTCCACAGACGCTCACTTCTTTCAGGACAGCATTGGATTTATTTTGATTGGCGGCAGGGGCGCACATAAATTGGCATAAATCCAATGGCTTTTGGATCAGTGATGAGGACACTCCAGTTTGGGGGCTTGACATAGGGTTCACTTGGGTTCAGAGGGGTGTGCCTATCAGGTATTTGGGCTGCCAGGTCGGCTTGGGTATTTCTACCACGTAGCAGTTTGCTCCCGTGTTGGAGAGCATCAGAAGGAAGCTTCTCTTTTGGAGCTCAACCAAGCTGGATCTTGCCTCTAGAGTTGTGGTGGTCAACCAGGTCCTCTTGGCCACAGCCTGGTTTGTATGTTCATGTTGGTGCCGTTCTAGGGACTGCATCATTCAGCTCAGAAGACCGATCAGGAACTTTCTCTGGAGTGGGCTTGATGGCACAGCAGATGCCTTAGCCAGGGTGGCTTGGGAGACCCTCATCCTCCCTACACAGGATGGGGGTCTCAATATTATTGATCCAGATTTACAGTGCAGAGCTTTTCTTTGCAAGATGGTGGTGCGAGGACTTATGCCAGGACAGGAACCGTGGAAGGACTTTCTTATTAGCAGCATACAGAGGTGCACACCTTCCTCAGGAGGAGACTGGATGAGCAGTGTTAGATGGATCTTCACCACAGCACACCTCAGGTCACCTTCGTCCCCTCTCATGGTTGCCATGCTGAAAGCTTGGGCCAGTTTCAGAAGCACTCTTCGGAGAATTCCTCCTTCCTCCCGGGAAGAGATTGATAGGCAACCCATCATGTGGAACGACAGTATTTTAGATGATCTTGGCAGGCCACTAGGTGCCTCACTCTACATGCAGTGGGCCAGGTGGGAGAGGGGACCTGCTTCTTCTTTGGGATCTTGGAAAGCTTTCCGTAGGCTTCCAGAGGAAACCAAATCAAGGTTGACAGGACATCTCAAAGGGAGTGCAAGGAGGATCTTGCAGATTGAGGCAGCCCTTCCAGAGGTTTGGATAGACACAGATGATATGCCACTCACTTCCTCCACTTGGGCAGGTACTTTCTCGAGACGCGGGGTTCCGCTTCAGGTCTTAGCTTTCCGAGATGCACAGGAGGATGCTTTGGTTTTTAGTGTCCAAGACGGTGGCAGATTGCTCAGGTCCACAGAGGACATCTTGCTTGAGTCTGCTTTTCAGCCTATCGGGGTTGTAGGTCTTTTGATGCAGGGATCAGATTCAGAGTGGTTCTTAGACCCTGACCTCCGGCTACTCTCCACCGGGTCTTGGAGGCTCTGGCTCTATGGGGGAGTTCCCATCAGGTATTTACAGTGGGACCCCGAAGAGTGGGAGTGGATTGACGCAGGGCATCGAGAGAAGAGCATCCCCTTCTTTCGTTACACGGTCAGTAATGCCAGGAGATTTCAGCTCAGTAGTAGAGGTTGGAGACCCTCCAGAGTTCCTCATTGGGAGACTTTTGGTATTACTGCGGATCAGCAGAGGTGCTTCTAGAGGAGGCTCTGGAAATCCCACAGGAATAGAAAGATCACTATCTTCTTTTGGCTTTCTATCCATGGAGGGATTGCAGTGAACCTTTGGAGGTCAAGATTCGGAGCCGACGCTACTTGCCCTCGTTGCCTTTCTGCTTCGGAGTCTATTCAGCATTGCTTATGGGATTGCAGACATGCGAGATTGATTTGGATGGGGATAGCCAGGATTTTCAGTCACTTTGCCCATTCCCCACTGCTCGGTGGCTTGGCTTTCTCTTACAGGACCTCAGGTTTTCTATGAGCGAGTTGACTCCTCTCGGGCCATTTCGGTTCGACGTCATCGGATTGAGTTCTGTTCGTTGGATATGGTACCACACCGTCCTTTTACAGCTGCACACGCCTCTGTGGATACTTCTTAGGAGATTCTAGCGAGCATAGCAGCCTGGCATATCTGGAGAGCCAGATGCACAGAGGCTATGGAGGGTACTCAGGTTCATCCCTCGCACACATTGGCTAGTATCTGGACAGACATTGTACACACTCTGATGGCCGTATGGACGGGTATGCAGGGGGACTCCCGTGTAGCCTCAGCTAGGAGGGCTTCTTTCTTCAGGGAATGGAAGGATTCTCCTTTCTTCTCTGAAACTACTACAGGGTTGAGATGGCACTTTCAGCCTCAGCCTTGGCTTTTTTCCACCTCACTCTGAGGGGTTTTTTATTTATCCTCATGATTTCATGATGTATTCCGCTTTGAGCTTGCTCTCGCGGGTTTTTGTTCTTACTTAATAGAAGTCTTTTTCATGAAAAAATAAAAATAAAAAAAATTAGCAACTATCAGTGAGAATATGCAGGATAAAGACATTATGCCAATTAGTCGAAATTTTTTGGCACCATGATTTTATCTCCCCAGTTCAACATGGCAGCTCATGTCAAGATGCCTTCATATCAAGAAATGCTTAGTTTGCTCTACCAAGAACAGCAACTCATGTAACACATGGATTGAGGTCATGGCAATGACCAAGCTTTTACAGCCCATGGACGGGGCGAAGGCAAGGTTATGTTTTTCAAGAATGCATCAATCCCAAACCTCTCATGCAGGAAGGGGTGGTGGTGGCAATGCATCAGCACTACCAAAAACGTTTCATGAAAAGTGTTTCACAGGTTTGAACCAAAACGTCTCATAAGCTTGACAGGACTTTCCCTTGGAAATGTACTCTATTCAGTAGAATATATGTATTATGTTAGGAATCCTAGGGTTTGTTGGATATGGGCTAACCCCCTTGGTATACCCTCATGTGGCATGGTTTAATCAAAGGAGTATTGGGTCCTTGTGGCGCTTAGTGACATGTGGATTTGTAGTATGCCTATCCCGTAAGCAATGATGTAAGGTAGGGAGCCTTGGATATATTGAAGGATGTAGCCCCCTCTCTCTTATCCTGCCGGCCTTTTTGGGGAGAAAGAGGACTTGACACGGCTATGGGGCAGTGGAGTGGGATCCCACTGTACCTGGTGTCATCCTGTCACGTGGCGCCTTCTACAGATCCTAACAGGTGGTATCAAAGCCAAGTTGGTGGCTGTCTGACGTCAAGTCTATTGCGGGATGTCATGACCCATGCAGACTGTTTGGCGGCTACACGCGGAGGTGTCGTGATTCGTGTGTGCAACTGCATTAAGTGCGACCATCGTGGAAGGTCGTGATTCACAGCGGTGGATCTTGGAGTGCAGCGATTTCGGTGGCGATGGCTCGCATGCACTGGCAGATGTGGCTGGCTGGCTGCATTTAGTGTTGACACGACTTTGAAGGCACTTTGGGGGCGGCTTTGATTTGCACGTACCCCCCATGCGATTTGTCGTGTCACGCTTGGTTTGTTGTGGATTGGCCTTTGGTTTGGTTTGGTCCACCTTTCAAGGTGCTTACCCTACGGGGGGTGTTGGATATGGGCTAACGCCCTTCGTGTGGCTTGGTTTAATCAAAGGGGTATTGGGTCCTTGGGGCGCTTAGTGACACGTGGAATTTGTGGTATGCCTATCCCATAAGCAATGTTGGATATGGGCTAACACCCTCGGTGCACCCTTGTGTGGCTTGGTTTAATCAAAGGGGTATTGGGTCCTTGTGGTGCTTAGTGACACGTAGAATTTGTGGTATGCCTATCCCATAAGCAATGATGTAAGGTAGGGAGCCTTGGATATATTGAAGGATGTAGCTCCCTCTGTCTCATCCCGTCGGCCTTTTTGGGGGAGAGAGAGGGCTTGACATGGCTATGGGGCAGAGGAGTGGGATCCCTCTGTACCCGGTGTCCTCCTGCCATGTGGCGCCTTCTACAGATCCTAACAGGACAATTATGGTAAGATGGACACCCATGAGAACTTAATAATGCTTGCATTAGTTAAAAGGCTAGGGCCTAGGGGCATTCCTAGGCCTAGGCATTAATGAAAGGGTGCAAATGGAATGCTCATGAGGGCTTTAATTGAAGGGTCCACTTAAGGACACATGGCGCCATAAGGAGAAAGCAAATGGTAAGCATTGGGCACAGTGAGAGAATTCCAAATAGAGCTTAAAAAAGAAGTGGTCTCGAGACAAGAGATCACATGTGAGGGAAGAGCACTGATGGGAGCATTGTGATTCATGGCTGGTTGGCTAGCATGAGGGCAGCCCTCTAAGTTAGTTGGTTTCGGGTATTAGAGCCGTTATCGGCCATGGAAAAGTCTACCCAAGACAAAGGCAGCAACCTGTCTATGTTATCACCATCTTGTTACAACAGCCTCAGCCGACTATCAAAATCTCCAAGTTTCGAGAGGCGAGTGAGATTTAGAGAAGACTTTGAACTCTGAGTCAAAGGCCTTGCAGTTGGTCGCTATCCCCCGAATTTGATCTTGTAATTTGGTCCCTCTACTTGCTTCATAGTATGCTTGCACCACCTCTCCAATGTCTTCCCTCAAATGCCTTGTAGTCTCCTTCACTTCTCATCCATGACGACCTCCCTTTCTCTCGATGAGAAGTCTACTACTTGCTGAATTTTCCTCTTCGCCTCAGCTCGTCAACTGGGTTTTTAAAGTTTTGGGTTTGATGAAATCATGAGAGGCAAAAGTTCTAAGCACTGAATGAAAAGCGGGATTTGTTGACTCAGGAAACTGCGTGAAGACAAGTATCATTGATGATTAGAAAGGTATTAAACAGCATGGATGTTACGATGGAGAATCAAAGTGTGCCTTGATCATTGAGCTGCAAATCTTGGGCATATTTACGAGACATATGGGGTCCCAATCACTGCTCCTTGACATGAACATTTACATTTTCTCAGTATTCTTTCCAATTGTTTCATTTATGATGCAAAGGGTGGAGATGCATCCAGTCCCCCTACATGAAGTGCATGGCATAAGGTATTTCGGATTTTGGTCCCATAGAGCTTATTGGTCTTTGTAAACATTTCTTCTTGTCTTTCTTTCTCTTTCTCCCCCCACACAAATGTGAGTTCACACACACACACACGTAGATATTGTAGCTTGCAAGAGAGAATACGAGTTGCAACACCATATTTTGTCTTCCACTCTATTCACTCATCCATCAGCGGATAAAGTTCCATTCGTCAATGGCTTTATTCTTCTCTCTATTTGAGTATCAAGACCGAGTTCCACAACCAACCACGGGTGATCCATGTGGCAAAAGCAAAAGCAACTTCATGTTTTAACACTTTATATTGGAAACCTTGATTTGCTATGGAACTAAGGGTGTTACTAGCTTTCATAAATCCCAAATTTTACATGGATAATTCAGGTAGCCAAGGTCAAAGAGAGCAACTCTATACACAAGAAAGATGCCTCCTCTTGCTTGGATGTTTTATATCTATCATTGTTCTATAGCAATATCAATCTAGGTCTATTGACTAGAGCATCCTATTTCCCATCTCTCTTTTTTCCACACTCACACGGGTAGCCATGGGAACGATAACGAACAAACAAACATGATTCACATATGCATAATGTCTTAAAATGATCACAAAAATTGTGGTAAAAGTTCCTAGTTTCCTTCCAAAAAATACATACTATGATTTTTTAAGAGCCCATAATACATGATGTGAAGGATTTCAAGATGTCTTGAATACAAGACATCTTGAAAAATACAAAATATACATTTGTTAAAATGATCACGATATTAGCAAACTGCTCTCCCTGCTCGCGCTGCTCCTCTCCCGCTCGCGCGCAAAAAAGGCTGTTGATTTTTTCAAAGCTCTTCTTGGTTGGATTCCAGCAGGAGATAAAGTAGAGGATTGAGCGATAGATGTAATGGTTAAGAACAAACTTCCTTCTTGCCACAGTTGGCTGAAGGCCTTGCCACTTGTTGAGTTTATCCTTAACTTTATCTATTACCCAATCCCACCGATCATCTGAAGCCCGTCGGGATTCCAAGAAGTCTGAAAATATCTCCTTCCCTTATGAATTTGCATCCTTTTTCTAGGTGGAGTTGGGGAGGAGGGTTCCTGGGGCCGTGTATGCCTTTTTTTTGTGGTTAATTCTAGAACCTGACGCTAGACACAAAACGTTTAGGCATTCCAAGGCATCATTCACTGAAAGTGTGTCGTTGTGTAGAGTCAGGTTGGTATCATCTGCAAATTGTTTACAGATGATCTGTCTCCCTTCTTCCACTTGTATTCCTTTCAAGGTACCACTATCATTGCCAAATTCTATAGCTTCACGTGGTCACATTTACATCGAGACAATCTCACTTCTCTTGCTTAAGGTGCTAAGATCACTTAGTAATTGATAACTTCCTCATGTACATTAAACAAGTAAACATTAATTAAATACATTTCACCATTCATACATAAAGCTTCGCAAGGCAGTGCTCACAAGCATTTGTACTCTCTTGTTCCTTTGTCTGTTCTATGAAACAAATTACAATTTGTAAGATTGGATTTATCTAGTCTTACGAAGCTCTCTCTCTCTCTTTCTCCCTTTTGCTCATTGTATTAGCTTTTTCTTCAGTCTCATAGACCCATCGGTCTTGAGCAGAATTTAATAAACTCTCTCTCTCTCTCTCTCTCTCTCTCTCTCTCTCTCTCTCTCTCTCTCTCTCATTATATCCCCAAGATATATCGGCGTTCATATGTCGCACTCACTCAGGATTGCCTTGGGCCAGCTCAGGGTATCTTCCCACAGATTAGACGTTGAGGCCGGCAGGATGCGTCGTACAGCTACCGGACATAGACCCAGGCGAGAGACTAGGATATGCCCTTGTTGCACTATGGGGGAGGTGGAGACTGAGGAGCACTTTGTTTGCAGATGCCCTTTATATTATGAGATCCGTGGCAGATTTCACTGTTTATTTGGGCACGGATTTGGACCTCTCTCTCGGATTATGGAGTATGAGGATCAATATTGCTTAGCGTTGTTCATCAGGGAGATCACCAGATACAGAGAGAGATTCCTCAGAGAGCACCGTCGCATCCTTGCTAGAGACCTAGTTATTCATGAGGAGCAGGACGAGGCGCAGGACCATGAGCACAGAGATAGCCCATCTTGCCAGAGAGCACCGATGGTTCCACCCCAAGGATGTACATATGACATGATCCGGCAGCACCACAGGATGATCTTACACAGAGGCCGTACCCGTCGCTTTATTTCTAGACGACGGAGGATGATGGCAGATTTTCGGAGGAGATTGCTCCAAGGAGACTTGGCACTGCCAGCAGCCCACTTGACACTTGCCCAGATCTTCACACTCATGGCAGGAGACATGGTCGATGGCCATGACTTCCATCATTTCTTTGGATCACAGACCCCTTAGGGAAGACGATGTTCCCCATATTTCATATTTTACATTTTGTATCTAGGCATTTTTGGTACTCTATTTCACTTCATTTTGTATCTAGGATTTTTGTAGCCATTTTTGGCATCTTAGCTGTATTACGATGAGGCCACCTAGTTGGCGCATCGTTGATGATGTATTTTCCTTTCGGATGATTTTGTGTCCCATAGGCCATGTATGGCCTTCCGTGGACCTTTAGTAAAATTTCTTTCTTTCTTTCTTTCTCTCTCTCGTCGTCCGTCGTAATCCGTCGTAGCCCTCCCGTCGTCCGTCAATCCACAGCGTCCGTCGTAGGCCCGTCCTTCCGTCGATCCACAGCGTCCTCTGTAGCCCCTTCTGTCGTAGGCCAGTCCATCATAGCCCCTTCCGTCCGTCGCAGCCCCTTCCAGTCGTCACAGCTTTCCCGCTCGTCGTTAGCCTCTCCGTTTTTGTTGTAGCCTCCCATTTTTTGTTGTAGCCTCCCGTTCGTCGTAGCCTCAGCCAACGCGTAGGCATGTTCAGCAGCTCGCTGACCTGCCCGCCCTCGCCCTAGCTCTTGGGAGTATAGCCCCTCGCTGTAGATCTCCCGTCAGCTTCGCCATCGATTCTGAAACCACGAGAAGACTCACCAGGAGAATCACGACATCAGCCCAGGAAGCGACCTGCAATTTCTACAAATGAAGATAGCTGCCAGTAGCTACGCGACCAGCCTCAGTCAACGTCGACAATCAGCTAGCTCGACACAGATTTGATCGTCTACAGAATACAGACACACAGGAACGTTTTTTTTCTTTCTTTCCAAGAAACAGAGTGCATATTCTTCCTTGCTAGATTGGTGGAAGTGGACCGCCTTCTTTTCCAGGAAACATGGGGTCATTTCAGACCCCTTTCAAGTTGAACAAACACCCAAGCCTGACTACTCCTTTTGGGAAAGTGTATGGCGCCAAGAACAGCAAGAAAATAGATATGCTTATGAATATGTTCATCGAGCTACAGGCTGAGAATTTCCAACTCCAAAAAACTGTCATGCAACTCCAAAAAAGAGTGGATGCCTTAGAGAACACAGTAGACAATGGATGCCAACAGATGCAAAAGTTTATGCAAGCCAAGCCTGTCGAAAGGGATGCAAAGAATGTACAAGAAGGGAAGAAATGGACTGAAATAGTGTCTAAGAAAGATGCCAGTGCAGCACATGTTGAAGAACCATCAAAACCAGCTCAAACACTATCACGTCCACCAACCACAAACCAAGAAGATGCCCATGAACAGAGAGAAAGAGATAAGAGATCTCAAAACATTGTTATCCGTGGTCTACCAGAGATGGATAAGGAAACCCCTCTGGCTCTAGCCAAGGAGGTGACTGAATTTTTTTCAGAACACTTTGCGATGCCTAAAGTGACTGTATATGCAGCCCATCGTGTAGGGAAAGCACAAGAGGACAAACCCAATAAAAGGGCTATTGTGTGCACTGTAGCAGATCCACGGAAAAGGGAGATTATCCTGGATAGCAGTAAAGTGTATCTTAAAGGCACACCTTTTTATGTCAGTGAAGACCGCACCCCAAAACAGCAGGAAGTGCGAAGAAAGCAATACACGGAAAGACTAATGAGACAAGGAAAGCTGCCCCAAACACAAGATGGGGATCAAAATGTGAAATAGGGGCTCGCAACCCATGGGACACACAAATGCTTACAAGTCATGTTTTGGAATTGTAGGGGCTTCCCTTGGCATAAAGGGATAAGCATAAATGCCTTCATTCACGATGCAGACATCATCCTTTTAGGAGAAACTTGGGAAAGTGAAACATGCAGGATCCCAGAGATACCGGGATATGTGGTGCACTCAATATACCAACGGCAAGTGGGGAAAAGAGGGCAAGGAGGTGTTGCATGCATGATACAAGAACACATGGCAGAAAAAGTCAGCCTTCATAAAGTGGACAAATACAAAAGATACATGTGGCTGAAAATAGAACTTGGCAAATGCCCTGTCTTTCTTGCAGGTTGCTACATACCTCACCATGAGTCACCCTTTTACAGTAGACACGGAGTGGACCCTAGTGCTGCGTTTGAAGCACTATGTCTCGATGTGGCTGAACTCAGAGAAAAGGGCCAAGTCATAGTGATGGGAGACCTTAACGCAAGAATTGGCCAACTACAGTTTCAGCCCATTACGCATGATGAAATGGATAAAGAAGCAGTCACAGAAGCGGACATCATGTGGCAGAGAGGATCCGAGGACGACACCATCAACACACAAGGCAGAGCACTCCGATGCATGATTAATGGGCTGCATATGCCAGTCTTGAATCTATTCCCTGACACCCACAAGATGACGTGTCTCTCAGCCAGAAGAGGACAGAGTGTGCTAGATTATGCCTTGGTACATGTGGATACTATACCCATTATCAAAAGTTTCAACATAGGGATGAAATATCCAGAACCGGACCATCTCCCAATATGGATGGATCTTGACATACACCTTGAACATAGGGAGCAGAAATTCTCAGCACATACAGGAGGTTTCAAAGTAGACCCAGACAAACACCAAGTTTATGCAGACACTTTGGATGCAAAGCTGAGAGCAATAACCAACCCCACATGGACAGCCTTGCAAGAAGCAATACTTGCCTCAGCCACGCAAACATTTGGAGCAGCAACTACAAGAAAAAAGAAACAGGTCAAAGGCCTACCACACAAGAAATGGTATGACGAGGAATGCAAACAACTACGCCAAGAGCTGAAATACATACTGGATGCAGATAGGCATAAACAACTGGAGAAGACATACAATGCCCTCACAAGGAAAAAGAAAAGAAATTATATTTTGGAAAGAGAGAAATCTGATTTGGTCACTTTCATCAAAAATCCAAGAAAGGGCTGGAAACAAGTGAAAGGCAGACGGAAACAGGTCATAGGGGATATATCAGATGCAACCATGCTTAATTATGTTACCAAGTTGTACAATCATACACATGCTACTGAAATGGGGAAGGAGGATCTATTGGTCACATGCACTAGTCCTTTCACCTTCGAAGACATTGAAGTTGGACTAAAGAAGATGGCTAATGGCAAAGCATCAGATCACATGAAGATATAGGCAGAATTTGTGAAATGGACAGGAGACCGAGCAAGAACATGGCTCTCACACATCCTAACACATGCTCTACACCATGGTTTCCCTCAGGAATGGCGAGAAAATTGGGTCCAGCCTTTACACAAAGGTGGAGACAAAAATTCAGTCACAAATTACAGAACTATAATGATCAGCTCTACATTGGCCAAGCTCTTCAGTACAGTGCTTGAAATGAAAATCAGCTCATGGGCAGAAGAGGCACAGAAAAGAGCCACCAGACAGGCGGGCTTTCGCAAGGAACACAGGACAGCCGATCACCTTATTGCCTTAAGGGTCCTCATGGATGAATGCAAACTGAGAGGACGCACTCTATTTTGTTGTTTTGTGGATTTCAAGAAAGCATTTGACACAGTTCCAAGAGAAGGATTATGGAAGAGAATGCAAGAAATAGGAGTCCCTTTGGCCTTAAGGGTAGGCATCTCTCGCATCTATGAAAAGGTATTATGCCGACTCAAACAAACACAAGGTATGTCTGATGTATTTGAGAGCAATATGGGAGTAAAGCAAGGTTGCCCTCTATCGCCTACCTTGTTTGGAATATGCATTGACCAACTGGAGGAACTCATCAATGAATTTGTAGTAGAGAAAGGGTTGCAAGGACCGCAATTGGGGCTTTGGACAGTGCTATTGTTGTTATACGCAGATGATGTCGTTCTTTTTGCATACGATCCGGAATCTATGCACAAACTTTTACAAGTGCTTAAGACTTTTTGTAGGGAAAGCGGGCTGCAAGTAAATGTCGGAAAAACAAAGATGATGGCACTTTGTACCAATCAGCCAGAGCATCCTCCTGAAATCACCTTTGATGGACAGATCATTGAGTATGTCAGCACCTTCAAATACTTAGGGGTTGATATCCCGGCAGATCACAGATGGTGTCAATGTATACATAGAAGGATGGACACTGGTTGGGGGAAGTACTTCCAGCTTGAGAATGATTGCAGGCACACCGACACTAGGAACTGGAAAATTCGAAATATATTGTTTGATGCATATGTAGTGCAGACAATATTATATGGAGTGGAAGTATGGGGAGGCAGCATTTCAGCCTCTACATGAAATGAAATTGAGAAAATGCAAAAAGCTTTCCTAAGGAGCCACCTTGGTGTCAAACCCACTACTCCATACTCAATACTTCTGTTGGAAATGGGAAGAAAACCAATTGAATTTCATGCATTGATCAGAGTCATGCAATACCTAATAGAGGTGCAGCAAATGCAACCTGATAGGCTGCCTCATAAAGCATGGAATGCCAGCACAAAGCTTCAAAAGAACTACAAAAGTAAGGTCATCTGCACAGGATGGGCAAACGACATAAGAAAATGGTTCAGCAGATGGAAAGTGGAAGCATATTTGATCATGCCGCCTGAAAAGGTCAACATGCAAGAGTTTCAACTATCTTTACTGAGCACTTTGTGGAATCACTGGTTGACAAAGTGAAAAGAGGGTAAAGCTGGAATATTACCAAGACAACATAAATCCCACATGTTGGTCTACATACATGTACATAGAGACTCATGCTCAGTCTTATATTAGCACACCTATCCCCCTTCTATATCGCAAAAACATCGCCAGGTTCCGTACCAGATCTCATACATTTGCCATTGAGCAGGGAGCTTGGATACACCAACCTAGACATGCTAGAGTCTGTACCCTTTGTGACATGCAAACAGTTGAGACGGAGGCACATGTAGCTCTACAGTGCCCCCGATATGCACATATTAGGGAGGACTCCGCTAAGTTGACATCAGTTCTCTCCACTGCCTCTCCGGCAGCATTGGGATCTTTTGTCACTCGTCTTTTTACCTGTCGTCAGGAACTCATAGACTCCTGACCTCTCTCCTTGAGGAGACTCTTTTTACATTGTATCGAGACGGGTCCCATGGGTCATTTTTGGCCCCCCGAGGATGCTAATAAACTCTCTTTCTTTCTTTCTTTCTTTCTCATAGACCCGCAAGGTCTCGTGAAGATGTTAATACACCTTTCTTTCTTCACACACACACTTTTTTTTTTGGTAAAACCAAGATACTTATATTATAAAACATTCATTTACATCCAGGCTGTGCTCAAAATAGAGCTACAGCCCTATCCATCAGAAACAGTAAAAGAAAAGTTGAATACAAGAAACATCCAAATCTTCCTCATGTAAGGCATCATATAAAGACTGCCTTAATGAGGCTCTGAAAAGCTCATAAGGATGCTGAAGAGGAGAATTCAGATATGCTTGGATGCGCTGCAGCCAGAGGGTCCATAAGGCCCAGTATCTGATCCAGTGGAAGAAGAGAGAATACTGTGACAAAGAAGCTGATAGTTTGCCATACATCCAGAAAAACCTGTAGAACCTGTGTGCTGGAAATCTGAGAGATAAAAAATAGGAGATTCTATCTAGAAGGTCTCTGGAATATGAACAAAACCACAATAAATGCGGAATACTCTCCGATGCAAGGTGACATCTTGGACAGAGAGGTGAAGCTATTCGTCGTTTAGCCAATTTCACTCCCACTGGAAGAATACCAACAATACATCTTCATAAGAATAGTCTTTGCTTCAATGGCATTTTCAACTTCCATATCATTTGCAATCTTCCTTTCCACCAGGCTAATGATTTGTTCAGATGCCATAAAGAATTAGCATGATGGGCAATCCAAGGAGGAGGTAATATCAATCTATAAGCCTGTATAGATGTCAATAACTGCAAAGGCTTAGAAGAAATGCTTGGACTTGAAGGCTGAAGGTGCCAATCTTGAAGCCTGTCACTGCCATTCAATGTCGGAATCGGAACCAGAGGAAGTAGGAGATCAGCAATAGCTTTCCAAATAGGTCTATGATGCATTGCCAGGTTGTATTGTCTACATGCTGCTGGAAAAGGGAGAATATTTCCTTGCATATCTACAACGTCATCAATGAACCGGATACCCATTTTCATAAGATTGTAAGCTCTGATGGGTTGTTGAACAGCAAGGGGAGAGGAAAACACAGCACTCCAATGAATACTCTCCAATCTGAGTGAAGATGCTAGAGAAGCAGGATGAGGAGACCATTTGATGTGAGAGAGTACTTGCTTCCAATCCTGAATCAAGGAATTAGAAAATGGACAACCAGGGATTTTACCTTGAAATTTTCCAAGTACTACTTCCGATGGATCTACTATCCAATGTCCATAAGCATGTGTGCGCATCTGACCACACAAAATTGCTAGCATAATAGACCAAGGCTGCTCTTGTTGAAAGAATGTTTTGAGCATAGTGATCTTTCTTGCCAACACATGATATTTGATGTTTATTATATTCAAACCACCATGCATTCTGGGTGAGCAAAGCAAGTCCATTTTGAGCAACCGTAAAGCTTTTTTATGAAGCTTGGTTTTCCAAAAAATCTCCATGGCTTGAGACATAAAAGATGTGAGATCTCGAGATGACCAATGTAATAGAGGAAGGTAGAACTGGACATAAGCTAGAACAATAGACTGGACAATTCGAAGCCGTACATGCAGAGGCCAAGTGGAGATCTTAAACCTGGAAGCTCTGTTCTCATATAATCTCGAAAATCAACCACTTCAACCCATACGGGGCAATGATGCTTGATGAGGTTCTGATAATCCTTATTAGGGGACCAGGGCATGATATGCACCATCTGGCGACCAAAAAATAAAGGGGACATTTCCAGCATCTTTTGTTTTGTCAAAGCATCGAAAAGATGAACTTCATAAAATCATCGGGAGGCAAAATAGACTCCTTCTACATAGCATCCACCTAGGAGAGAATTCACCCATTGTCCCACATCATTAGCAGAGGGAATTTTGCCTGGGAAAAAGATGATAACTGCAGTTTGAGAGAGCTTCTTCAAAGGTTGCACAAGAGATGGCAGCTTCATTTGTAAGTGAGTTCCGGAGCAGGTAGAATCCATTCCCTTCTGCTTTGTTGAAAATCATCATTCAGCATATCAAACACATAGGAAGCATCTTCAGAAGAAGGAGCTATGGGGGAAGAGGTTTCCCTTAATTGTCTTTTGGGTTCAGGAGAGAGGGCTCTCTTGACATAGTACTTGTTTGATTCTACCATGGCAGCTAAGGGATTCAACAGATATGAAACAGCAAAGATCGGACTGAGCACAAAGAAGGGCTGGCGGACTGTACGGAGGTTGACCTGACGCACTGTACGGTGGCACAAAGAAAAGACAGAATTGTACGGACAAAAGGAGAGATTGCAAAAAATAAATGTCAAACTGGACGGGACTGCTGACAGGCTGTACGGGAAAGCAGACTGCGCACGGAAGATTCAATCAACTGTAAGGGAACTAGTACAGGAACAGTACGGACGAGCTGTATGGGAAAATACGGAGAAGATGTACGGAATTTGAGACGGAGGACTGCCCTGAAAAGTACGGACGATCTGTACGGTTATTTGAAAAGGGGAACTGCCCGTACAAGCTGACGTGAGATGAAACGGATTCCTTACGGAAGCTTCGTACGGAAATCGTACGACGACCGTACGGTGGTACAGACAGCAACGCAGATCAGCGCTGACTTCTCTGCGCTTCGCTCACGACCGTCGCCTCTACAGCCGTCACACACCACACACACACTCTACAGCCGTTACACACACACACACTCTTCACACACACACACACACACACACACACACACATATGTATGTATGTAAAACCCGACGCTTGACTGATTTGCATGGTTGGTTAAGTTGCAAGAATCCCTACGTTTCCTAAAATGTGACGTGTTCGAAACGTGGAAACACCAGCTCGTACGTGCAGTGCTGATCCACCCTGAAGTCTAGCAAAATTGGCTGGTGGTTTCTTCCAAGGACAGTCAGTGGCTGGTCTGTGGCCACCAAGGTTTCTGACAACGCTCTTGTGGCGATGAAGTGTGAAGATGCACCACAGATATTCTGCAAATGACATTAGTCGTATCACTAAATAGGGGAAACAACTACAAGTTTATTTCAATGAGAGGGAGGAAGAGTAAAGATTCTCCGCCAGACAAACAAGTTGAAGGATACACGGGTATGGATATCTGAGGAGCTCACTCCAACTCAGCTCAAACAAAGGAATATTGAACTTACTAAAGTGAAGGATGCACACAAAGCTGGAAAGTGAGATGGATTGGCATAGATTAGAGATTTCAAATCTAAACATAAAGACCCTCAGTCTTAAACTGATGTAATGAAGGACATTTTATGATAGGACTAGAATTCCTATGTGTGCTTCTCTGGTTTATCCAGATGTTGAAAGTCATTTTGACATTTTGCATTTTGTCCCATTGACCCGTGAGGCCTCCCGCAGACGTTAATATGACTCTCTCTCTCTCTCTCTCTCTCTCTCTCTCTCTCTCTCTCTCTCTCTCTCTCTCTCTAATACGACGAAGGGCTGGCTTTTTGACACACTGGTGTGACCGACTGTCATATATGCAGCACCTTTCTAGGGGTGCGATCTTCCGAGGATAGACTGGAGGAGCTTCGAGTGGCTACAGGTGACAATGGGATCCAAGATTATCCGATGTAAGCTCTCAGTTCCACATGACATAGTACATGCAAAGTTTGCCATGACACCTCTCCAGGTTGATGCCATCTTTCAGACAGTGACTTTCATCCACAGAGTCTGGGACTTACCCCACTGTAGACTTCCGAGGTTGGCCCTAGAGTCATCCAAACGACTCGCAGAGAGCGGGGCAGACACATGGCATGCACACATATCTACATGGCTTGCTAGGCATGGTATCCAGATGGACAGGCTTCCCCCCTTTCAGTACACAATGGATGCACCTCTTGAGTCGATCCCGCGAGATGAGATCAACCATATCATACGGTTAGACCTCCTCTAGCTTCACACATCCCGGACTTGGGGGGAGGACCAAGAGCTCCCCACCAAGACCCAATTTTATCGTGACCACTTCTTGAGAGTATCAGAGAAGGGATTCATCATCAGACCCCCAGTATCTGGAGGATAGAGGAGTCTCCCATGCACTGAGGATTGCGATTGGTCAGATGCAGGTTCCGTCCTATCAGCTGAGGATCGAGGCAGGGAAAGCAACAGGTATACCCAGAGAGCAGCGGGTCTACACGCTATATACACTAGGGGCGATTGAGACAGTGGAGCATTTTCTTTGTGTTTGCCCAGCCTACTACGAGATTCGGGGATGCTATCACTGTCTCTACCTAGAGGGGAGTGGCTTCGGTCCTTTGTCACAACTGATCCATTTCCATGACCAGGTCTGTATCGGGCTTTATTTGATGGAGATGCGGCGACACAGGGAGACGCTTCTGCGACATATCAGAGAGCAGTAGGGAATGGTCAAACCATTACAAGACACAGAGGGTGACCGGGCATAGCGACACGTCACAGACTTCTATACATTTGAGTCAACCCCCGAACACAATGGAGTGGAGGAGGAGGAGCTAGCTGATATGAGAGCAATCTAGATGAGCAGCCGGCACATTACCACCGAGACAGGGGTGCAGAGATCACATGCGCGACAGAGAGCCCCCAGAGTACACTCTATTGAGGTCCGACCTATCATAGCTTTCCTCAGGGGAGACCGATAGAGACGAGGAGTCCCTCTAGACATAGCCCAAAGAGTCCAGAGAGCGAGGAGACCGCGTCCCCCACCGCAGCACGAGCCAGCTCGACAGACACAGATACGAGACATCTTCGCAGCCCACTAGAGAGCCATCACTGTACCAGGCTTCACTTTCGTCTCAGCGCCTGGATAGATAGATTGATCTGGCACACTATGCAGTTGTAGTTGACTTTTTCTATGATTAGGATTTTGTTAGCATAGATCAGTACTCAGCAAGGGTCCTAGCGTACCCTTTGCTTCAGCCCACTAAGGCTTGTATGAGTTCACTTTTTGTGTACTTTGTCCCATAGGTCCGTGAGGCCTACCGTGGATGCTAATATATCTTTCTTTCTTTCTTTCTCTCTCTCTCTGCCCCCCATGGAATGAGTACACACACTGGACTGAAAATAGCAGTATGAAATTGTAATGGCACACTATGGTCCGATCCTGGAGGCTTCCTCGAAACATACAGTGAGAGGGACATGATCTTTTACACTGAGACGCACAAGAGCCCAAAGAGAGGGCTGCCCACAATGATAGGATATACATGGGAGTCAGCTCATAGGAGGGAGTTGAGGAGAGATAGCGGAGTGCAAGGCTCTGGGAGGGTAGCTGTGATCTTCAAATTACATTTGAGGCCACTCATATATGTGGTTCGGCGAGAGGAGCATGCACGGCACATGTGGATACGAGTTCAGCTCCTAGATGCCCGACCTATCTTTATGGCGATATGCTACTTTCCTCCAAACACGTCTTCCTATGCACGAGAGGTCACCGCATAGGGACATAGTCCATATGAGATGATCCATGAAGACATCACGGAGTTCTCTAGGCAAAAGGAGACATCCTCCTCCTGCTAGGAGACTTCAATGCATGAACGGGAGACAGACAGGTGGGTCTGCTTGACTTCACAGATGACAGAGATCCCCACATAGTCTTGGAGCTAGATGTAGCTGAGCTAGGAATACTGAGACACTTTGCAACAAATGCTCCACAGGTGACATGGTATGGACGACATCTACTTGATTTGGGGGCGGTCCATGACTTGATCATCTACAACAGTCTTTAGAGATGGCCATTGGCTGGTGGACTCACTTGTTTGCCACATGGCAGTGGGTCAAGTACAGTGGACTCACCTACTGGGCCTACTAGCCCTTGTATCAGGGATACACGATTTCATTGTACCCCCACCCCTACTTGGAGCCGACCACTCATTTCTAGCCTTCCATATCTCTGCTACTATGCCACCCACAGGGAGAGCCCCCATCACGCCTGCACGTGTCCAGATCCACTTTGATTGTGCCCTCGACCTAGTGTACGTGAGTCGCTTAGCCAAAGCACTCCCAGACCTACTTGAGGACGACATAGACCTCGCACATGCCTCGAACGCCCTTGTCTCATTGATACAGGAGGCTGCCACCAGATCATTTCCCACAACCCGATCCACGCGAGTCCGAGGTAGGAAGACACTTCAAAACCCTTGGTTTGATACTGAATGCAGAGAGGCGAGAGCCTACCTCATACGAGAGCAGACCTTAGGGCATCTAACGGCATCTGAGGCACATAGGACTTTTCGACGATTGACATGCCGCAAGAGGCGGGCTTTTCTCACACACACGATGGATAAGATTATCAGATCTTTTCGAGGAGACCCGACCACTAGATGGGGTTTCCTAATGGAGGAGAAGTCACTTATCCCCATCCCTGACCAGATGTCTGGCACACGTATGCATGTTCCCTCTATGATGTCCAGATACAAATAGCACCGGACATGTCCTCTATGCCCGGGCCCACCACTTGTCGCTTGTTTACCACACAGAATGTGCGGGCTGCACTTCGTCGGCTACACAACCGAGAAGCACAAGATCATGAGGGCCTATGGACTAACATGGACAGAAGGTCTTAGCTCCAGTCCTAGCACACATGTTCAACCAGGCTCTTTGTCAGGGCTTCCCACCCACCTAGAGCATCACCACTATTGTACCGATATACAAAGCCGGCGACCCCATGGAGACTGGGAATTACTGCACCCTCATGATTGGTCATACTCTGCCCAAGATTTATGGATCGGTTCTAGAGAGGGAGCTCAATAGTCATATAGAGGCTTGAGGGCAGCGAGGACTAGGACAAGCAAGATTCCGGAGGCGCAATCTACCTTAGACCACATATTCACTTTGAGTTTCTTAGCCATAGCTTTGAACTCCTGAAACCAATAGAACACCTCAGATTTTTCCTTCATGAGAAAAAGCCATGTGAACCTGGAGAAGTCGTCTATAAAGGTCACAAAGTGCCTTGCTCCTCTATGCGTGGGAATAGTCATGGGGCCACATACATCACTGTGCACTATCTGCAACACTCTAGTTGCCTTGACCCAATTCTTGCCTTGTTTACTGAATGGCAAGCGATGCAATTTGCCAAGTGCACACCCCTCTCACACTTCATTTGCTGGTTGCTGCAATTTTGGCATTTCCTGAGTCATATTATTGTTGTACAAGTAGGACAATGCCCTATGATGGACATGTCCAAACCTGGCATGCCATAAATCAGCCTAGGAAGTGTTTGCTACAGCCAATACCTTCTGATCATAAGGCTGAGCATCAAGCTTGTATAAGCCTCTGTCATATGTGCCTCTTGCTACAACCTCATATCCTTCCTTTGGATCCTTGACCCTGCATTGGTTATCCTGAAATTCGACCAACATATGTTGATCATGGGCAATGTTTGAAACTGAAATCAGATTTTGCCTCAAATCTGGAACATACCAAACATCTCGGATATACTTAACTTTCCCATTATCAAGCTGAATAGTAATGTGCCCAACTCCGATGATGTCTTGAGAAGCATCATTGGCACACGTAACCTGTCTGCCATGAACAGGTGTGATGCTCTCAAACCACTCCTGGCGAGGAGTCATGTGCTTAGTAGCAGCACTATCGATATACCATGTATCACTTGCAACAAGTGAAGCATCCCTTGATTGATTTAGCATTCAAATCCCCCTAGCATCCATCTTCTCATTAAATGTAGCAAACACAAAATCTTTATCACCTTGGGCAAGATGAGCTTCACCATGTGCATCTGAAGCACAAGTTTCAGTGGGGGCAACAAAATTACTGCTAGAGCTGTCCCTTTGCCTTTTCTTTTCATTGGCAATCCTTTCATGACACTCTGCGATAGTTGCATTTGCCCTTTTTATGATTTTTGCTTGAACTGCTTGCATTCCCCTCCTTGGGCTAAGTTATATGGCTGTGTTTTGGCTCAAACTTTTTCTGAAATTTGCCCTTTCCACCCATGGCAAGCGCTTGCTCACCCTGACGAGAGGCTTGGGCAAAATTTGAGCATCTCTCCTCTTCCTGCAACAAAAGCCCAACTAACTCATCAAACGAGAGTGGGGCTACCCTGAGAACAATGATCAATGAAGTGACGAATGTGCCATATGAGGGCGCTAAGCTATTGAGAGTAATAGAGACGAGCTTCTTGTCTTCTATTTCCTCATTAATACTTGCGAGCTGATCACGTCGATCGGTGATCCTAGCAATATGATCAGTGATGACCTGGCCACATGAGCTGCGGCAGCTTAATGACACTTCAGAAGCATGCTATGGTTGATGCATTGTCTCCTTTGGAGTCACCTCCTCCTCATGCCTGTGAGGGATGAATCCTTGGTAACATGCATAGATTTCCTTTTAAAAAGGATGGTGCAGTACGAGCTACTCACAAATTACAGCTCATACATAGTGATGTATGTGGTCCCATGAGGACACTTGCTTTTGGTGGTTATCTGTATTATGTCACATTTATAGATGACTACACAAATTATACTTGGATCTATGGCTTGAAGAAAAAATCAGATGTGTTTATGCATTTCAAACACTTTGTGGCCATGGTTGAAAATGAGACAGGGCTCAAGGTGCAACTGACAGAAGGGGGGAGTATATGTCTCATGATTTCGAGGCATTTTTGAGGAGAAAGGCATCACACATCAACTTACAGTGAGGCTTACCCCTCAGCAAAGCAAAGCTGAGCGGAAAAATAGAACTCTCATGGAGATGGATAGATGCATGCTCAATAGCAAGAAGTTGCCTCATAGATTTTGGCTCAAAGGCCTCATGTGTGCCAATTATGTTTTGAATCGGGCTCCCACAAAGGCTTTGAAGACAATCACTCCCTATGAGGCTTGGCATGGGAGGAAGCCTTCAGTGGATCACTTTCGTGTTTTTGAATGTGTTGCATATGCCCACCTGCCTGTGGAGTTTTGGCATAAGTTGTCAGATAAGGCACTAAACTGTATCTTTGTTGGGTATAGTGCACAAAGCAAAGGCTGTCGTCCCTATAGTCCTGCCACACACAAAATTTTTGTGAGTAGAGATGTAATTTTTTCAGAGAATTCAGCTCATACACATGCTGAATTCACTATTCCAGCTTCTTCAGATGATGTTTTTAAAGGGTTGCTTCCTATTGCTTTTAGTTCCCCAGCTGAAGCACATGCTGAAAATCAGAATTTACAGCAACCTCCTCCTGGTCCACATGCCCCGATTCAGCCACATGCTGATTTTGTTACTCCACAGGCACTGGATGATGTTGTGAGGCAAGAGATTCAAGAGATACATGCAGCCAAAACAATTTCGAATTGGTTGCTACAAACTCTCAGGGAGAGTAGACTTGAGGCACCTTTTGCCTGGCAGGACTCGTAGTGCAGTAAGGCACGCAGGGGGGGCTCTTTCTGTTGAGACAGCTTATGCAGGTTCTCTTCTTGATGAAGAAGAACCTGACTCTTTTGAAGAAGCCAAGGATAATGTGCATTGGATGAATGCCATGCACAGTGAATTGCAGTCCATTGAGAAAAATCAGACTTGGGATGTGGATTTGCCACCAAGGAAACATGTCATTGGTACCAAATGGATTTTTCAAAGTAAAAAGGAAGGTACAAGGCACGGCTAGTTGCCAAAGGCTATGCTCAGAAAAAGGACATAGATTATGAGGAGACTTTTGCTCCTACATCCCGGATGACCACCATCAAGTCAATTATTACCATGGCTGCAAATTTTGTTTGGAATGTCCATCAGTTGGACATAAAAACAGCTTTCCTTAATGGGGACTTGCAGGAAGAGGTTTACGTCAAACAACCTCCTGGTTTTGAACTTTCGGGCAATGCACTTCAAGTTTGCAAGCTGAATAAAGCTTCATATGGGCTGAAACAAACCCCACGTGCATGGTATGCCAAGATTGATGCCTTCCTGGCAAGTAAGGCGTTACACAATCGTCCCACGAAAAACACCCTCTACATATTTTGGTCATCATTCTTTATGTAGATGAAATGCTACTCACAGGGTCAAATGAGTAAACAATTGCAGATTTCAAGGCTGAATTGAAAGCTGAATTTGACATGAGAGATTTGGGCATGTTAAATTTCTATTTGGGGATCCAGTTCATACAAGACAAGCATGGCATTGTTATGTCTCAATCCAAGTATGTGCAAAAGCTCTTGGATAGGTTCAACATCCAAGATTGTAAGCCTACAGCCACTCCCATGGAGCCAGGGCTGAAGCTTACTATGTATGATGCCAGTGAATCAGTGGATGCCACACTTTACAGCTAGGCTGTTGGATGCCTCATTATTTATGCAATACACGGCCTAATATTCAGTATGCAGTATCTCACGTGAGCAGGTATATGAACAGCCCAAAGACAACACATTGGCAGGCCGTAAAACGCATCTTCCGTTCCTTGCAAGGCACAAAGTCTTATGGCTTGATGTTTCCCCGGGGGGGCCTGACTTACAGATGCATGCTTACAGTGACTCAGATTGGACTCGAGACTATGACACTAGGCAATCCATAAGTGATAGCTGTTTCTTTTTGGGCAAAGCTTGCATTTCTTGGCTGAGCAAGAAACAATCTACTATGGCTACTTCCTCATGTGAAGCCGAGTACAGGGCAGCTTTCACAGTGACAGTTGAATGTGTTTGGCTGTGTCGTTTGTTTGCTGATCTTCATCTCTTATTGGAGGGTTCTTCTCCAATTCTCACTGATAGTCAGAGTGCTATAGCATTGGCAAAGAATCCTGTGTTTCATGCTCGTACAAAGCACATTGAGGTTCATTATCATTATGTCAGAGAGAAGTTGCATGTAGGGGAGATCAATATGATCTATATGTCAACACATGACAATGTTGCAGACATCTTCACCAAAGCACCTACACGTGAGAAGTTTGAGGCATTTCGTAGTGCCCTGATTTTATCTCCTTTTGGTGATTTATCACTTCCATCATCACATTGGCACTGCAAGGGGGTGTTAGAATTATTGGCATATTCTAGGCAGTGACCAATGTAATCCATAAGTGAGTTAGGGGCACCTTTCCCTCTCTAGAGGTTTTTCCCCCTAACCACAGTTATTGGGTTAGTGTGGTTTTGTCATTTAGACAAAACCACCTCCACACTTGTACTTCTTCTATTTTATCTATTCAAGCTTTGACATTCTGCTCTCTTGCTTTCTTCTTGCTTCCATTTCAACAAGATCTCATAGTACACGAGGAATTTGAATGCGAAGTGCACCCCTGACTCGATCTCCTGTCGATCACACAACGTGCATATGCGGCCCTCCCTGGGAATCCCCTCAGCTAGTCCACTCGATACAGAGTCGGTGCGATGACACTCAAAACTGCTTGATGATGATCCTCAGTGAGTGCAGTAGATCGATCCGACTCTGGGGGAATAATGAAACCCTCCTCCGAGAAGTGGAGGCAGTGATCCCTATAGAAGCTGAGCGTCAATGGAAGCTCCCTCGGCTCCAATCAGGTCCTGAGAGTGTGTAGCTACAGGAGGTCCTATCAAATGACTTAGTTCACCTCATGGTATCCAAGTGGGATAGATGGAGCATCTAAGCTGTACTGGAAAGTAGGCAACCTGTCAATGTGGAGTCCTAGTCTCTCGAACCACCTACGTGTCTGTGCATACCAAAGGGAGGGAGGGGCTGAGAGAGGGAGGGGGAGAGGGGCTGAGAGAGGCGGAGAGAGGGGGCTGAGGGAGAGGGAGGTGGAGGAGCTAAGGGAGTTGGAGGGGCTGAGAGAGGAGGAGGGGGAGGGGCTGAGGGGCAGCAAGGAGGTCGGGGAGCAGCAGCAGCTCCTCTGCAACAGGGAGGAATTGGTCCACCTATGGGTTCATCCTTTCACAAGAAACACAATCGGCTTGCTCATAAAATGGCTGAGAATCCTGTGCATGAGCACAGCAACCTTAGGCTTCTTTTTAGGAGTGATCTACCATATAAGTCTGGCCCTTCTCAGCAAAGGGATGTTCATGAGGAGGAAGAGGAAAAAGGTGCACTTTCCATGTAATCTTAATTTTCAGTGATGTTGTAATGTGTATGTGCACTGTGCACATTTTCTTTAAATGCTGGAAGTAATGGAACATGTCATGTAGCTGGAATTGATATATTGTAATTGCTGCAGATTTCCCAATAATAAGTTGTTCTAATTGCTGCAAAATTACATAAGTAATTGTGTGTGTGGGATGTTGCTGTAATTGTTGTTACAACTTCCGAATTCCTAGTTGTTATTCCTAAAGGTATACGGGTTCACAAGTTTTCTTTACTCAGTTAGTTTTATGTGTGTGGGATGTTGCTCTAATAACAGCTTGTTATTACTTCAGACTTCCCAAAGGTATATGGGTCCACAAGTATTCTTTACTCAGCCTACCCATGACGTTTCCTATCAATTGAATAGGTGTTTCGGAAAAGTTTCAAGCTTCAGACGTTTCCTGCATCGAAACCTTTCATGCAACTTAGACAGAAAGTTATTTTCTCAGGGAAACAAAATTGTTCATCACAACATTTGTGGTAAAAGTTGCAAGTAGTTTCCTTCCAAAAAATACATACTATTATTTTTTAGAGCCATATTACATAATGTGGAGGAGTTCAAGATGTCTTCTATTGAAACAAAGAAACAAGACAAAAAACACACAGGTATAGCTGACTAGAACCTATAAACTACATATGTAGACTCTGTACTCTTAGGTGCCACTTTAACAAGACAATCTCGGTTTTTTACCAATTGATCTTGCCGCAAATCATCTCCTTTCTTAAACATAATTTTGCACTTTCCACCACCTCCTGCTGTTCGAAATGTCAACCTCAAGGGATGAAGAGCACTGCGAAAAATTGATGATTCTGATGGAACAATGCCCGTAATCACAATCTTAGGATCCAATGGCAAGGGGATGGGCTGCAAAGAACACCAACTTCTTAAAAAATGTGAAAAGAGCTAACAAATCATCAAATCAAGAGCTATCCTAGAATAAAGAAACACATTTCCAAAACCCAAATTACGATTTCACGTTGCTAAATTGCAAAAATAAAAAAGGTCACCCTCATAATGCAATGATATAAAGCATTATTTGACCAACTACACATAAGAGATGTGCTTTGATATCTTTAGTAGTCTATAATACACTAAGTTAATGTGTTTCCTTAGAGTCTACAAAATGGCAGAAGCCAAAAGAACTCCCTCATGGTCGAGAAATATTTGTTCCAATTAGCCAAGCTCTTTTAATGACGCTTACTTGACCATCATCACCATCATTTCCGATTAACAAGGCAAGAGGCCCGTAGATGTAGGCAGCTATTGAACAATCATAGTAGGCCACTTGATGGTCTTGATGTATGGATTGGCACCAAAGATACACAATATATTCAATGAATCCAGCCTCATCCATTGGAGGTAACTCCTCTAACCCTTGCTCTGTAGGACCTAGGTATTTCTTGAGTAGAAAAACATGGAAAACATCATGCTAGTAGTAGGTGGAAGCTCCAATTGATAGGCCACTTCACCAGCTTTCCTCATCACCTTGTAGGGTTCACAATACCTATGAGCAAGCTTGACATTAGTTTTTCCCTTCAAAGATGCATATCGTGACTTGTGGAGTCATAGAGATACAAAATCACCTTCCTCAAAATAGAGATTTCTCATGTGTTGATCAGCATTCTCCTTCATCCTGGCTTGAGCCCTCATCATGTTGTCCTTGCACTGCTGCAACATGGCAGTCATGTGGGCCAGATCATCTTTAGCATGCCGGTTGGTAAGGGTTGGGTCAATTATGGTGGATGGTACATGGGCTTTGCAGCCAAACATATACCTTTGTAAAACTAGAATATGTCCAATCATACAAATTTAGATTTTTTGTTGTTCTAAAGACCAAAAATCTACACATATAATAAATGAGAAAATGAAAGAGAAGAAAAATGAGGTAAACAAAAACTTTTATGAAAAACAAAAGGAAGACATACTTAGCAAGCAAAGCAACAATTATGTCGTCATCAGTGCCCAAGCATAAGCAACTATATTGGGTTTCTAAAGCCGCGGAGTCTCTTGGGCAAATCCTGTGCTTATTAAGATACGTCAAATAAACAAAAGAGAAAGAAAACAAGAAATAAAGAAGAAAGGAAGAAGGTGACTAAGCAAAAATAAACAAGCAAGTCAAGAAACAAAAACTTCCAAAAAACATGAATAAAATCTCTCTCTCTCTCTCTCTCTCTATATATATATATATATATATATCAGATCTGAGGGCGTTTCTACTGCCTCTTCAAAGATAGTTATGGGGTTTTGGCCCGTTTCCTCTCCTACTCAAACTAGAGATGTTTGGCTGGTTTCATTCATGAGGTGCTCAGACACCGTGATAGGATACTCTGAGCACGAAGACAGGAGCAGACTTCTCCCTCGACTGATACCTCTCAGAGCTCTATCATGGAGTTCTTTCAGCCATATCACATAGATCCCCACGAGGCGAGACCTCGACATGACCGTGACCCGACAGCTCAGATAGAGTGTGGACTCACAGATCATACTTGGGGACATTCCCTCCTTGTTTAGGGTCAAAGCCCAATCTACGGGGGTCACAGTGACCCTGGTTAGATGCAGAGCTACGACCAGGAGACGTACCAGGACTGCACCCTTGGGGGGGCGACAGTGCTCTATTGCTAACCTCAAGCCTCCCCCTCCACAGCCTCATCCATTCTGATGTCTTGCTACTGCTGATGATGATGATGATGATTATGATTATGATGATGTCGACGATGATGCTGAGATTAATTGATATATACAATCGAGATATGACTATGTTGTTGTACGTAGGATTTAGTACTGCCATTTTGCATTTTTTGCATTCTGCATTGGTATGGATGCTCATTTAGTAGCTCCACTACCACAGCTCATTGTATCAGGTTTTTCACAGTCTCATAGACCCATCGGTCTTCCGAAGACTTTAATAAACTGTCTTTCTTTCTTTCTTTCCTTCTCACTCTGACCGTCTGTACATACTTCTCGCTTATATTAACTTCATACCCCTTTTAGAGGATCGTGTTGCCCTAGTCACCCGCTGACTACACGAGACTGTCCTTCACGCTTCCACCCACACCACCCGCTCCACCCACCCACCACCCCTTGGGACCATACCCTGTAATAGCTGGGACGATGATGAGTATAAGGCTTTACGCCATTAGCTCAGATTCGAAACCAAAAACAATCTTCTGAGCGCACCAGAGACGCTACGCGAGAAGCATAGACTGGTACGGAGAAAGAAACTAGACTTCGTTCGTCAAAACGAGGAGGAGCTACTGAACATTTTGTTTAGTAACAACTCTAAGGACTTTTGGCAGAGATTTCTAGAAGGTCGGTCCCCCTCACCACTCACTGACACTCAGATCTGGTTTGATTATGCACGCACACTTTATGGCATCCCAAATCAGCCAATCCCTAACCTCTCACTCATGCCACGCCCCACATCCTGCACCCTCTTCACTAGGGAGGGCTAAAGGATGCCGTAATGAAACTTCATAATGGCCGAGCGAAGGATCATGAGGGGCTATGCACTGAGTTCATTGCATATGGGATTAACCTACTAGCCTTACAAGCTCTTTAATGAAGCTGTTTGTTTTGGGTTTCCACGCACCTAGACCATTAACACTATCTCACCCATGCACAAGGCAAGGGATTCCATGAGCCCGGAGAACTACAGGACCATTATGATTGGACATGTCATGTCTAAGGTTTATGCATCAGTACTTAATTCCGAGGTTAGCACATTTGCAGAGTGTTGAGGGCTTAAAGCAGCAGGACAGGCCGGATTCTGGCATGATCATGGAACCATGGACCACATTCTCACGCTCAGATGTATCATCGACGAGGTGAGGGCACGGAAGCAGAGGGTTTATTGTTGCTTTGTGGATTTCCACAAGACATTTGACACGGTTCCGAGAGCTCGCCTCATACGGCACCTACAGGACTTGGGTTATGACCAGGAGATCATTTGGGCTGTCATGGCACTTTACGAGAGAGTTTCAGGCAGAGTCCAAGTAGGATCTGAGTGGACAGACAAGATCATGAGCACTATCGGGGTCAAACAAGGGTATCCTTTATCGCCTACCTTGTTTGGCCTCTACATTGACGAGCTTGAGACAGTGATGCAGACACAGGGGGGTAGGTTGCTCTCTTGGCAAGCTGATCCGAATATTGCTTTACGCAGATGACATGGCTCTCTTGTCTTCCTCAACAGAGGGGCTCCAGAGACACCTTGACGCACTACAATCCTTTTGTTAGTCTCATGATTTGAAGGTCAACCTGGGTAAAACCAAGGTCATGATCTTCAATACATCTCAAGCCATCGTGCGCCAGGAGCAGTTCACATTTGATGGGTCACCTGTTGGGATAGTTTAATCATACACTTATCTTGGGGTTATCTTTTCCGGACCCATCTTCACTATGAGACCCGTGATACAGGCACGCTTGAGCAGAGGGTATGCTTCATTGGCCAAACTAGAGAGGCAATGCTTCCACTCGCACTTTCAGGATCCACGTACCAAGGGGTTGCTTTTTGACTCCTTGGTCCGCCCAGCGGGGATGTATGGCAGCCCATGTTGGGAGCCAAACTTGTCGAATACAGAGTGGGCCCGTGTGGAGCGGCTACAGGTTCTCATGTTATCACGGATGATTCGTGGTAAGCCATTCGTTCCTCACCAGATCATTCAGGCGGAGTTTGGGTCACTCCCTTTATAGCTAGATGCTGCATTTCAAGTCATCACGCATCTATACCGAGTCAGGGAATATGGGGATTACACCTCCAAAACTGAGAAAAACCAGTCAACCAGCGCATGGGACCACTCGAAATTCAACAGAAAGCTGTAGCTTTGCAAGAGGAGAGGCCCATGAGGCGGTAGAAGCAAAAAAGCCACTTTTGCAAATTTGACCAGCGAAAGAAGTGCTCAGCTCTGCCCGTTCTACCAAACGCACGGAGGGAAAGCATATCACTATGAAGGGGAGGGAGAGGGGAAGCCATCGGGCCAAACGGAAGTCGAGGAATCCAAACGGGTGAGGAGTTATGAAGAAAAACGAAATTCAGCTGAAGAAGGCTGAAAAAGCAGTCCAAAATCTCAACAAAGGGAGAAGATGAGAGAGAAAACCACACATGTGAAGTTTAGAAGCCCCAGGAAGGTCCAGAAATGGCAAAGGAGCATGTAGAAGGCACTAAAGCCACCTGGAACTCTAGGGGGGCCACTGAAGGTACATGGCTCTCTAGGGGGCCCATTAAAAATGCCACATCATCATTTCCCAACAACCACTCTTTTAATTCCTTGGAATGCCTTTGGCCCTAGGGATTAATTACGCTTAGGTGCTAGGTACCATGCCGCGTTTAATTACACATTATTAAGCCCATGCTTGGACTTTTAAAACCAAAGTTGTCACGGTCTTGTAGTACATTAAAGTACTTATAATTTCATGCCCCCGTGACATACTCCTCTCTTGAACAGCAAACCACAGTTTGTTGCCCCAAAACACAGGAGTGAGCATGAAATACAGCATGAAAGAGTATACAAGAAAGCCGCAGCTATAGTATATAGAGACAGTGAAAATATGGCTAGGAGAGGCATGCATCCATCCATATACATGGCTCAAAATCTATGTGATCCTCGGCGATCAATAGTCAAGATGCATCAATATCATAAAGTCTCACAGTAGAAATACTATCAGCTCAGTATCTCGGATGAAACATACAGTGTCATCAAGCGACCTCATGAAATCACGATGAGCCCGTCTGTACTGAGGGAGTGGAGATGCTACCCCCCTCTCGAACACTAGGTAATGCTCCAAACGCTCGCTCTGCTGAACTACCTGTAGGAGCCCGGACCGCAGTCGGCTCTAATTGGAAAGCATCAAGGTAAAGCTGCAATATCCCAGGTGAATTTGCCAGTTCACCTTCCTCCATCCATTTCGCATCAAGTGATGGGTAATTTTGAAATTTTACCAAGTAGCGACGGATAACTTTACCCTTGAGCTTTCTATCTCTGTGTGCCAGAATCTGCTCTGGGACCAGAAGTTCATCCTGTTCTTCCACTTCAGGCTGCACCTCATCAGGTAAATCCTCGAGAATATCTCCATGATATTACTTTAATAAGCTCACATGAAAGGCATTATGTATCTTCCAATGCGGAGGTAACTTCAGCCTGTAAGCTACCTCGTTTATCTTTTCAGAAACTTGGAAAGGACCATAGTAACGCATGTTCAGCTTTGTGTACAACCTTTCCTTGCCTTTCCTATTTTTCAGCCTTGCCTTCTGAAAACGCAGCAAAACCCAATCACCTTCTGTGAATACCAATTCCCTGCGGGCTTATCTACTGCTCTTTTCTGCTTGTCCTGACTTCTTTGCAAGGCATATTTGATCTTCTTGTAAGCCTCTTTACGGCTTTTCACAAAACGATCAGCTTCCAAGATTTTCTCTTTTGTATGCAAAATGGGAGGTATCTTCCTGGCACCTTCCACTATTTCAAAAGGTGCTTTACCTGTGGATGTGTGCACCGTATTATTGTAAGCATATTCCAGCAAAGGCAAATAATGCTCCCATTTGCTTCTGTGGTCTGAGACATAGCATTTAAACATATCCAAGATGTTAGAGTTTTCCTGCTCCGATTGTCCATCAGACTGAGGGTGAAAAGATGACGAAAAATTCAGCGTAGTGCCCATATTTTCAAACAGCCCTCTCCAAAAGAGGCTCGTCATCCTCCGATCTCTATCATTGATTATGGATTCAGGCATCCCATGATACTTGATGACATGCTGCAGAAACAATTTGGCCATTTGATCCGCTATAATTTTCTTTCTTACTGGCACAAAGTGGGCTTGTTTGCTAAACCTGCAAATTATTGTCCACAATCCATCATGTCCAGTAGGAGTACGTGGAAGATCAAACACAAAATCCATAGCTATGCTTTGCCATGGTCTATTCGGAACTGGCAAAGGGTGTAACAACCCAGGTGCCTTCTACCTATCAAACTTTACTTTCTGACAAACCATGCATGTTCTCACATATTCTTCCACATCTTTCCTCAAAGATGGCCAATAAAAGTATTGCTCCACTGCTGTAATTGTTGCTGTAATTCCCCTATGTCCTGCATATGGAGGAGCACAACTTTCCATTATGACTTTTTGTCGCATCTGATCAGTGACACAGAGTCGTCCATGCATCAAAATGAAACCCTCTTTCATCATATAGTGATCATGCCTTTGACCATTAGAAAGCTGATCATAAATAGTTGAAAAATCAGCATCATTAACATATTGATCTTTCATCACATCTGAAACCGGCCTCTAATCACTCAGAGGGCAGTGGAACTAAACCTTTAATCACTTCAGCACTTATTTACAGCTCACAAAGCATATATCACAACCATTAACCATTGCATGATCACCATTTGGCATTACCCATTTGTTCACAAACAAAACCACTGAAAAAGGGATGGAGGCTACAATGCCCCTGCTCAACAGACATAGACAAGTGCACCCGATTGGCCCCAAACACCGTGGCGCCCCTTTCGGTATTTCTTTATATTTCACAGTGAAATGATTACAAGTTGCATCTGAGAGACCTTCCCTGCAACTGAGCACGCAGCCCCAATTCACTAAGCCCTCGCAAGGCTTTTAAGCATAGAACAACATCACATAAGTGCACTTAACCCATAGGCTCAACCCAAAGGCATTCTCTTTTCTGAGTGCAATTCCATTGGCTCAGAGAGAAATGCATTGAGAAGGTCTTGGAGAAGTTTCATCGCCGGAAAGTCCTCCGAAACTGAGAAAAACCAGTCAACCAGCGCGTGGGACCACTTGAAATTCAACAGAAAGCTGTAGCTTTGCAAGAGGAGAGGCCCAGGAGGCGGTAGAAGCAAAAAGGTCCAGAAAAAGCCACTTTTGCAAATTCGACCAGCAAAAGAAGTACTCAGCTCTGCCCGTTCTACCAAACGCATGGAGGGAAAAGCATATCACTACGAAGGGGAGGCAGAGGGGAAGCCATCGGGCCAAACGGAAGTCGAGGAATCCAAACGGGTGAGGAGTTATGAAGAAAAACGGAATTCAGCTGAAGGAGGCTGAAAAACTAGTCCAAAATCTCAACAAAGGGAGAAGATGAGAGAGAAAACCACACATGTGAAGTTTAGAAGGCCCAGGAAGGTCCAGGAATGGCAAAGGAGCATGTAGAAGGCACTAGAGCCACCTGGAACTCTAGGGGGGCCACTAAAGGTACATGGCCCTCTAGGGGGCCCATTAAAAATGCCACATCATCATTTCCCAACAACCACTCTTTTAATTCCTTGGAATGCCTTTGGGCCTAGGGATTAATTACGCTTATGTGCTAGGCACCATGCCGCGTTTAATTACACATTATTAAGCCCACGCTTGGACTTTTAAACCAAAGTTGTCACGGTCTTGTAGTACATTAAAGTACTTGGAATTTCACGCCCCCGTGACATACCCCTCTCTTGAAACAGCAAACCACAGTTTGCTGCCCCAAAACACAAGAGCGAGCATGAAATATAGCATAAAAGAGTATACAAGAAAGCCGCAGCTATAGTATATAGAGACAGTGAAAATATGGCTAGGAGAGGCATGCATCCATCCATATACACTGCTCAAAATCTATGTGATCATCGGCAATCAATAGTCAAGATGCATCAATATCATGAAGTCTCACAGCAAAAATACTGTCAACTCAGTATCTCGGATGAAACATACAGTGTCATCAAGCGACCTCATGAAATCACAGTGAGCCCGTCTCTACTGAGGAAGTGGAGGTGCTACCCCCCCCTCGAACACCAGGTAATGCTCCAGACACTCGCTCTGCTGAACTACCTGTAGGAGCCTGGACCGCAGTCGGCTCTAATTGAAACGCATCAAGGTAAAGCTACAATATCCCAGGTGAATCTGCCAGTTCACCTTCCTCCATCCATTTCGCATCAAGTGATGGGTAATTTTGAAATTTTACCAAGTAGCGACGGATAACTTTACCCTTGAGCTTTCTATCCCTGTGTGCCAGAATCTGCTCTGGGACCAGAAGTTCATCATGTTCTTCACTTCAGGCTGCACCTCATGAGGTATATCCTCGGGAATATCTCCATGATATTGCTTTAATAAGCTCACATGAAAGGCATTATGTATCTTCCAATGCGAAGGCAACTTCAGCCTGTAAGCTACCTCGTTTATCTTTTCAGAAACCTGGAAAGGACCATAGTAACGCATGTTCAGCTTTGTGTACAACCTTTCCTTGCCTTTCTTATTTTTCAGCCTTGCCTTCTGAAAACGCAGCAAAACCCAATCACCTTCTGTGAATACCAATCCCTGCAGTGCTTATCTGCTGCTCTTTTCTACTTGTCCTGACTTCTTTGCAAGGCATATTTGATCTTCTTGTAAGCCTCTTCAAGGCTTTCCACAAAACGATCAGCTTCGAAGATTTTCTCTTTTGTATGCAAAATGGGAGGTATCTTCCTGGCACCTTCCACTATTTCAAAAGGTGCTTTACCTGTGGATGTGTGCACCGTATTATTGTAAGCATATTCCAGCAAAGGCAAATAATGCTCCCATTTGCTTTTGTGGTCTGAGACATAGCATTTAAACATATCCAAGATGGTAGAGTTTTCCTGCTCCGATTGTCCATCAGACTGAGGGTGAAAAGATGATGAAAAATTCAGCGTAGTGTCCATATTTTCAAACAATCCTCTCCAAAAGATGCTGGTCATCCTCGGATCTCTATCACTAATTATGGATTCAAGCATCCCATGATACTTGAAGACATGCTGCAAAAACAATTTGGCCATTTGAGCTGCTGTAATTTTCTTTCTTACTGGCACAAAGTGAGCTTGTTTGCCAAACCTGCAAATTATTGTCCACAATCCATCATGTCCAGTAGGAGTACGTGGAAGATCAAACACAAAATCCATAGCTATGCTTTGCCATGGTCTATCCGGAATTGGCAAAGGGTGTAACAACCCAGGTGCCTTCTGCCTGTCAAACTTTACTTTCTGACAAACCATGCATGTTCTCACATATTCTTCCACATCTTTCCTCAAAGATGGCCAATAAAAGTATTGCTCCACTGCTGTAATTGTTGCTGTAATTCCCCTATGTCCTGCATATGGAGGAGCATGACTTTCCATTATGACTTTCTGTCGCATCTGATCAGTGACACAGAGTCGTCCATGCATCAAAATGAAACCCTCTTTCAACATATAGTGATCATGCCTTTGACCATCAGAAAGCTGATCCGAAATAGTTGAAAAATCAGCATCATTAACATACTGATGTTTCATCACATCTAACACATTGTTGTAAGCAATGCTCACTGCTGAAACACTGGGTTTCTTGGAGACTGCTTCAGGTTGTGGTTTCCTGGAAAGTGCATCAGCCACGACATTTTTGTTACCCGGCACATCTACAATTTGAAAATGAAACATTGAGAGGAAGTTAGCCCATCTCATATGCTTTTCAGATTATTTTCTCTGCATGAGAAATTTTCAAAATTGGCCGACTCCTTATGGCCTCAACTTTTGCAGGATCCATCTTGACTCCATCCTTTGACACTATATGACCGAGAAAATGAATCTCATGCATAAAGAACTCACTTTTCTTGGTGTTTATTAATAGCTTGTGTCTTTTCAACTCTTGAAACACAATAGTGAGGTGTTTCCTGTGCTCCTGCTCATTTTTAGAGAACACAATGATGTCATCGAAGAAAGTGCCCACAAACTTTCTGTGTGCTCTAAAAATTTTGTCCATCATTCTATTGAAAGTGGGAGGTGCATTAGTCAAACCAAAAGGCATCACAAGGAACTCATATAAGCCAAATGAAGTGCGGAAGGCAGTCTTGTAGACATCTTCAGGCCGTATCCTTATCTGATGGTATCCACTTTTAAGGTCAATACGACTGAACATTGAGAAACCTTCCAACCGATCCAATATATCATCAATGCGTGGAATTGGAAAACGGTTCTTAATTGTGACTTTATTCAAAGCCCTATAATCAATACACATTCTCCAACTGCCATCCTTCTTTTGCACAAGCAACACAAGGGAACAGTAAGGAGAATTACTTGGCTGTATTAATTCCTTTTCCAAGAGTTCCTTCACTTGTGACATTATCTCTTCCTATTGTGCCTTACTGACACGATAGGGAGGTATATTAGGCGGTGAGCTTCCTGGAATTATATCGATTTGATGATCCTCGGGCCTCTTGGGAGGTAATTCTTGAGAAAGTGCATCTGAGAAACAATCCTGAAAATCTGAAATAAAAGCAACCCTTTCTCTATCTAAAGCAGAAAGAGTAGAGCCTTCCTGAACTGGTTGGCTGTCCTCTTTGACAAAAATCAAGTACACTGAAATATGACGCTTTATTACATTGGAAATACAAGAAGCTGAAACTACAGGGATGGACTCCCCTTTTAACTTTACATCAAGTACATGATTTTTGCCTCTATAAGTTAAAGAAATCTTCTTGTTTGTCATCTGCACATCAGTCCCCACCCTGTACATCCAAGGCATCCCAAGCAAAGCATCACATTCTGGCAAAGGCATAATGTAGAAGTCCTCTGCATCCTGATATCCCTGGATATGCATCCTCAACTTGCCAATGATAGGAGTGCCAGGTGTGTTGAGTTCAGGGTTGGCCATATCACACATGCCGGATGGCCCCATTTCCTCAGGCTTGATGCCAAGCCTTCCTGCCATATCAGGAGTTATGAAATTTGCCTTTGCCCCAGAATCAAAGAAAAACAAACAATTCTGATTTCTGATTTTTCCCCATGCTCTGCACATCTCAGTCTTTTTCATTTCCTCTTCATCATGTGCATGTGGCAAACTCCCAATCACATCTGGAAGAAGTCCTACGGAAGGTTTAGGCTTTTTGCCCTTCCGATCAGCCTGTTTATCACCATTCTTATCATCATCTGACCTGTCTCTTTTCTTGAATGGGCAATCATAAGAGCGGTATCCCTCTCCTTTGCATATAAAACATTTGTTTTGCTCCACGAGTAATTTTTTCTCTTCATCAGATAACTTGGTACGGGGCTGTTTATTAGGCTGTCCACGCCTTTGACCAGCTTTGAATTGGGCTTTTCCTCCCTTTTGAAACGGTCGTTTGCCAAAATTTTTATTTTCAGATTTGATGTCCTTATCCTAGTGTTTGGCAGCCCGTTTGTTGTCTTCTTTCTTGCTGTCCATAAAGCCCAAATTCTTCTCCTGCATCCATGCATATGTCCTTGCATTCTCAATTAATTGAGTCATAGAACCCACCTTGGTTTTGATGCAATAATCACGAAGCTCACTAGGCAATCCACAACAATACCTCTCTATTTGCTCTTTCAAAGAAACATGCCTGTAAGAGCTCAATGGCAGCAAAACATCCCAAAACCTCTGGGTGTAATCATCAAGATTCTTGCAAAGTTTGTATGACAAGTCATGCCAGTGTGAAAGTACTTCAACTTCAAAAGTTGGAGTAAGCCAAGTAGAAGAGAACACTTGCTTAAATTCCAGCCAAGTAGCAGGTGCATCTCCATGAAGCATAAGGTTGCTGTACCACTTAAGTGCATTGCCTTTCAAAAATGTGGCAACCTTCTGTTGGGGGTAAAGGCACATTGCCAACCCTTAATTAAAGAATTAAAGATAGGACACCTATGACTGTCTTAAGACAGTCATAGGGTAAACCTAATCCTAATAAAACATAAGTGAGTTTGTGGTGTGGCTCACTCTTACTTCACACCCGCACTAGAGTGTCACTCTCTCTCACTCTCACTCTCTTGCTCTCTTCCACTTCTCTTCCCCCCTCAACTGGTATCAGAGCCTATCAAGCCTTCTCTCCCCCTCTCAACTGCCTACCTCATCCGTACCGTACGGACGTACGGACAGATCCGTACGGACGTACGTCGTCCGTACGACCGTACGGACGGGCTCGACATCGCAGCGACAGCGTGGTCGCGGGTGCGGGCATCGTCAGTTTGCAAGCGGCGCGTTTTTCGAGGGCATCAGAGTGAAGGCGCGGTCGCGGGCTGCAGGACTTTTGCGCGGCGCATTTCGTACTGCAGCTGGGCGCATTTCGCAGGTCACCTCCAAGGGCAGCGTATTTCGTACGGCAGATCTAAGGCGGCGCATTTCGTAGGGCTGCAGGCCTTTGTTGCGGGCGCAGGCGTCGTCAAGCTGCAGTAGTACAGCAGCTTAGCTGCTATGTGCAGCCATTCATACATCAGTTGTACGGACTGTCCGTACAGCCGTACGGACTGCCGTACAACTGTGTACGGGCATCTTCTTCTGGTATCTCACCTGTAGGTACAATTGTTTGGCTGCAAGATTCGATTTTTTTTTGGGGGAAGCGTGCCTGCTACAGGCACCGATAGTACACAGGTACTTTGCAGGTACTAAAAAGTACAGCAGATTTTCTGATTGGAAGAGAAATATTCCTGAAGCATTCTAGCAGTATACTGTGCATTTGTTGAGGTACATCAGGTACTCTCGTGTCACTCACGCTTGAGGTGACTTGTGCCACAGTGGTGGTGTTTGTGCAGTTACTTGTCATTCAGGAAGGTCAGATGCTTGTTTTGCAGAAGCTTCTATGCATTTACTGAGTGCAATTCTCAGTTTTGGGTGACCATTTCAAAGGGCTTTTGCCTGGATGTGTTTGCAGTATATGCCTTGAGGCAGTGTGTAGCCAGGGAGCACACATTTGCTTTATTTCCGCAGTGCATTTGGTGACATTTGTTGCAGGTCACATTCTTTGTACACACTTTGAAAATCTCAGTTGAGCCACGCTTGGTCAGGGCGCATCGAGTTTACTCGGTCCCTAACTGCCCATCGTTGACAGTGCTCAAAAGATTTTCTTCTTGGTGTCTGTACTTTGTGATTTGTGTTGTTACTGAGTACACAGGGGCAGTCTATGCATTGCACATTGTCAGGTACAAGTGTCAGAGAGACTTCATATTGCATGCTACCTCAGTGTTGAGGTGTTCTCCACTTGATTCAGGTGTCAGATCAAGGGGCTTTTGCCCAGACTTTGTTTGATAGCACTTGGGTTACCGACAGAGATCTTCAGATGCATTTTCTCCCCTTGGTATAAGGGTGATTGCTTGGGATTTATCCCATTTACTGTTGCAGGTTTTGTGACAGGCTGAAGGGTCATTTACTGTTTTTTGGGTGTTAGTCAAGTGGTTTCTGCAATTTAACTCAGTGCAATACCTCATCTGAGGTGGGAGAAGTGATCAGTACAGTCAGTACAGCAGTGTTTACAGCAGTGTTGGTGGTTTTGTCAGATGATTGTGCACTGTTAAGCACTTGTTGAGCAGCAGCAGCAGTCTGAAATTACTGTTTTTTTTTTTTAATGCCTCTCTGAGCTCAGAACAGTTTGTCAGAAGGTACAGTAGTTGCAGGGACATTTACTGTTTTGCTGCAGATTTTACTGACAGTAAAAAACAGCACCATTGAGAGTGCTTCTGGCTCTAGAATAGAGCAGGCCTTTTCTGAGAAATCAGAACCTTTATTCAGCCTCTTTTATTTCCAGGGAGTTAGGTACTTTCCTCATCTGATATGGCATCAGGAGGAGGTGACTCTTCAATTCTGAACATAAAGAAACTGGAAGGAGCACATAACTATGCATTATGGGCAGAACAGTGCTTGAATGTACTTCTGTTAAAGAAGATTGCTAAGCCCATAAGGGTGAAGGGTGTCAAGCCATCTGATATGGCAGCTAATGACTGGGAAGAGCTTGATTTGTCCGCGAGGGCAGCTATCATGCTCACTATTTCAGACACTCTTGTGTTCAATGTACAGGCTGAAAAGACCTCTTATGGTCTATGGCAAAGACTAGAAGAATTATATGCCCAAAAGAGCTCAGCCAGTAAGGTTTATTGGCTGAAGAAGCTGGTTGATCTTCGCATGAAGGAAGGTACAGCTATGACCTCACACTTGAGTGAGTTCAATGCTATCTTTACACAGCTGATTGCACAGGGGTTGAACCTTGATGAGGAGTTCAAGGCTACTTTCTTGCTGTGTACCCTCCCTGAGAGTTGGGACACTTTCAAGACCACCCTGTCAAACTCTAATGCCACTCTTATTTATGCTGATGTAGAGAGCTCTCTCCTTATGGAGGAGATGAGCAGGAAGAATAATGCGGGCAGCAAGTCTTCAAATGCTTTGCAGGTACAGGACGGAGGCAGGACTCAGCAGAAGGGGAGATCTGCTAGTAAGTCCAAATCCCGCAGTCAGTCCCGTGGCAAAAAGGACATTGAATGCTTTTATTGTGGCAAGAAGGGACATGTGAAGTCAAAGTGCTTCAAGTTCATACGGGATCAGAAAGCCAAGAAGGCTGAAACAAAGGATGCAGGAAATGCAAGCAAAGGCAAAGGCAAGGCCAAGGCAGATGACTTGGATGCAGTGAATGTTGCAGCAGAGGACAGTGACAGTGACATACATGATGTTTTATGCTCTTCTGCTGTAATAGCACATGCTTTGGTTATTGATGGCCATGACATGCACACCTGGCTCTTGGATTCAGGTGCCTCTTTTCATGTTACTCCTCATAGGGAGTGGTTTACTTCCTACACAGGTACTCATGGAGTTGTTCATCTTGGGAACAACTATGCATGTCAGGTTGCAGGGATTGGCAGTATACAGATAGTATTTCCTGATGGACAGTCATTTATGCTTGATGGTGTTCGCCATGTGCCGCAAATCAAGAAAAATCTGATTAGCACTGGCTTATTGGATGACAGTGGTTACCACACCACATTTGGGGATTCCAAATGGGTGATTACTGATGGCCAGACTGTAGTGGCTGAGGGTTTTAAGAGTGATACCTTGTACCCTCTTTATGTTTCCAGTGTTGGTAATCATGTTGTTGCCATAACCGAGCTGCCAAAGGTTTCATTGTGGCATAGCCGGTTGGGACACATGTCTGTGAAAGGAATGCAAGAACTGTCACGTTTGGGTTATCTGCCGCCTCTTTCTTTTTCAGATTTGCCTACTTGTGATCATTGTATTTTTGGCAAGCATTCTGTGACTCCTCATAAGAGGAGATCTCCCCAGAATAGAGCACCACTTGATCTAGTGCACACTGATTTGTGTGAGATGCCACAGTTATTACTAGGGGGTGCAAAATATTTTATTACTTTCATTGATGATGCCACACGTAAGGTGTGGGTCTATTTCTTGAAGCATAAGGGAGATGCCTTAGATGCTTTCAAGAGGTTTGTCGCTCAGGTTGAGAATCGGACAGGTCGTAGGCTGAAATGCCTCAGATCCGATAATGGGGGTGAGTATGTGTCACATGCTTTTGTGCAGTTTTGCCAAGCTAAGGGCATCAAACAGGAACTCACAGCCCCTCATAATGCATCTCAAAATGGTGCAAGTGAGCGGATGAATCGAACTATTCAGGAGAAGGTTCGATGTATGTTGTCTTATGCTGCATTACCCCATGGCTTTTGGGCAGAAGCCGTGCAAACAGCAGTTCACATTATTAACAGGTCGCCAAACAAGGCTTTGAAGTTGAAAGTGCCAGAGGAGGTGTGGTCTGGCAAGCCACCCTCATATAAGCACTTACGTGTATTTGGCTGCGAGTGCTTTGCTCATGTACGCAAAGAACTACGCACCAAACTGGATCCAAAGTCTATCAGATGCATCTTTATGGGTTATGGTGACGAAGGTGAAATGGGGTACAGATTATGGGATCCCGTTAAACGGAAGATTATACGCAGCAATGATGTCATCTTTAAAGAAGATAGTGTACAGAAGGAACCCGTGCAACCTGTGGAATACAGGAGGGTTATTTATGATGATGTTGGACAGCAAAGAATGCCTATTTATATGCAGCAGCAGCCTGCTGCAGATCACCCTGTTCAAGAGGGTATACAGGCTGAAAATCAGCCAGATAATTTTGCCAATGATGCACCACTGGATGTGCCAACAGATGGGGCTGTAGAACAGCCAGATATGGTGGTACAGCCACCCGTCATGCATGAAGAACAGGCTGGACAGCAGCCTAGTCCGGAACATTTTGTGAGGAGGAGCACCCGTGCACAACGGCCTCCTGCCAGGTTTGTTCCAGGAGCCAATAATGTGGCTGATTTTATCATGCTGACTGATTGTGGTGAGCCTTCCAGCTTCAAGGAAGCTATGGGAAGAACAGAGAAAAAGAAGTGGGAGAAAGCCATGCAGTCAGAAATGGACTCCCTACTTCAGAATGATACATGGGACTTGGTGCAGCTGCCTGCAGGCAGAAAGGTTTTGCCATGCAAGTGGGTTTACAAAGTCAAAGTGGATTCAAATGCTTTACCTCGGTATAAGGCCAGATTGGTTGCCAAGGGATTTAAGCAGGAGAAGGGCATTGACTTTGATGAGATTTTTTCCCCTGTTGTCAAGATGACTACTTTGAGAGCAGTGTTAGCTCTTGTTGCTCATGATGACATGGATTTATGTCAGATGGATGTGAAGACAGCTTTTCTTCACGGAGATCTTCATGATGAGATCTATATGAGTCAACCAAAGGGATATGCTGTTAAAGGGAAAGAACAGCTTGTGTGTAAGCTCAAGAGGAGCTTGTATGGACTCAAGCAGGCGCCAAGGGAATGGTACAAGAAGTTTGATGCCTTCATGCAGTCCCAAGGGTATCATCGGTGTGAGACCGATCATTGCTTGTACACCAAACGGGCAAAGGATGGCAGTTTGATGCTACTCATTCTATATGCGGATGACATGCTTATTGCCAGTAAATCTCAGCATGAGATTAGTGCTTTGAAGAAACAACTGCATAAGTCTTTTGACATGAAAGACTTGGGTGATGCAAATCATATTCTTGGCATGCGTATTACTCGTGACAGGTCCAAGGGACTTTTGTTTCTGTCACAGAAAGAGTACATTGACAATGTACTGCAGAGGTTTAAAATGGAGGGGGGGAAGTCCATTAGTACCCCGTTGCCTCCACATTTAAAACTCAGCAGTAAGGACAGCCCCAGATCAGATGATGATAAGGCTGAAATGGCCAAGGTTCCGTATGCATCTGCAGTTGGATCTTTGATGTATGCCATGGTTGCCACTCGTCCGGATATTGCTTTTGCGGTGGGAGTCATCAGCAGGTATATGGCAAATCCAGGCAAGCGGCATTGGGAAGCAGTGAAAGGTGTCTTGAGGTATCTCAAAGGTACCAAAGACTTGTGCATATGCTATGGTAGGCAGGATGCATTGGTGCATGGTTTTACAGATTCAGACTATGCAGGGAATGCAGATAACCGGAAGTCTACTACCGGTTATATTTTCACATTTGCAGGAGGTGCTATATCATGGGTGTCTCGGTTGCAGAAATGCGTTGCACTGTCAACCACAGAAGCTGAATATGTTGCAGCCACTGAGGCTTGCAAGGAAGCAATATGGCTTACTCGGCTGGTGGGAGATTTGGGCATTACAGGAGATATGCCAGTTTTGCATTGTGATAGTCAGAGTGCTATCATGTTGGCAAAGAATCCGGTCTTTCATCAGAAGACCAAGCACATAGAAGTGAAATATCATTTCATCAGGGAGGTACTGGAAGACAAGCGACTTGAGCTTGTGAAAGTACATACTGATGATAATCCTGCAGATTTGCTCACTAAGAGCTTGCCTACAGAGCGGTTTGCACATTGCCGCCACATCATGGGATTAGGATGAGACCATTCTTACTTCATGGTCTTGTATACAGTAATTGTATATTGCTGTAATTTTTATTCTTTTCTTCCCTTTAGGCACATTGGCCTTTAGGTGGGAGGTTGTTGGGGGTAAAGGCACATTGCCAACCCTTAATTAAAGAATTAAAGATAGGACACCTATGACTGTCTTAAGACAGTCAAGACAGTCATAGGGTAAACCTAATCCTAATAAAACATAAGTGAGTTTGTGGTGTGGCTCACTCTTACTTCACACCCGCACTAGAGTGTCACTCTCTCTCACTCTCACTCTCTTGCTCTCTTCCACTTCTCTTCCCCCCTCACCTTCCTCATCTTGGATGCTACTGTAAACAAACCCCCAAGAAATGTAGCATCAAACTGTTGAAGGAATGTGAGGGCTTTGTACCTGTCCTGTACTCCATTATATGTATCAAACTTGACATGAGAACCACCATCCTTAAATTCTTTATATGCATTTGCTATTGGCTGTCCCAAAGATGGCTGTATATTTGCAGCATTCCCTTCACTAGGGAGAGCCATGCTTGGCTGAACATTAGGCATGGGAGCATATGCTGTGGCTTGCATGCCTAGCTGCATTCCCACATTGTCATACATGGCTTGCTTTCTATGCCCAATTGGCAGTGAAATCAACATAGCATCAAAGATAGAATCTGTACCAAAATATTCAGGTTGCTGCCTCAAATATGGCTGAGGTGGTTAAGCCACATTTATGGACTGCACATTATTATTTTGAGGAGTAGAAGTACCCAAACCAAGGCCTTGTGCTGGGTGCTCATACTGTTGCACTGGCTGTACTTTTTGTACCTCTTTCTCAAGTGCTCTTTTGGCCGATTCCTCTCTCTTGGAAGTCACTTTCTGAGTCATTTTTTATGGCTGTCCCTCATGGGAAACTGATGCATGAGTGTGCGGTCCGCCATGAGAAGCTGATGCATGTGTGTACTCACTCTTTCCGTGCTTGTGCTTTCTTGATTTCTTCTTCTTCTTGGCATTTGTTTGCACAATCTGAGCCAAATTTTGAGCCAGCTGAGTCAAAGCAGTCACTGCACTTGCAAGCTGTGCATTCAACATAGTAGCATCATCTGACTCACTGCTAGAACTAGTATCATTGTTGAGCTTAGTTGTAGCTTCATGTGTGGCCTACTCAAAAGGCATTTGTTGTGCTCCCTGCAGCTGTACACTAGCTGGATCATTAAGGCTTTCCTGCCTTCTCCTTTGAGGAGTTGTGGAGCTCTCTTGCTCATGGGTACTCACCATGTTTATGGTTGTAATATTCAGCTGTCAAAAAGTGCAGCAAAGATATCCTTCCACCAAACTACCGAGGCCCACCTCTTGAGAAAGAGTGTGTGGTGTCCCGGCAACGGAACCAATGAAACCGGCCTCTAATCACTCAGAGGGCAGTGGAACTAAACCTTTAATCACTTCAGCACTTATTTACAGCTCACAAAGCATATATCACAACCATTAACCATTGCATGATCACCATTTGGCATTTACCCATTTGTTCACAAACAAAACCACTGAAAAAGGGATGGAGGCTAGAATGCCCCTGCTCAACAAACATAGACAAGTGCACCCGATTGGCCCCAACCACCGTGGTGCCCCTTTCGGTATTTCTTTATATTTCACAGTGAAATGATTACAAGTTGCATCTGGGAGACCTTCCCTGCAACTAAGCACGTAGCCCCAATTCATAAGCCTTCGCAAGGCTTTCAAGCATACAACACCATCACATAAGTGCACTTAACCCATAGGCTCAACCCAAAGGCATTCTCTTTTCCGAGTGCAATTCCATTGGCTGTCCAGATGCAATCACATTGCACCCCAGCTGCACTCTCTTTGAGTGGTTTCCAGATGGCATTCACAAAGCTTTTCAAAGCTCCAAAATAAAATCAGCAAAGTACCCAACCAAAGAATGACTCATGTAGCACTGCCTGGGCACCTATGAGCCAAGAAAGAGGCGGCACACGAGGCCAACCAATGGCTTATGGCAAAAAGAAATTGGAGCAGCAAAATCACAACTCACCAAGCCCTGAAAACTCGAACCAAGTCCTCAATCGCCAAGAGGACATAGTAGCCAATGCCCAATTGCATTCTCAGCCAAAGAGGAGTGTAAAAGCATGAAGAAAGAGCATTTACAAGAGCTGACCAGCAAGAATTCCACTGCAAAATGCGAAAAGAAGCACTTCTGACGCGAAGAAATGGGAGTTCTTGGGCTCAAAAGAAGCGTGCTTCAGAGAGGAATGCATTGAGAAGGTTTTGGAGAAGTTTCATCGCCGGAAAGTCCTCCAAACCAGTCAACCAGCGCGTGGGACCACTTGAAATTCAACAGAAAGCTGTAGCTTTGCAAGAGGAGAGGCCCAGGAGGCGGTAGAAGCAAAAAGGTCCAGAAAAAGCCACTTTTGCAAATTCGACCAGCAAAAGAAGTGCTCAGCTCTGCCCGTTCTACCAAACGCATGGAGGGAAAAGCATATCACTACGAAGGGGAGGTAGAGGGGAAGCCATCGGGCCAAACGGAAGTTGAGGAATCCAAACGGGTGAGGAGTTATGAAGAAAAACGAAATTCAGCTGAAGGAGGCTGAAAAACCAGTCCAAAATCTCAACAAAGGGAGAAGATGAGAGAGAAAACCACACATGTGAAGTTTAGAAGACCCAGGAAGGTCCAAAAATGGCAAAGGAGCATGTCGAAGGCACTAGAGCCACCTGGAACTCTAGGGGGGCCACTGAAGGTACATGGCCCTCTAAGGGGCCCATTAAAAATGCCACATCATCATTTCCCAACAACCACTCTTTTAATTCCTTGGAATGCCTTTGGGCCTAGGGATTAATTACGCTTATGTGCTAGGCACCATGTCGCGTTTAATTACACATTATTAAGCCCATGCTTGGACTTTTAAAACTAAAGTTGTCACGGTCTTGTAGTACATTAAAGTACTTAGAATTTCACGCCCCCGTGACACCTGCCTCCCCCCCTGACTCCCCTCCCTCTCTCCCCTTCTCTGCCTCCCGCGCTGCTGTAGCCCCCCCCCGCGCTACTTCTAGCTCCTCCCCCACACGCTGCCTCCTACCTGCTGCTCCCCTCGCCCTCCCCCTGCCTCCCCTCCCTCTCTCCCCTTCTCTATCTCCCGCGCTGCTGCCAGCTCCTCCCCCACGCTGCTGCCTGCACAGCCCTCCCCCCGCTCTTTCTTTGCTTGCCCCCCCCCCCCCTCCTCCTCCAGTCCTCCTCTCCTCTATCCTCCCCTCCTCTCCCTTTGTCCTCTCCTCTTGCTGCCCTCCCCTCCTCCTTACTGACTCCTCCTCTCCTTGCTCATTTCTCTCTCTCCCACCTTCCTTTCACCCTCTCCCTTCATCTGGAGTACCCCTATTCTCTTTCAGGGGTCTCTTGGGCTTCAAGAAAGCGGATGGAGTTCTTTTTTGTGTTTGAATCGGCCTATCCCACCTCGATTGACGAATGGGTTTCCATTCAGTCAATCCGTTACCGCACACACCGGCCACGAGAACCGTCACTTTCTCAAAAGACGAGCTGTAGCAGTTGCAAAAGGATTTGGAGCATGAGTGTTCCACGACTCTCTTCGCATGCATCCATGGCTCCCATCCCTCCAGGTCACAAGCTAGAGATTGGATGCTTGCGGCGCTTTCCCAGGACCTCGCCCCCCACCTTAAGGATGTTCGTTTGTTGGGACGAGGTTTCTTTCAGGTGTGCCTAGATTCCCCGGACGTCTACAGGCCGGGTTTCTATTTCTAGGCTACAGAAGGATTTTTTTGTTTCCCTTTCAACTGGGCTTTGACCCAGTTGAAGAGGACAAGCAGGAAGTTTTTGTTTTCATCAGGTTCCCTAGTCTCCCCTCAGTTTATCACCGGCTTCTTTCAGTTATTGGTGAGAGGTTTGGTGTGGTGGCAGAGATCCCCCCTCTTCCTAGCGAGCCCTCTTCGGCTGCTGAGGCGGTCAGGATGGATGGGGTACCTAGGGTTAGGGTCATTGTCTAGGACCCTAATATTTCAGATGACCACATCATGCTACAGTGACCCGATGGGGCTTTCTTCCGCCAGAGATTTGAGGTTGCAGGTCGGCAGGACCAGTGCAGGATTTGCAGATCCTCGGGGCACTTCGCCAGAGATTGCCCAAAGAAGAAAAAGAGGCCCAGAAAGCAACCAGCTCATACTAGCTTACGACAGAGAGTAGGGGCAGGACCTATCGCTCCACAGGCACTGCCTCAGATACGGGCTCCCCCTCCTCCTAGCACTACTCGAGTCCCTCCTGCACCCCGCACCACCTCTGGCCCACGGTGGGTTCCGGTCGCGGTTAGGCCCTCTACTTCATATCACGCCTCCACCGCTTCGGAGGCTACCCCCTTGGAGCCTCGGGAGGAGACTAGTGTTCAGGAGCCTTGTTCCTCTCTCTCACCTGTGGACTTTCCTTCCCTTGGACCTCGTGTGTATGGTAGGAGGTCAGCTCCAGTGGAGGGTTCTTTTTTCGCCACCAAGTCGGGTAAGGTATTCCAACCCGCTTCCTCTTGCCGATGAGGATAGCCAGTTGGAATATACAGGGATTGGGTGGCATCCCTCATCGCCGTCGCAAACAGATGATCAGGAATCAGCTCCATCCAGGTGTTTCAGGTGGTTTCCTAGACATTCTTTTTCTTCAGGAACACAAACTGGATGTCAAAGATTGGTAAGCTGCTTTCATGCCGAACTATTTGGCTTCCTGCCTTGGGAGCCAGAGGAGATACATGCATATCAGTTTCAAATTATATTCTCCCTCTGATCATTGGACACGATACCATAACCCCCTCCAGGGCCCAGCGGGCTTCTGATTGACGAACGTAAGGTTGGTTTCCTCAACCTCTATGCTCCGAACAACAGAGGGGACTGTGTTCTGTTCTAGAAAGAGTTGCTCTCGTGGGCTGACATTGCAGATTTGTGGATTATTGGAGGTGACTTCAACATGGTTGAGCACCTTTTGATAAGCAAGGGGACAGAGAAGGTGGTATTCATTCCCTCGAGAGAGCAGCTTGGGATGCCTTCTTGTTCAGGTTCAGTGGCAAAAATGTTTGGTCAGATGATGCATTTCATATTCAGTCTCAGTCACTTTTGTTTTCATGGTCGAACCATAGGGTGTAGATGCCTATCCATGCTCGGATTGACAGATTCTCTATGGATGACTGGGCTCTTGATAGAGGGGGGACACTTTGCATTGCACCTGGTGTTTCCACTTCCGACCATTTTCCAGTAGTTTTGTCCATCTCAGAGCCCCATCTGAGAGGACGGTCTCACAGTATCAGGATCCCCGTAGCCTTATGCACGGATGAGCCTCTCACAGAGGCAGTCTTAGAAATCTGGGTTTCTCACATGCAGGGGGGGTGGCTGGTCCTTCACATGTGGCCATAGTACTTGCCAGTATCAGCGACTTTTATCGCTCCGTTGCTAGTGCTTGGTGAGGTGAGGTACTCATGCGGGAGATTAGTATCCGCCGGCAGTTGGCAGCCTTGCAGAGGGAGGAGCAGAGATGACCATTAGATGCTTGGGTACAGGAGCGCCTTGCTGCGGCAAGGGCTCACTTGCAGACATTGCTTGATCAGAGAGCAGAGTATGCCTTCCATGCACGGGAGTCCTTTTGAATACAGATGGGAGGGAGAGTCAATAAACACTTTTTCTCTACACTTGGTCCCAGACATAGTAGAGAGAGTGTCAGGCAGCTTATTGACTCTGACGGCGTTTTACAGTCTCATCCGGATACCGTCATGCACTTAGCGACAGCTTTCTATGCCTCCCTTCTTTTTGCAGATCCTAACACACAGGTCAGAGATGTGGCTAGAAATGAAATTTGGCAGAGTTTACCTGTGTTGGTCACACCAAAGATGATGGTCTTACTCCTCTTTTTATAGCCTTTTGGGATATGGTAGGTGATCATATTACTTCAGCCCTACAAGGCATTTGGGACTCGGGTGAGATGCCTGACTCACTGACCGAGGGACTCATTCACCTTATCCCGAAAGGTGGCAACATGAATTTTGTATCCCATTGGAGACCCATCACTCTTTTGGGCACTCTACACAAAATCCTTGCCAAGGCGATCGGCATCCGATTGCAGCCCCTTCTTCCAGACCTCATCCATGATACTCAGACAGGCTTTGTGCATGGTAGGAGCATATTTGATAATATGTTTTCCTTTTGGGAAGCCACAAAGTGGGATATGCAGAGCGGGCAGAGGCTGGTTGTTCTACTCTTGGACTTTGAGAAAGCCTATGACAGAGTAGATTGGGATTTTCTTGAGGGCACTCTTCTACGATTTGGATTTTCAGACGCATGGATTAGAGGGGTGGCCTCCCTTTACAGATCAGCCCATAGCCAGGTTTTGATTGGAGGGGTAAGGGGTGACAGGTTTCAGATTTCCAGATCAGTTCGCCAGGGATGCCCTTTAGCCCCCTTCCTCTTTCTTTTTGTGGCAGAAGCTATGAGTATCTTCCTTAGATCTCAGGCTGTGAGCTTTATGGGTTGAGATTGCCCTTGAGATAGGAGCAGGAGCTTCTTGACTGTGAGTTGGCTGATGACACTGCTATTTTTATTGAGGCCTCTTCACAGTCACTTGATTCTTTCCGGACAGCCTTGGATATTTTTTGCTCAACTGCAGGGGCACACATTAACTGGCATAAATCCTTTGGCTTTTGGATCAGTGATGAGAACACTCCAGGCTGGGGAGTTGACATTGGCTTTTCCTGGATTCAGAGGGGTGTTCCTATCAGATATTTGGGATGCCAGGTAGGATTGGGCATCTCTCCAACACAGCAGTTTGCCCCAGTACTAGAAAGTATAAGGAAAAAGCTCCTTTTTTAGAGCTCAGCCAAACTCGACCTTGCCTCTAGAGTTGTGGTAGTGAACCAGGTTCTCTTGGCCACCGCCTGGTTTGTGTGTTCTTGCTGGTACCGGTCTAGGGAGTGCATCACTCAGCTCATTAGACCAGTCAGAAATTTTTGATGGGGTGGACTTGATGGCACGGCAGATGTTGCAGCGAGGGTGGCTTGGGAGACCATTATTCTCCCTACATGGGAAGGGGGCCTTAATATCATGGACCCGGACTTGCAGTGCAGGGCATTGCTTTGTAAGGTGGTGGTGAGGGGACTCATGCTTGGGCAGGAACCTTGGAAGGATTTCTTTTTTGGACGCATTCAGGCTTGCACACCTACCTTGGGAGATGATTGGATGGACAGCCCTTGCTAGATTTTTACTTCCGCCTCTCTCAGGTCTCTTGCCTCTCCTCTCATGACTGCCATCCTCAAAGCTTGGGGGAGCTGTAGGAACACTCTTCGAAGGGTTCCGCCCTCAACCCTTGAAGAGATTGATAGGCAGCCGATCATTTGGAACGATAGTATACTTGATGAGCATGGCAAACCACTGGGCACTTCCCATTATATGTAGTGGTCTAGATGGGAGAGAGGCCCCGCCTACACAGTAGGCACTTGGAACGCTTTTATCAGGCTACCTAAGGATCAAAGGCTATAGTCCGTGAGTCACCTCAGAGCGGTAGCATGCAAGATTCAACAGATAGATGCAGCCATCCCGGTGGAATGGACAGTTGAGATGCCTATTACTTCCACCACTTGGATGGGAGCTTTTTCGAGTACAGCGTTCCTCTACAAGTGATCGCTCTTCGAGGTCTTGGGGAAGATGCTCTGGTCTTTGACGTTGGGGATGGAAGTATACTCTCTAGATCCACGGATGATATTCTTCTAGAGGTTGCCTTTCAGCCTGTCAAGATTGCTGGTTTTGTGGACCATGGAGTGGGCTTGCAGTGGTACTTAGACCCCGACCCTCTGCTCTTGGCCCTGGGATCCTGGAGGTTGTGGTTATATAGAGGTGCACCTATCAGGTGCTTGCAGTGGGACCCAGGAGAGTGGGAGTGGATAGATCATGGGCACCGAGAGAGAGGGATTCCCTTCTTTCCCTTCACGATTGGTAATGCCAGGAGATTTCAGCTGAGCAGTAGAGGTTAGATTCCCTCTAGAGCCCCCCATTGGGATAGCTTCTTCATCACCGCAGATTTGCGTAGGAATTTCTGGAGGCGGCTCTAGAAATCCCTCAGAAATAGAAAGATCACTCTTTTCTTTTGGCTTTCTATTCATGGAGGGGTTGCAGTGAATCTGTGGAGATCACGATTTGGGGCTGATCCCACTTGCCCTCACTATCATTCTGCAGAGGAGTCAGTGCGACATTGCCTTTGGGACTGCAATCAAGCAAGGACTGTTTGGAAGGAAGTTGCCCGGATACTCAGCATTTTTCATACTTCCCCTTTCTTCATGACTTGGGGCTCGGTCACATGGTTATCCCTTACTGGGCCCCAGGTGTTTTATGAGGGTGAGCCTTCTTCTTGGGCACTCTTGATCCGCCGACAGGTGATAGAGCCCTGCTTATTCCTTTCAGAGCTTCACATGTTTCAGTGGACACCTCTTGGGAGATTTTGGCTAGCATTTCCTCTTGGCACATTTGGAGAGCCAGATGCACAAAGGCGTTGGATGACAACCAGATACACCCATCACAAGTGTTCACGGGTATTTGGAGTGACACAGTTCAATGGACTGAGGGTGGAAGGCAAGGATATGGGGGAGTTGCTACAGCAGTTTTCAGATGTTTTTGCTGATCTTCCTCATCACTTTCCTCCCAAAAGAGATGTGGATCATGCAATTATCCTTGAGCAAGGATCAAAACCAGTAAATAAACCACTTTATAGGCTCTCAACGTTAAGAGCGGAGGTAGCCAAGCAAGTCCAGGAGCTTTTGAATAGGGGTTTCATTGCACACGGCCATTCCCCGGTTCTCTTGGTGAAGAAAACAGATGGCTCATATAGGATGTGCATTGATTATAGAGACTTAAATAAAATGACTGCGAAAAACAGGTTTCCTATCCCTAGAGTGGATGATTTACTTGATGAGCTGAGAGGAGCCAAGTACTTTACAAAGATTGATCTAAGGTCAGTGTACCACCAAATAAGGATGGAGGAAAACGAGCCTAAAACTGCCTTTAGGACTGAAAGGGGGCTCTATCAATTTAAGGTAATGGCTTTTGGCCTTACAAATGCTCTTGCAACTTCCAAGCTCTAATGAATAAGATCCTACAGCCCTTCCTCTATGAATCTGTTTTGGTATTCTTTGCTGATATACTAATCTATAGCTAATCCAAAGAGGAGCATCTACTGCATGTAAGGCAGGTTTTGGAGGTGTTAAGGGCTCACCAATTGTTTGCCAAGGCAAGCAAGTGCACATTCATGGCAGGGGAGGTGGAATATTTGGGTCATATAGTCAGTAGCAAGGGAATAAGACCAGAACCCAATCAAGTCAAGTATGTTAGGGATTGGCCTAGACCAACTAATACTACACAGCTGAGAGGTTTCCTTGGACTAGCATCCTTTTATAGAAGGTTCATTGAACAGTTTGCAGAAATTGCTGCACCTCTCACTGATCAACTAAAGAAAGAGTTTTGCTACCTCTTTTTTATTCTCTTTCGTTTTCTCTTTTATTTTCTGTGTAGATTTTTTTTTTTTGGGGCAAAAAAGAGACTTCTATTAAGTATTAAAGAAACCGTTAGAGCAAGCTCCATATGGGAATACGGAATACACCATGCAATGCATGAAAAGCTCAAGAGCCAAAAAGAAAGGATTGGGGCTGATAGTGCCATCTCAATCCGGTAGCAACCTCCAAGAAAAAGGGAGAACCCCTCCAAACTCAAAGAAATACAGTTCTCCTAGAAGAGGCTGCCCGTGAAGGGCCCTGCATGCTAGCCCATATGGCTATCAAAGTTCTATTGTGCACAGACGTTGTATTATTTTCTTACAGTTTTCATCCAAGTTGCAGCCTGCTGGTATTGCGATGATTTGGACAGGTCGTAAGCCCAACATTTCTCACATGAGGGCATTTGGATGCTTGGCCTATGCCCATGTGCCTTCTCAGACACGCACCAAGTTGGAAGATAAAGCTGTCAAGTGCATTTTTATTGGGTATAGCTCAGAGAGCAAGGGCTATAAGCTCTACCAGCCCCGCATGGGCAAGTGTTTTGTCAATCGGGATGTTGTGTTTGATAAATCTTCCATCCCGTTGTTGATGCCCCAGATATCTTTGACAGCTTGATGCCTTTGTTTCCGTCAAATGCTCATGACGATGTTCCATCTGAGGTTGTATCTCCTCCATCCATTTGTCATTTGCAGCCACATGTGCAGCCAGATATTCAGCATGATATGCCTCCCATTGATCAGGACAATGTCCACAGAGCTCTTGACTAGGAAAGAGCTTTGCAAAATTATTTTGCCATGACAGAGATGGGCAGTTGCACTATTACTTGGGCACCCAGTTTGCATATGTTGAAGGGGGTATAATGATGAGCCAGTCCAAGTGCATTGGCCAGCTCTTACCGGTTCCAGTTTGAAGATTGTAAGCTAGTTTCTACACCATTGGAGCCTAGCTTCCATTTCTCCTCCAAGGATGGGATTCCACCACCCATTATTAGCAGGCTGTGGGCTGCCTTTTTTTATTTATGTCATACCTGGCCTGGTCTTCAGTATGCCATCTCTCAATTGATGAGCAGGTACATGCACATGCCTAGTACACAACATTGGCAAGCAATGAAGCGGGTCTTCCATTACTTGAAGGCCTGATCTTCAGTATGTTGTCTCTTAGTTGAGCAAGTACATGCACATGCCTAGTACACGGCATTGGCAAGCAATGAAGCGGGTCTTCCATTACTTGAAGGCCACAAAAATTTTGGGACTGTTCTATGGTGACGAGTCTCTAGTGGTCTTGCATGCTTTCACGGACAGTGACTTGCCAGGTTGTTATGACACAAGAGTGTCCCACAGTGGCAACTGTTTCATGCTTGGATCCTTATGCATCTCATGGTTAAGCAACAAGCAGCCTACAGTTGCTACTTCCAATTGTGAAGCTGAATACAGGGCAGCCTTCACAGCTATAGAAGAGTGTGTCTGGTTCTGTAAGCTACTCGCAGATCTTGACATTAGCTAGCCAGCTTCTACTACCATCTACACTGACAACCAAAGTGCTTTGTCTATTGCAAGAAACCCAGTGTTTCATGCGCGCACAAAGCACATTGAGGATTATCATTATGTTCGAGAGAGATGTCAATTCGATTTGTCCTATGTTCCCATGGAGGACAACCTAACAGATCTAGTCACGAAGACTCTACCACAACCCAAGTTGCTATATCCATTTTGAACAAGATACTTCATCCATACCATGGAGGGGGGTTTGTTAGCACTTAGCCCTGGTATGGCCTTGTAGGCTAGTCTTAGGACTCAGTCAACCCTTACGTTGACTTTATTAGTCAACCATATGGTTGACTTCGGGGCCATATAGGCCACCCATTTCTACTTTCTCATTATCCATTTACAAGTACTCACATTTTCTTCGGCTTGTTGTCTTCTCCCTTGCATTCCTCTCCATTACCATTGCTTCCCGCACCCAACAGGAAAAAACAAACCTCATATCTTGGGAATGCAAGTGTCATAGACCCCAACTGCTTGTCATCACAAAAGGGAATATCCATCACCAGTCAACCAAGAGATCTAAAGAAACCAAAAACTTAGACTTTATAGAGGATGAAAAAAGGTAGAATGAATGGGTATGCCTATGAGAAATGATACCTTGGACAATTGTGTGGAGAGATTACTATCAAAGGACTCATTTTGGATGGATATATGCAAAAAGTAGTACAACATGGTGTGCATGATAACAACTAGTTAAGGTGTTATTACAACCCTTGATTTAATAAATTAGATACCCAGGCATATTGAACATAAAGACGTTTTGCAAAAACACATATTGAATAAGAAGTAGGGGAAGCAATCTACAAATATCATGGCCTCATGCAAAATTTCAGCATATTTGAGCCTAGGTCGATACCAAGACACAATAGATAGAATTAGAATAGATGCCTTTGGAATTCAAATTAATAAATTACTTGCATACTTCTACGGGGGGAAATAATTGCAAAAATCGTTAGAATTATAGATATAATTCAGCAGTGACCAATGTAATTGAATAAGCTAGTTAGGGGCACTTTTCCCTCTTTAAGAGGTTTTTCCCCCTAACCGCAGTTAGTTCACTAACTATGGTTAGTGACTACTAAGGTTTTGTCACTAGGACAAAACTTTATATCTCTCTCATTGAGTTGTACTCTTCACACTCTTCTATTGCAATTCAGCTTTCAGCTTCCAAGCTCTCTCTCACTCTCCATTCTCTCACATTTGGTATCAGAGCATTAGATCCAGCTCCCTACGCCTTCCCCGTTGAGCTCCAGCTGCAACTCAGCTTCGCTGCTACACCTCGTCCGTACAGTCCGTACGACTGTACGGAGTCTGTACTTCTGTACCTATCGTACCTACCTACCGTACCTACTCATCCGTACAGCGCGTACCGTACTTGCTCATCCGTACAGCGTGTACCGTACCCGCTCGTCCGTACACCCGTATACCGTACTTGCTCGCCGTACATCACGTACCGTACCTGCTCGCCATACATCTCGTACCGTACCTGGTCGCCGTACAGTGCCGTACCAACAACCGTACAGCTCGATGTATTCCGTACTTCTGTACAGCACGGAAGTTCTCTGTACAATACTTCCGTACAGCACGTACTGTCAGCCGTACAGTACTTCCGTATTGTCAACCGTACAATATTTCTGTACAACTGAACCTGCTTCCGTACAGCAGGTAGTCCTTTGATTTCATACAGGAGAACAAGCAGGTGATCTTTGGCAGGCAAATTTTATAGACAGCCATTGTTTGGCTCAGTCTTTGGGAGTACATTTGGGGCATTTTGTTGGTTGCAGACATTGCAATCAAATTGTAGGATCTACTTCACAAATTTGGGGTATTTTCAGGTTCACAGTTACTTGCAAAGCAAACATTGCAGATAGATCTGCAAATTTGGTCTAAAATTTGGGGCTTTTGTTCAGAAATTGCAAATTTGGGGCGTTTAGTAAATTTGACCCTTTCTGATTGCAATTTCAAGCTCGAAATTTGGGGCTTTCAGTTTTGCAGTACAATTTCTTGAAGAAATTTGGGGATTTTGTGATTACACTACAATTTTGCAGTAAAATTTGGGGCTTTTGCAGACAGAGCGCAATTCTTGCAACATTTGGGGCTTTTAATCAATTTGCCCCTTTCCGGGTTGCAATTTCAGGCCTATTTTGGGGCTTTTGTGTTGGGAGAGCAATTTCTGGAGTTTTCAGTTCATACTGCCTTTCTTGGAGTGTTTTGCAGCACTTTTGGCAGATTCGGGAGAGTTTTTGATGCTTGGACAGATTTCTGACAGTGCAAGTACAGAAATCTGAGTTGCATTTACAGCCGGTGCTTGGCTGTGTTTTTTGGGAGTTGTGCATTTCATTCCCAGTAAGGGAATTCAGTTTTGTATCTGCTTAAATCTCTTTCTCAGATATAGCCCAGCAAAATCAGAATGACTTCCAGTTCGGTGGTCTTTCACAGGAAGACAAGTTGGATGGTACCAACTACTCCCTCTGGAGTTTTATGGAACGCAATATTCTGATTTCTCGCAATTTATGGGATTATGTGAATGGGGGTGAGATCCGACCAGCAGGTATGGCACCTAATACCCCTCCTCAGCAAGGAGGTGGAAGAGGTCGTGCACAAGGGGCAGCTGCACAACAAGTTGGTGGTGCAGCCATAGCCACTACTCCAGATCAGATGAGATGGGATTCACGGGATACCTTAGCTTTGTCATGCATCTCTCTTTCAGTGAAAAGATTTATCATTCCGCATATCCGGTCATGTAAGACCTCGAAGGCAGCGTGGGACATTTTAGAAAGCATGTATGCAGCTCGGAATGATGCAAGGGTATCTTTCTTGAAAAGAGAGTTAAGTAATACACATATGGAAGAGGGTGACTCCATGTCAGTCCACCTCACAAAGCTACAGGATCTCAGAGAGCAATTGTTAAATATAGATGAAATTATTCCTGATTCAGAGATGATTACAACCACTCTGAATTCTCTTCCTGAGTCTTATCTCAGCTTTCATACCTCGCTGAACTTATCATTGAGGGGGGGTGCAAATCCTCTCACTTTTCATGAGTTGATAGGACTTCTCCTTCAGGAAGAGCAGACCAGGAAAAATTTGCCTTCACGTGCAGGTGAACAAGCCATGCTCTCAAAGTTTAAATAAAAAACAAAGGGACAGGCAAAGACATCAGTAAATCAGCCTTCCAGTGGGTCAGGACAGCCTTCACAAAAGGCTAAAAATGATGCAAGTAAGCCCAAGAAGAAGGGTTTTTTGTCACTACTGCAAAAAGCCAGGTCATCACATTGCAGAATGCAGGAAAAGGCTTGCAAAAGAGAAGAAAAACAGCTCCGGAATGGCTGTTTCAGATTCAGCTCCTCATGCATCTGACAGTAAGGATGCCGCAGCCAACTTTGTTGGACAGGATTATGCCTTTTTATCTTGCATTTCAGATTCTAGGCTGGCTGTTCCAGATGCTCGGGATAGTACAGCCACTTGCAGTGATGATACATATGCATTTTTGACTTGCAGTTATGACTCTTCTACGGATGCATCTGCTTTCAGTGTCAATGAAACACTGAACACTTGGCATTTTGACAGCGGTGCATCCAAGCACATCACTTCTAAGAAGTGTCTTTTTACTTCCTTGCATCCACCTCCCGTTGGTAAGAAAGTCACTTGTGCCAACAACTCATCATATTCAGTACATGGCATAGGAAATGTTGAGCTCACTGCCATTGATGGCTCAATTTTCAGACTTTCAGATGTCTTATATGTGCATGGTATAACCAAAAATCTTCTTTCAGTGTCCACTCTTAACAGAGTTGGATTTCAGGTCATCTTTGAGGATGACAAATGTACTGTCCGAGACAGGGAAGATAACTGTGCCTTAAGGTTATCTGGTACTCTGCTGCGTGGACTTTTTCAGCTTGATCTTTTTGAGAAAAGAGCAGCCCATGCTCTTGCAGTTTCTACCCCTACAGCTGCCATGCAAAATGCAGAATTATGGCATGCCCGATATGGCGACATGCATTACAACAGCTTGATGACACTTCAGAAGTATTCCATGGTTGATGCATTGCCACCTCTTGAGATACCTCCTCCACATGCCTGTGAAGGGTGCATTTTAGGCAAAATGCATAGATTCCCCTTCAAGAAGGATGGTTCAATTAAAGCTGTCCGCAAATTACAGCTTATACATAGTGATGTCTGTGGTCCCATGAGGACTCCATCGTTGGGTGGTCATCTCTACTTTGTTACATTTATTGATGATTACTCCAACTTCACTTGGGTTTTTGGGCTGAAACGCAAATCTGAAGTGTTCACGGTGTTTAAACACTTTGCAGCCATGGTTGAAAATGAAACCAGACTGAAGATACAGACATTGCGCACAGATAGAGGTGGGGAATACTTGTCTGCAGAATTTGATGCTTTTCTGAAAGGCAAGGGTATTGTGCATCAGCTCACAGTCAGGCTGACCCCTCAGCAAAATGGCAAAGCTGAGAGGAAAAATAGAACTCTCATGGAGATGGACATATGTATGCTGAAAAGCAAACACATGCCTCACAAATTATGGCTTGAGGGTTTGATGTGTGCCAATTACATTTTGAATCGGGCTCCCACTAAGGCTTTAAAAACAAAAACTCCTTATGAGGTCTAGAATGATAGGAAGCCTTCTGTGGATCACTTCCGAGTCTTTGGATGCCTTGCTTATGCTGCCATTAAGTGCATATTTGTTGGGTACAGTGCAGAAAGCAAGGGGTACCGTCTCTACAATCCTGCTACACGCAAGATCATAGTCAGTAGAGATGTGATATTTTCTGAAAATTCAGCTCACACTCAGGCTGAATTTCAAATGCCTTCGTCTTCAGAGGATGTCTTTGAGGGGTTGCTACCCATTGCCTTGGGTTCCCCTCCTGATTTTTTTGATGCAAATCAGAATTTACAGCAACCTCCAGATGCTTTAGTTCCGCCACAGGATGTCTTGCCCCCTCCACAGGTAGTGGAACAGGTGGTGCAGCAAGAAATTGCAGACATACATGCAGCAAAAACAGTCCCAAACTGGCTGTTACAGACTCTCAGGGAGAGTAAAATTGATGCTCCGTTACCTGGCAAGACTCGCAGTGCAGCAAGGCACATGGAAGGTGCTAATTCAGTGGAATCAGCATATGCAGGTACTCTTCTTGATGAGGAGGAGCCTGCCACATTCGAAGAGGCAAAGGACAATGTGCATTGGATGAATGCCATGCACGACGAGAGTTGCAGTCCATTGCAAAAAATCAGACTTGGGATGTCGTAGACTTGCCACAGGGTAAACATGCCATTGGCACACGATGGGTTTTCAAGGTCAAACGGAAGCCAAATGGCTCCATTGACAGATATGAGGCAAGGCTGGTTGCTAAAGGCTATGCTCAGAAAAAGGGCATAGATTATGAGGAGACATTCGCTCCTACATCCCGGATGACCACCATCCGATCAGTTATTGCAATGGCTGCACACTTTGAGTGGAATGTTCATCAGTTGGACATAAAAACAGCCTTCTTAAATGGGGACTTGCTGGAAGAGGTGTATGTCAAACAACCTCCGGCCTTTGAAATTACAGCAAATGCACTTCAAGTATGCAAGCTCAACAAAGCTTTATATGGTCTGAAACAGGCCCCTCGTGCATGGTATGCCAAGATCCATGCCTTTTGACCAACAAGGGGCTACACAATAGTCCTACTGAGAGCACCCTCTACATCAAGATGGATGGGGGGGAAATTTTAGTCATCCTTCTTTATGTCGATGACTTACTGCTCACAGGGTCCAATGAAGACAAAATTGCAGATTTCAAAGCTGATTTGCAGACCAACTTTGACATGTCAAATTTGGGGCTGCTTCACTTTTATTTGGGGATCCAGTTCTCTCATGAGAGACGTGGCACTGTTATGTCTCAGTCCAAGTATGTTCAGAAACTCTTGGACAGATTTAACATGCATGATTGTAAGCCCATAGCCACTCCCATGGAGCCGGGGCTGAAACTCACAATGCATGATGCAGGAGAATTAGTTGATGCCACACTTTACAGTCAGGCTATTGGATGCCTCATATATCTCTGCAACACTAGACCTGATATTCAGTTTGCAGTATCTCAGGTGAGCAGGTACATGCACAACCCAAAAACTATGCATTGGCAGGCAGTTAAGCGCATCTTCCGTTATTTGCAAGGCACAAAGTCTTTTGGCTTGCTATTTCCCAGGGGGGGTGACTTGCAGATACATGCCTACAGTGATTCAGATTGGGCTGGTGATTATGACACTAGGCAGTCCACTAGTGGCAATTGTTTCTTTTTGGGTAAATCTTGCATTTCCTGGCTGAGCAAGAAACAATCTACAGTGGCTACCTCATCATGTGAAGCTGAGTACAGGGCAGCTTTCACACAACAGTTGAATGTGTCTGGCTGCAACGTCTATTTGCTGATCTTCATCTGTCTTTGGAGGGTCCTTCTCCAATTCTCACTGAAAGTCAGAGTGCCATTGCAGTGGCAAAGAATCCAGTGTTTCATGCTCGCACGAAGCACATTGAGGTTCACTATCACTACGTCAGAGAGAAGTTGCATGCAGGAGAGATCAGTATGATCTTTGTGTCCACACATGACAACGTTGCAGATATTTTCACCAAAGCACTACCACGTGAAAAGTTTGAGGCATTTCGCAGTGCCCTAAACTTATATCCGTTTGGTGATTGATCAGCCTTGTACATGACATTGGCACTGCAGGGGGGGTGTTAGAATTATAGGTATAATTCAGCAGTGACCAATGTAATTTAATAAGCTATTTAGGGGCACTTTTCCCTCTTTAAGAGGTTTTTCCCCCTAACCGCAGTTAGTTCACTAACTATGGTTAGTGACTACTAAGGTTTTGTTACTAGGACAAAACCTTATATCTCTCTCACTGAGTTGTACTCTTCACACTCTTCTATTGCAACTCAGCTTTCAGCTTCCAAGCTTTCAGTTCTCACTCTCTTGCTCTCTCTCTCTCCATTGTCTCACAAAAATTTGGAGTGAACACACAAATGCCAATTAAATTATTTAAATAAATGCTAAGTTTATTGAAATTTACTAAGGAAGGAAAGGAAGAATGGCATGGAATAGCGATGCTAAAGGGATGTAGAGCTACAGATGCATGTGCATAGTCACCATTAATTGCTGATATGCACAACCATCACACATTATAAGAAGCACTGGGTATAGATATAAATCATCACACACTAAAAGCAAGAAGACATGCAATTGTAGAAAGAGGCAATGGCAAACATAAAACCCTAGCCCCTTTACTATTTCTTTGACAATGCAGGTCATGCAACATATGGGCGATTCCATGTAAACCATTGCAATCGATAGAATCAAACTTCGTTTACACTTTCATGCATGCATTATCAAATAATCATGTGCCTTTAATTGCTCTTTTTTAGCTGAGCTGTTCTGCCAAATTCATGCCGAATTAATCACATGCCAAACCGTTCACATATCTAATTAATCTTGAGTATCCTTCAAATCAATCAATTAGGCATCCAATGCTAGTGAGGTGGCTTCATTCACAACAAACAGACCACCAAATTAAGCCTTCGTTTCTGGTAAAATTATTCAAAAGACAACAAATAGGATACTCCTATGCCAGCCCGTACTAGAGCACCTATCCGGAAAGAGCATGCTAGTTTTGTTGCTTATGCAGTGGTTGCTACAGCATGCAATGAAGAGCCATTATGCCATGAAGATGCCTTTCCAAATGATTGTTGATTGAAGGCTATGCAAGCAGAATTGGATTCTATCTATCAGAGTGACACTTGGGAGTTGTGTGACTTGCCTCCTGGCAAGAATGCCATTGGAACTAAGTGGGTTTATCAATGGAACTAAGTGGGTTTATAAGATTAAATGGAAAGCTGATGGTTCAGTGGACCGTTATAAAGCCCGTCTTGTTGCTAAGAGCCGGCTCAACAGCAAGGCATTGACTTTGAGGATACTTTTGCCCCCACTTCCAGGGTCACTACTATTCGCATTGTTATTGCCTTTGCTGCCCACTTTCATTGGGAAGAACATCAACTTGATATCAAGACAGCTTTTCTTCATGGGCACTTGCAAGAAGAGGTCTATGTTTCCCAACCTCCTGGCTTTGAGGTCGAAGGTTCTGAAAGCAAGGTATGCTTCTTAAAGAAAGCCCTCTATGGATTGAAGCAGGCACCTCGGGCTTGGTATTCCAGGATACATACTCATTTGCTCACCCTTGGCTTTCAAAACAGCCCCACAGAGGCTACCCTTTACATCCGCAAGAGGGGGACAGATTTGCTGACTTTGGTCCTTTATGTGGATGACATGCTTGTGACTCGGACACATGCCAAGCAAATTGCAGCTTTTAAGCTTGACTTACAAAAGACATTTTCTATGTCTGATCTTGGTCTTTTACTCTACTATCTGGGCATCCAATTTGCTAGCAGTGAGGGGGACATTTTGATGTCACAATCCAAGTATATTGGACAGCTTTTGCAACGTTTTCAGTTTGAGGATTGCAAGCCAGTATCCACACCATTAGAGCCTCGTTTTCACTTCTCTTATGAGGATGGCAGCGGTGCATGTGATGTCACTCTCTATCAGTAGGCAGTTGGTTGTTTGATTTACTTATGCCATACGAGACCTGATTTACAGTGTGTTGTCTCACAGTTGAGCAGATAGATGCACAGCCCCTCTACGCACCATTGGCATGCCGTGAAGCGTGTCTTCAGGTATCTCAAAGGCACTCAGCATTTGGGCCTCTATGAGGCTGATTCTTCACTTCTTATGCATGGATTCACTGGTAGTGATTGCGCTGGCTGTTCGGACACCCGTGTGTCACATGGTGGCAACTGTTTCATGCTTGGTACTTCATGCATTTCTTGGTTCAGCAAGAAGCAGAGTACAGTTGCTACTTCTAGCTGTGAAGCTAGTACAGAGCAGCTTTTACAGTTACAGTGGAGTGTGTTTGGCTTCGAAAGTTACTTGCTAATCTTTATGCATATCAGACTACTCCTACCATCATCTTCACTGATAGTTAGAGTGCTTTGGCTGTTGCACGGAATCCTATTTTCCATGCTTGCACAAAGCATATTGAGGTTCACTATCACTATGTCAGAGAGAGATTATCAGTAGGTGATATTCAGTTGTCTTATGTTCCCACTGAAGACAACTTGGTAGATCTTTTTACGAAGGCTCTACCTCGACCTAAGTTTGAAGCTTTTCGACAAGCTTTAAACTTAGTGCCTTTTGTGACTTGATATGTTGTACTTTGTACAGTCATAGGTTGCTATATCCCTACAGGATGAACATGTGCAACCATGACATTAGATATTCATGTATCCTGAGTCATGTCCAAGATATTTCAGCCCATACCATGGAGGAGGGTTTGTAGGCCATTCTATGGGCTATCCATAGGTGCTACTTATTCCTTGGTATGTGCCTTATAGGCCTAGTGACAATCAGTCAGGTCTGTTGGTACAGTTAGTACATGTACCACCTAGGTCAATTAGGACACTTACTCCAGTTAGGGCATTTAGCCCTAGGGGTATGTTATGTTGGTTCTCTCTTGAGCTTCCACTCTCATCTCCTTTTCTCCTTCTCATCTCCATTTTTTAGATTCCGTTGCTTGCCATAGCCTACAAGTACCACCAACTCTACAACATTTTCCCTTTGCTGTAAATAAACCTTTGTTTTGAGATTACAGCTAGACAATTTTCTCTTATTAATAAAAAGGAAGAATAGAAGGGGAAGGGATGCATGATAATAAACTTGTCCCATTTCCTTAATTACCTCAAAGAGAGGGAAAGAACACCACACCTCCTCCTGAAGATGCTCCATTAGGAAAGACTTATACACATCTTGATTATGATAACCCACAAATAGAATTGCCTTGCTCTTCTCTACAAGAACCTCTTGATAGAGTGTTCTCCTTTGGAAACGAGTCCATCCAAGAGCAAGGTAATGAGGTAAACAAGGTTTCCAAAGAGGGAATTTCAAGGAGTTGATCATACTAGCGAAGGCCGTGTAGATAGAGATGCACAGTAGACTCCATCTTTGGATAAGTGGATAGGTCAAGTGTTCTAAATTGGAAGCAAAAAAGGTGGACTATTGGAATGCTAGAACTAGAGGTAACGATATTGCTACATGCAGAAGCAAGGAACAAGCAGCTAGGAGCTGTTAAGCATGCAAGAGTGAGTAACACCGCCCATTCGGACTGTTGCATGTTTGCATGCTACACATGCACACCTGCATGCCGCCCACTAACACTCCTGCATTCTTGCATACTTCGCATGCACTCTACATGCAGTCATAAACTCGATGCAATCAAGAGCGTACTTGCATGTCATAATTTTAATATTGCAACGATCCTTCTCAATGAGGAGGGCCACCATATCATCAAACATGGTAGTGGAAAGACGAAGGATCTCAAGAGTGTGCTCAAAGCGAGAAATGCCATGCATACTCTTCATAAGGATGGCCATCTTATCTTCATCATCGGGAACACTCTTCAAACTAGAGAGTTGTTGAACAAGAGATTGAAACCGGGCTAGATGATCACTCAACTCATCACTCTCTTCCATTTTCAGATCATAAAATTTGAGCTTCAAGAAGACTTTAGAGTTGGTGATTTTGTTACCAAAGAAGTTCTCAAGGCGATCCCAAATCTCCTTAGCAGTTAACTTGAAGTCCACATGATGAATGAGAGAGTCGGCCAAGCAAGTTGCTTCCATAATTTGTGTTGTTGCTGATCAGTTGTCTCAAGACGCTCTTCCTCGACAACATCCCAAACTCCTTCACGCATTAGCAATAGTTGCATCTTGGTTTACCACGTGGGAAAGCCTTCCCCCTTGAACTTCTCCACAAGTAGGGAACTTGAAGAGAAGGAAGTCATGATGAAAGAGGGCTTCTAGAAGGCGTGCAATAAGCTGAGGAGACCAGCAAGTATGGTGGCTGGCAGAAGGCTCCAAAACACGAGCAGTCCTCACATGGACAAGTCGGCTGAGGAAATGGTCTTAGAGATTGCTGGAGCAGCTGGTCGAAGGCTGGAACCACTCAAAAACCTCCACAGGCAGGTCCGAAAGCAAAGTCAGCTGAAGTAATGCAGTTGTAGAAGCATGTAGCAGAAATTTGATGGCTTGATCTACCCCGAAATGCACACAGCAGCACTTGGAGAGGCTGGAAAAGCTCTGAATTGAAGACCCTGACCTCCGCGCAGCACTTGGAGAGGCTGGAGTTGCTTGAAGGTGCCGACCAAGATGGAAAGATGGCAGCAGAGGCGAAAATAGGGCAGCTGAGCAGATTTAGGGTTTTGAATTAGTATTAGGGTTAGGTCTAGGATGACGTGGCAGCTATGGCTATGGTAAGGCTGAGTGGCTCTGATACCATGTTGAAAACATGCTGAAGGGAGGGAGAGAGAGAGAGAGAGAGTTAGGGTGTGAGGAAATAATGCTCAAATGAAGACATAATGAAAGGCTCTCATTCATTCATCAAGTATATCAAGACAAGTGAAGTACAAGCCTTATATAGGCTACTCACTCACACACTAGCACCTAGTGCATATGGGATAAGTCCCATGATGACACTTGGCAATCACCACTCACATAGACTAGTACTAGATCACCTAGTACTTCACACTAACACATCACATCACCACACTCTTTGGCTATGATATCTCCAACATTTAAGAGGCCTATCAAAAACTTTCTTTGGCGTGGGCTAGATGGATCGGCAGATATCAGAGTTGCTTGGACTGAATATCATTGATCTAGATCTTCAATGCAAAGATTTGCTTCGCAAATTGATTGTTGGGAGATTATGCATGGATAGAAGCCATGGAAGTCTTTCTTTTTGCCAAGCACTTTTATTTAGCAATGCAAGGAAATTTCAGATTTGGGTTAGTGGCTGCAGACGGTCCAGAGCAGCCCATTGAGAGAGTTCCATCTTAGCCTAGATTTACAGAGATGTCTTTTGGAGGCGGCTTTGGAAATCTCTTAGAAATAGGAAGGTCATTCTTTTCTTTTGGCTTTTTTACATGGAGGGATTGGAATAAACAAATGGAGGGAGAAAGTTGGAGCTGATCCTTCTTGCCCACGATGGATCATGTTACCAAGTCCATTCAGCATTGCCTTTGGGAGTGCAGTCACGCTAGGGTCATTTCGGCAAGGATAGCTAATTGAAATAATGATCTCCTCCACTTTGTCTATTGTGTGGGGCTCGGTTTGCTTGCTTTCTTTGACTAGACCTCAGGTTTTCTTCTTATGCTCTAGCCGAGATAGCATGACCTCGGAAAGATCGGTGGGCATTTTTTCTTAGATGACCGACTTTTGTAATATTTCATATACGTAAATTAAATGGTCAAGGGAAGTAACTGCCAAGGTCCACGGTGAGGGTGTAATGGCATTGACTAGGTGGTTTTGAGTGCTAAGGCCTAGGTGCACCTAAATGTGTAATAATGCCAAGGGGCAAATGTTTTAAATTGTGCCCCAAGAGAGGGGTAAATGGTGTACCAAGTAAAAGGTCTAAAATGATGACATGTGGCAGAGGGAACCATCTAGGGAGTTGTGGTCTTGTGGATAGGCATGAGGAATGAATTACGTATCGGTAGTAACATGCGATCCATGAGAAAGGCTAGGTGGATATACGTAATGCCATCGCCTGTGATTTTTCCTTGCCCGTAATTGACGAAATCCAAGAGAGAATTAGGAATTGATCCTATCAATTGGTATCAGAGCGTGCAGGTTTGACGAGGGGGAAAGCAGCGGGGTAGGCTGACGATGAGCTGTGATGGCATGGCGCACCTTCGACTATTTGATGGACAAGCCTTGCGTGCTTGTGGTTGATGCCAGAAGCTTAAGCTCTTACTGAAGCCACAAATCTCAGTTGACAGACCGTGGGTGCGAACGCGAAGCATACCAGATAGTTTCGGAGAGGACTCAGAACGGGATATGTGACGACGAACAGTACAGGTTTGCTGAGCAGCGATGTGTGCCCGTGTGGAGGAGGCGATAACAAGTTCGATTACGTGGGCTACATCCACATCATAGTTACTAGACACGAACTTTCGGGTCAACGCGGTGCTGACCCTGAACTTAGTAGCGAGCTGAACCTTGTCCCGGACTCCTTTCAAAGTCTGCGTAATACAACGGCGTCGTGTCTGAGTGAGAAATAGCTTACTTCAGGAGGGCCGACACCAGGCGCGGGATTTCTTGGAGTGAAGCGATACATAGAGCTGGGTGAAAAATCTGTGTAACAGCAGACGAAAGCTATAGGTATATCGGAGGTGATCAAACGAAAGCTATATTGTCCCGTTTTGCACGGGCCGGAGGATCTCAAAGCATCGTGGCTACCGGGGCCAGCCATTTGCTTTAACATTGACAATGAACCTTTTTATGCTGATTTTGGACCACTCCATCTCGCTTGTACCTATCATTTGCATGAAGCCCTGTGCGAGAACCCTCAGTTCAGCAGGAGGAGTGACGGGTGAATTTTGAGTCTCAACGTTGTCTCTGACGATTTAATCCAGGGAGCAAAAATTTTTTTTCTATCACAAATTTTAGTTTCCAGTTTGCAGGCGATTTATTCTTGTACAGCGGAGGTTGCAGTTTATTATTCCTGTACAACAAAGGGGAATCCAAAAAAAAAAAAAAACTATTTTTCCTTTTGAAACAATGGAGGCAGAGGGACAAGATTCCAAGAGAAATCCTAGTGAATCTAGAGCACGGTCTACACAACAAGTGTCCCATCACACACCTACTCTGGTGGGTAGGATTTCTGTACTAGAAGATGCTTTACAGCAGATCATGAACCAGCAGCTTCAAGTGAACACTGGTCAAAATGAAATTAGGGAGATGGTGCAAGCCTTGTCGGCTAGACCATCTAGAAGGGCAAAGCTCCAGCAGAGCCAGAGCCCACTATACACTCATCAAAGCACGCGAAGGTCAAGGTACCTAATATTGCCAACTATAGACCGAAGAAGTACGCTGGTCGGATGACCAAGCGCAGTTTTGATGTGATCGAGGTTTGGTTACACAAGTGGGAAGAAGCCTTCGCCATTTGTGAAATCAGATCTGATCTAAAGAAAATCCGTGAGACCACTCACCTGTTTGTTGAGACAGCGGATAGATGGTGGATAAAGCAACAGAAAGATCAAGTTGCCCCTACCACCTGGGAAGGGTTTAAGGCTGAATTTAAGAAACACTTTCTTTCACCTGACGAAGAGTCCCGAGCTTGGGATGCTTATAGAAACCTTCGCCAGAGGAATTTATCGGTGGCAGAGTACACTGACAAATTCAGGGAATGTGTTATGAAGATAACAGACCCTCTCCCTATGTCGGTTCAGTTGAAAGACTATATCTATGGACTGAACGACAAGATTAAAATGGAAGTTCATGCTAAATATGTGACTACATTAGATGAATCTATTGCAGTAGCCCTGAACTATGAAGATGCCAGAGGCAGGCCTAGTGGGTTTGTGCAGGCAGGGACTCAGCATGAGTACCCGAGAAAAGGGGGATTTCAGAGGAAATGGACTTCAAAGACAAGTGTCTCGCACCCAAGTGGCCAAACCAAGCAGGTGAAGCCAGTTGAGGGACCAGCAAAGACGAGTACCACCGTTGGGGTGAAAAGGAAAGTAACTCCAATGGCAGCCCAGGCTTGGTCAAAGTCCTCGTTGACCCCTGAGCAAAAAGAGAAAGCTAGAAAAGAAGGATTGTGCTTCGGATGCCTTCAGCGACATCAGTGGAAAGATTGTCCACTGAACAAAGACCGTCGCACGGCCAATATGATAATATATGAATGCGACGCGGAAATGCAGGAGAGTCCCGATGCGGAACATATGCAGATGCAATTGGTGGGACCTTCTCAAAGGTTAGTACCTGTGTTGTTAAGTGTGTCTGTTACTAAGTTAGTAAGCGGTGCACCTGATAACATCCTTTCAAAGCCCGCAGCAACGGGGTATACGGTTACGATGAGCCCGAGTTGATTAAAATGAAAGGACAAGTAGCCAATCATGATGTGATTGTGTTGTTTGACTCAGCGTCAACGCACAATGTAATTAACTCGAAGCTTATTAAGAGGCTCAAGTTGAAAACTAGTCCGTCTGACTATGCTTATACGGTCAGGATGGCGGACGGAAGTTCAACTGAAATATGGGACCAAAGGGTTACCCTGTTGGAACTTCGAATTCAGGACTATGTTGAGAAGCTAGACTTTGAGTTGACCAGGCTTGCTCACACAGATATAGCCCTAGGCATGGCTTGGCATTTTTGGAAAAATCCAGCCATTGATTGGAAAAAGCATATTTACCTGTTCAAGATGAACGGGGTAGAATATGTTTTGCTAGGTGAAAAGGATTTACCTCGAGGACCATTGATTTCGGCCATGGAAATTCGGAAGACTCCGAAAGAGTTCTGTCTCTGTGTATAGCATCGGTAGAGTCGATTGATGATGCATCGACTAGTACTGAGGCTACCCAAGATGGAAAAATGACCGAGTTGGCTAAAGAGATATCGGAGAAGTTCTCTGATTGTTTTAGGGATGAGTTACCTTATGGGTTACCTCCAGAGCGGAATGTTCAGCATAAGATCGAACTAATCCCGGAGGCAGAACCTGTAAATAGACCTCCCTATCGAATGAGTTTTATTGAAGAAGCGGAGGTGCGAAGGCAACTGGAAGAATACCTCAAGTTGGGGCAGATTCAACCAAGTTTCTCACCCTTTGCTTCGCCAGTGATATTAAAGAAGAAAAAGGATGATACGTTTCGCCTCTGTATAGATTACAGAGCATTGAATAATATCATTGTTAAGCACAGGTATCCGATGGCTCGGATTGATGATTTGCTAGATGCATTACATGGAGCCGTGATTTTCAGTAAGATAGATCTTAAGTGTGGCTACCATCAGATCCGTATTAGAGCCGAGGATGTGCATAAGACCGCTTTTAGAAGCAGGTTTAGTCATTATGAGTTTTTGGTAATGCCCTTTGGACTTACCAATGCTCCAGCTACATTCGTCATGCTTATGAACGATTTACTACGTCCGTATATCGGAAAGTTTGTAGTACATTTTATTGACGATATTCTGGTGTTCAGTAAAAGTAATACTGAGCATCGTGAACACTTATGAATAGTGTTCAGTACTTTGAGGAAAGCCACTCTTTATGTAAATAAAAAGAAAACTATACTGTGTATGGTTAGACTTGAATATTTAGGATTCATAATTACTCCAGAGGGGGTAGAAATGGATCCGAAGAAAGTGGCTGCGATACTGACTTGGCCAATCCCTCAGAGTCTGACCGCTTTTTGCGATCATTCTTGGGATTTGTCCAATTTTATCGAAGGCATATCAAAGGATATTCCGAAATAGTATCGCCATTGACTGATCTGACCTCAGATAAAGTACCTTTTATATGGGGACAGAATCAACAAGAAAGTTTTAACACCATAAAACAAGCTGTGGTCACAGGACCGGTGTTAAAAATAGTTGATCCCCAGAAACCGTTATTCCTGGAAACCGATGCAAGTGGCATTGCGGTAGGAGCAGTTCTCCTTCAAGGGGAAGGCCAGTAGTCTTTGAAAGCAAGAAGCTTTCTCCCTCTCGAAGGAATTAGCCAACTCATGAATTAGAGTTGTATGCTATTATCCATGCTTTGAAAACATGGAGGCATTATTTATATGGTTCGGAGTTTTATGTGGATGTGGATCATGATACTCTGAAAATTTTTATAAACAGCCTGACTTGAGGGGCCGCCAAGCTAGGTGGGCAGAACTCATGCAGGAGTTTAATTTGACGATTCGGTACCGAAGAGGGAAGGATAATAAGGTTGCTGATGCGTTGTCTCGCATTATGCACAATATGAGTTTTACGGTATTAGAGAGTGCTCTAATGACCGAGATTACAGAAACTCAAAAGGTGGACGAGTTTGTCCAGAGTCTATGGCCTAAGGCTCATATGTTAAAACCCGGGGAAAAGAGGATGACCTGGCATCCAGAAAAGGCCAAACATATGCAAGATATACCATAAGGGATGGTATGCTGAAAAGAAATAGCAAGGTTGTAGTACCTAGTCAGAGTGATCTCAGGTAGAGAGTCATTCGACAGTGCCATGATAGCCCATGTGCGGGACATCCAGGAGTCGAGAAGACATATGATCTCGTGAAGCGAGATTTCTTTTGGCCAAAGATGAAAAAGCATATTCATGAATATGTGACACGGTGTTTTTCGTGTCAGGTAAGTAAGGCCGAGCGGGTGAAGCCATCCGGACTTTTACAGCCCTTGGAGATACCACTAAGTAAGTGGGAGAGCATTTCCATGGACTTTATTGTAGGGTTGCCTATAACACAAGGAGGGTATGATTCTATCCTTGTGGTGGTTGATCGTCTAACCAAGATGGCTCACTTCATTTCGACTAGAGAGTCTGTTAGTGCCCCGCAAGTGGCCGATTTGTTTATTAGACATATATTTCGTATGCATGGATTACCTAGATCCATAGTGTCAGACAGAGATGTCAGATTTACCGGTCATTTTTGGACAGCAGTATTTGAGAGACTAACGACTGAGTTGGGAATGAGTAGTGGAAATCATCCTGAAACGGATAGTCAGACGGAGAGAGTCAACCAGACTTTAGAGGATATGCTGAGGGCATATGTGTCATTGAGGCAACATACATGGGACAAGTGGTTGCCATTGTTGGAGTTTGCCTACAATGATAGAAACCATTCCTCTACAGGGTTCAGTCCGTTTGAGCTGAACTATGGTTATAGACCAGCGAATCCAACTATAGTTGGAGTACCTCAGAAAGTGCCTAGTGCCGCGAACTTTGTGGTTCAGATGCGGGAAATGCTAGCACTTGCGAGAGCTAATATCCGCCAGGCTATGGATAGAGCCAAGGCGTATGCGGATGAAAACCGGTCTATGAGAGTATTTAAGGAAGGAGAAAAAGTTTTTCTCAGAGTTCCTTCGCACTCGAAGTCGTTAACTTTAGGAGAGTGTGCTAAGTTATGACCTCGATACTATGGGCCATGGTTAATTCTAAAAAGAATAGGCAAGGTAGCCTATAAATCAGAATTACCACCGCGGTGTAAGGTGCACCCAGTGTTTCATGTTTCTCGTTTAAAGAAATTTTTGCATACTGGTGACTCACTAATCGAAGGTGTGGTTTTATTTCAGGAGATAGAGGATAATGCAAGACGCAAGCCAACAAGAATCCTGGACCGAGGAACAATGCAAGTGCGCAATCGGAAGATACCCACGCTGTTGGTTGCATGGCATGGTCTATGTTATGCTCTAGCCGAGATAGCATGACCTCGGATAGATCGGTGGGCATTTTCTCTTAGATGACCAACTTTTGTAATAATTAATGTGCGTAATTAAATGGTCAAGAGAAGTAACTGCCAAGGTCCTAGGTGAGGGCGTAATGGCATTGACTAGATAGTTCTAATAGGGCTAGGGCCTAGGTGCATCTAATGTGTAAATTGCCAAGGGGCAATTGTTTTAAAAGGGAACTCCAAGAGAGGGGTGAAAAAAGGATGCATCTAAGTAAGGGCCTAAAATGTGACATGTGGCCAAGAACTATCTAGGGAGATTGGGGTCTCAAGGATAAGGATGAGAAAAGAATAACGAAAATACATACGTAATGAGACGAATCCTATCTTGAGAGTTTGGCTGGGTGGATAAACGAGTTGCCGACGCCCGTGACTACTTGAGTTTAGGAACGAGCTTGGGAAGGGTGTTACACTTGGTATCAGAGCACAGGAATTTAGAGAGGGTTCGAGGGACAGACTGAATCTATGCTGACCTGCGACGTGATCGACGAAAAACGGGCAGAAAAAAAAATTGATCGACGAAAAATCTGTTACACTTGGTATCACGTAAGATGACGACGAGCTACGAACGGGGAGAGATGGTGCAAATGGCGACGTGACTGAACTAGCGTAGGAATAGTTGATAAGATGGTTACTGATCAACGAAAAGAACTGACGGGCTCATCCTCATCTAGACCAAGGCTGTGCGGGAAAGGAAGTCGTTGAGACTGGAGCGATGGGGAATAATCAGGCGCAGCTTCAGTTTACATTTGACGAAAAGCGTCGGAATTGACGATCTAAATGGCGTTACATTTGGTTAATCGGAACTGACGAAAAGCCCAGGGAGCATTTTTTCCGTTCGCTTCAGTTTATCGTTTTTCGCAGAGTGAAAATTTAAAAAAAAAAAAAAACCCAGAAAAAGGAGGCAGTATATATTTTCCTTTTTTTTTTTTTTTTTTTTTTTAAAGAAATTTCCCTTCCAACAAAATGGAACCAGAAGGGCAGAGTTCAAGGGTGAATCCTAGTGAGTCTAGAGCTCAATCTACACAACAGATGTCACATCACGCAGCACCTACATTGATTGGTAGAATCTCAATATTAGAGGATGCTTTACAGCAGATTATGAACCAGCAGCTTCAGGTGAATGCTGGTCAAAATGAGATTAGGGAGATGGTGCAAGCCTTGTCAGCTAGACCGTCTAGGATTGACAAGGGCAAAGCTCCAGCAGAGCCAGAGCCCAGTGTACATTCCTTAGAGCGCGCAAGGGTCAAAGTGCCTAATATCGCTAATTATAGACCGGAGAAGTACGCTGGTCGGATGACCGAGCGCAGCTCTGATGTGATCGAGGTTTGGTTGCACAAGTGGGAAGAAGCCTTCGCCATTTGTGAGATTAGATCCGATCTAAAGAAGATCCGCGAGGCCACACACCTGTTTATTGAGGCAGCGGATAGATGGTGGATAAAGCAACAGAGGGATCAAGTTGCTCCAACCACCTGGGAAGGGTTCAAAACTGAATTCAAGAAACACTTTCTCCCACCTGATGAAGAATCCCGAGCTTGGGATGCTTATAGAAATCTTCGTCAGAGGAGCTTGTCAGTGGCAGAGTACACTGACAAATTTAGGGAATGTGTTATGAAAATAACAGACCCTCTCCCTATGTCGGTTCAGTTAAAAGACTACATCTATGGACTGAACGACAAGATAAAAATGGAAGTTCGGGCTAAATATGTGACTACATTAGATGAATCTATAGCAGTAGCCCTGAACTATGAGGATGCCAGAGGTAGGTCTGGTGGATTTGTGCAGGCAGGGACTCAGTATGAGCACCCGAGGAAAGGGGGATTTCAGAGGAAATGGGTTTCAAAGACAAGTGTCTCGCAGCCAAGTGGCCAAACCAAGCAGGTGAAGCCGGTTGAGGGACCAACAAAAACAAGTACCACCGTTGGGGTGAAAAGGAAAATAACTCCAATGGCAGCCCGGGCTTGGTCAAAGTCCTCATTGACCCCTGAACAAAAAGAGAAAGCTAGGAAAGAAGGATTGTGCTTCGGCTGCCTTCAGCGACATCAGTGGAAGGATTGTCCACTGAATAAAGATCGTCGCACGGCTAATATGATAATATCTGAATGCGACGTAGAAATGCAGGAGAGTCCCAGTGCGGAACATTTGCAGATGCAACTGGCGGGACCTTCTCAGAGGTTAGTACCTTGTTTGTTATGTGTATCTGTTGCTAAGTTAGTGACGAGTGCACCTGATAACATCCTATCTAAGCCCGCAGCAACGGGGTATACAGCCTTCAATGATACGGAGTTAATTAAAATGAAAGGGCAAGTAGCCAGTCATGATGTCATTGTGTTGTTTGACTCAGCGTCAACTCACAATGTGATTAACTCCAAGCTCGTGAAGAGGCTGAAATTAAAGACAAGTCCATCTGACTATGCGTATACAGTCAGGATGGCAGACGGAAGTTCAACTGAAGTATGGGACCAGAGGGTTACCCAGTTGGAGCTTCGGATTCAGGACTATACTGAGAAGCTTGATTTTGAAATGACCAAGCTTGCTCATGCGGATATAGCCCTGGGAATGGCGTGGCATTCTAGTAAGAATCCAGCCATTGATTGGAAAAAGCACGTATATCAATTCAAGATGAATGATGTGCTTTATGTCTTGCGAGGTGAAAAAGATATACCTCAGGGACCGTTGGTTTCCGTGATGGAAATCAGAAAGGCTCAAGTAGAGTTTTTGTACCTTTGCACCGCATCGGTAGAGCCGGTGGATGAGTCTTCGGCTAGCACTGATGTTACGCAAAGTGGTGAGATGGCCAAGCTGGCTAATCTTATAACAGAGGAGTTCTCTGAATGCTTTAGGGATGAACTACCTTATGGGTTACCTCCAGAGCGGAATGTTCAGCATAAGATTGAACTGATCCCGGGGGCAGAACCTGTAAATAGACCTCCCTATAGGATGAGTTTTGCTGAAGAAGCAGAGGTGCGTAGGCAACTGGAAGAATACCTCAAGTTGGGGCAGATTCAACCAAGTTTCTCACCTTTTGCTTCACCAGTGATATTAAAGAGGAAAAAGGATGATACGTTTCGCCTCTGTATAGATTACAGAGCATTGAATAATATCACTGTTAAGCACAGGTATCCGATGGCTCGGATTGATGATTTGCTAGATGCATTACATGGAGCCGTGATTTTCAGCAAGATAGACCTTAAGTGCGGCTATCATCAGATCCGGATTAGAGCCGAGGATGTGCATAAAACCGCTTTTAGAAGCAGGTTTGGTCATTATGAGTTTTTGGTAATGCCCTTCGGACTTACCAATGCTCCAGCGACCTTCGTCATGCTTATGAACGATTTACAACGTCCGTATATCGGAAAGTTCGTAGTACATTTTATTGACGATATCTTGATATTCAGTAAGAGTGTTACTGAGCATTGTGAACACTTAAGGATAGTGTTCAGTACTTTGAGGAAAGCCAGTCTTTACGTGAATAAAAAGAAAACTATACTGTGTATGGTTAGGCTTGAGTACTTAGGGTTCATAATTACTCCACAGGGGGTAGAAATGGATCCGAAGAAAGTGGCTGCGATACTAACTTGGCCAATCCCTCAGAGTCTGACCGCGTTGCGATCATTCTTGGGATTTGTCCAGTTTTATAGAAGGCATATCAAAGGATATTCCGAAATAGTATCGCCATTGACTGATCTGACCTCAGATAAAGTACCTTTTATTTGGGGACAGAATCAACAGGAAAGTTTTAACACCATAAAACAAGCTGTGGTCTCAGGACCGGTGTTAAAAATAGTTGATCCCCAGAAACCGTTGTTCCTAGAAACCGATGCGAGTGGCATTGCGGTAGGAGCAGTCCTCCTTCAAGAGGGAAGGCCAGTAGCCTTTGAAAGCAAGAAGCTTTCTCCCTCTCAAAGGAATTGGCCAACTCATGAATTGGAGTTGTATGCTGTTATCCATGCTTTGAAAACATGGAGGCATTACCTGTATGGTTTAGAGTTTTATGTGGATGTAGATCATGATACTCTGAAACATTTTTGTAAACAACCTGACTTGAGGGGCCGCCAAGCTAGGTGGGCAGAGCTCATGCAGGAGTTTAATTTAACGATTCGGTACCGAAGAGGAAAAGACAATAAGGTAGCTGATGCGTTGTCTCGCATTATGCATAACCTGAGTTTCACGGTATTAGAGAATGCTCTAATGACCAAGATCAGAGAAACTCAGAAGGTGGACGAGTTTGTCCAGAGCTTATGGCCTAAGGCTCATGTATTAAAACCCGGGGAAAGTGAAAAGGATGACCTGGCATCCAAAAAAGGCCAAACTTATGCAAGATATACCATAAGGGATGGTATGCTAGTTAGAAATGGCAAGGTTGTAGTACCTGGTCAGAATGATCTCAGGCAGAGAGTCATTCGACAATGCCATGATAGCCCGTGTGCGGGACATCCAGGAGTCGAGAAGACATATGATCTCGTGAAGCGAGATTTCTTTTGGCCAAAGATGAAAAAGCATATTCATGAATATGTGACACGGTGTTTCTCGTGTCAGGTAAGTAAGGCCGAGCGGGTGAAGCCACCCGGACTTTTACAGCCCTTGGAAGTACCACTAAGTAAGTGGGAGAGCATTTCCATGGACTTCATTGTAGGGTTACCTGCAACACAAGGAGGGTATAATTCTATCCTTGTGGTGGTTGATCGTCTAACCAAGATGGCTCACTTCATTCCGACTAGAGAGTCTATTAGTGCCCCGCAAGTAGCGGATTTGTTTATTAGACATATATTTCGTCTGCATGGATTGCCTAGATCCATAGTGTCAGACAGAGATGTCAGGTTTACCGGTCACTTTTGGACAGCGGTATTTGAGACACTAAGGACTGAGTTGGGAATGAGTAGTGGGGATCATCCTGAGACGGATGGTCAGACGGAGAGGGTCAACCAGACTTTAGAGGATATGCTGAGAGCATATGTGTCATTGAGGCAACATACATGGGACAAGTGGTTGCCATTGTTGGAGTTTGCCTACAATGATAGGAAACATTCATCTACTGGGTTCAGTCCGTTTGAACTGAACTATGGTTATAGGCCAGCCAATCCGACTATAGTTGGAGTACCTCAGAAAGTGCCTAGTGCCGCGAACTTTGTAGTTCAGATGCGGGAGATGCTAGCGCTTGCGAGAGCTAATATCCGCCAGGCTATGGATAGAGCCAAGGTGTATGCGGATGAAAATCGGTCTATAAGAGTATTTGAAGAAGGAGAAAAAGTTTTTCTCAGAATTCCTTCGCACTCGAAGTCGTTGACTTCAGGAGAGTGTGCTAAGTTATCACCTCGATACTGTGGGCCGTGGTTAATTCTGAAAAGAATAGGCAGTGTAGCCTATAAATTAGAATTGCCACAGGGATGTAAGGTGCACCCGGTTTTTCATGTTTCGCGCTTAAAGAAATTTTTGCATATAGGTGACTCACTAATCGAAGGTGTGGTTTTGTTTCAGGAGATAGAGGATATTGCAAGGCGCAAACCAACAAGAATCCTGGACCGAGGAACAATGCAAATACGAAATCGGAAGATACCCACGGTGTTGGTTGCATGGCATGGTCAGCCTCTATCGGAAGCTACCTGGGAATCCGTGTACCAGTTGCGGAGAGCATTCCCAGATTTCATCATCGAGGACGCTGATGCTTGAAGAGGGAAGGAATGTTATGCTCTAGCCGAGATAGCATGACCTCGGATAGATCGGTGGGCATTTTCTCTTAGATGACCAACTTTTGTAATAATTAATGTGCGTAATTAAATGGTCAAGAGAAGTAACTGCCAAGGTCCTAGGTGAGGGCGTAATGGCATTGACTAGATAGTTCTAATAGGGCTAGGGCCTAGGTGCATCTAATGTGTAAATTGCCAAGGGGCAATTGTTTTAAAAGGGAACTCCAAGAGAGGGGTGAAAAAAGGATGCATCTAAGTAAGGGCCTAAAATGTGACATGTGGCCAAGAACTATCTAGGGAGATTGGGGTCTCAAGGATAAGGATGAGAAAAGAATAACGAAAATACATACGTAATGAGACGAATCCTATCTTGAGAGTTTGGCTGGGTGGATAAACGAGTTGCCAACGCCCGTGACTACTTGAGTTTAGGAACGAGCTTGGGAAGGGTGTTACAGTCTACCTCTATCAGAAGCTACCTGGGAATCCGTATACCAGTTACGGAGAGTGTTCCCAGATTTCATCATCGAGGACGCTGATGCTTGAAGAGGGAAGGAATGTTATGCTCTAGCCGAGATAGCATGACCTCGGAAAGATCGGTGGGCATTTTCTCTTAGATGACCGACTTTTGTAATATTTCATGTACGTAAATTAAATGGTCAAGGGAAGTAACTGCCAAGGTCCACGGTGAGGGTGTAATGGCATTGACTAGGTGGTTCTGAGTGCTAAGGCCTAGGTGCACCTAAATGTGTAATAATGCCAAGGGGCAAATGTTTTAAATTGTGCCCCAAGAGAGGGGTAAATGGTGTACCAAGTAAAAGGTCTAAAATGATGACATGTGGCAGAGGAAACCATCTAGGGAGTTGTGGGCTTGTGGATAGACATGAGGAATGAATTACATATCGGTAGTAACATGCGATCCATGAGGAAGGCTGGGTGGATATACGTGATGCCATCGCCTGTGATTTTTCCTTGCCCCGTAATTGACGAAATCCAAGAGAGAATTAGGAATTGATCCTATCATTTTCTATGCAAGCCAGGTTTCATCTTAAGCTTTCAAGGTGCAATACATAGCATGAATTGTGTTCCTTTCTCTTGGTACAGGTGTGCACATGCTTCAGTTGACAAAAGTTGGGAAATCCTTGCTAGTGTTACTGCCTGGCACATTTGGAGGGCCAGATGTACGGAGGCAATTGACAAGAAGCGTGTTAGCCCCTTGCCAGCATGTGGATGGTCCTTGTGCATACCTTGATGGCTACATGATTTAGGTTGTAGGGGTCTTCCAAAGCGATCTTGACTAGGAGGAGGTAGTTTCTTAGGAATGGAGAAACAGCATCTTCTTTTCTGAGTCTCCCTTTGGCAGGATTAGGCATTTCTAGCCATAGTCTTGGCTCTTTCAAACTTTGCATGGTCTTATGAGTTTTTCATGCTCTGCATATGTATTTCAACCTAGAGGTTTTTACTCTAGGTGGTTCCTCTCATACTTAATAGAAGTTTGTTTCTTGAAAGAAATTAAAAAACATTTCAAAAAGCTGGCACATGATGCACACAGCTGACTGCTCCAGTCCATCGTGAGAAAAGGAGCTCTAACTCTCTTGTGAGCTTTGATATCATGCTGGATGGTGCCATGGAGCAGATGAATGCAAAACATTGGATAAAACAGCCAGTTCATTGGTTAAATCTTCACAATGAAAAAGCAACATATACTTGTGTGTGTGAAAGATACACACAAGAATCAGTAAGTGTGAACCTATGTCAACACCCTAGATGATCTGGAAATGCCACGCAATAGGCAAAAAAGTTCTACAGCCCAATTAACAGCAAAGCTGCCCTGCTCAAGCTTAACTCGTCAAAATTCAGAACCACTACTAGTGCGTCCAATGACTTTCAAAATACATAAAACCAAGCAACATCCAGATGATGGACAAGTTTACTGGGCAATGGTCAAGCAGTTGACAGAACAGGCTACAGAGGTTAAGGGCAGGCAAGATTTTGCCACAGGTCTTATACGTTGGACAATAGTTTCACACTCAAGGTTATCATAGAGGCTGCACAGTTTCATATTTACATTCATTTTAAAGCATCATGACCATGCATGTGTTGACACATTAAGGCAATAGGACATTCCAAGATGCAGCTTACGTGGAAATATTTTGTTTAAGTCTATTCATAATACTGATAAAGCTAGCCTTAGTGAAGAATAGAAGCTTGCATGCTAGCTGGAAAGACTTAAATTTGAGCAAGCAAGGCCTTCCTTTCAAGAGTTTCTTTAAGCATGGTCAAGGATGCAATGAAGGAAAAGGAACTCAAAAAGATAACAATGAAGTCGTCTAAGAAGGCGGTGGTCTAGCTATCATCAGCAGAGTATGTGGTTTGTACTGATGCATGAGTCACGAAGATCATTTCTTCCCAATAAACCCAAATAAATGGAAGAGAAATGGCATCTTAAAAATGAGACACCAATCATCTCAAATCAAGCTGGAAAATTTTGCGACTTTTCTATAGGCAATGCAAAAACTGAAGTATACACTTCAGTATATAATTAAGCTCAGAAGAGAGGGAAATTCCAAATGGGTCGCCATTCCTTGACAATTGCTTCCCAATCCCCCATGAATTGTATCTTCTGTTTTTTGCGACCTCCCACCATCTAAACTGCAACTTTTACTTGTTTCTTGCCACGTATTTATTCGTGTTAAGTGTCTTGACAAGGCCCAAAAAGAAAGAAACAAAGAAAGAAGGAAAGTTTATTAAAGTCTTCGGAAGACCGATGGGTCTATGAGACTGTGAGAAACCAACATCACTATCACCGACATCATCATCAGAGCGACTGTCATCATAATACAAAGTGAAGTATGCTCCGAGGTCACTGTGGTCCCCCCCCATCAAGAGTGAGGGAGTGATAGCATGAAAGTAGATATAGAGTGCTGCCGGCTCCCTGTGGATGCAATCCTAAGCTGTCTCCTGGTCACAGCTCTACGTCTAACAAGGGCGACAGTCACCCCTGTCGGTCACGCTCCCACTCTGAATATGGAGGGAATGTCCCAAAGTGTAATATGTGCATCAACCCTCTGCCTGAGCTGCCTGTAGGGGGGAGTCTATGTGGTCTGGCTAGAGAACTCCGTGATCGTGCTCTGAGAAGATTCTACTAGGGTATGCTCCTCCTGTCTCTGAGATCGTAGTAGGCACTCACGATGCCGAACACCCTCATGAATGAACGCGGCCAAGTACCTTTGATCTGGAAAATAACAACCCGGAGCTATCTCTGAATAGACAATAAAATCGTCCTCTGATCTAATAGTAAACTAGGCATCTAAAGATGAAATGTTCCTGTGACTCAACCTCCTGTAGGCTACACAAAGTGCATATTCGTCTCTCCCTCAGTAGACCCTTTACCCGACCACTCTCAATGTGAAGAGACCCGAAGCCCAATGGAGACCCTCAATGAATGGGGTAAATGAATCAATGTATATCTTGGTGGGTCAATAAATCCCTCATCCAAGATATGTAGACAATGATCTCTATGGAAGCTAAGCTTCACTGGGAGCTCATTCGGTTCCAACCAGGTCCAGAATGCGTGTAGCTTGAGAAGATCCTCACGTATGACCTAGTTGACCTCATGATAGCAAAGTGAGAAGAACGGTCCATCAATGTTGTACTGGAAGGGAGGAAGTCTATTCATATGTAATCCCAGTCGCTCAAACCATCTCACTGTGTGTGCAAACCAACATCTTTGGTCGCCTGCCTATAATAGCACCGTTGAAGAGGACAATGCTAACCACGGTAATCTACTGCACCCAAAGATGTGATCTCCATATGCCCTAACTCGATATAAGTAGTAATGCCCTAACTCGATATAAGTAGAAATGACGCATCGAGTTGCAATGGTGAAGATCCAAACTTGGCTTGAATAATCTAGTGAGGAACTTACGGCTTACTGCAAATCATCCGTGATAGCATAAGAACCTATAGTCAATCCACACGAGGCATTTGGTCCGAGGGTCCTGAAAGTGTAAATGGAAGCACTGCCTCTCCAATCTGGCCAATGAGTCATATCCTTTGCTTAAGCGAGCCTGCATCGCCGGTCTCATGGTGAAAATAGGTCTGGAAAAGATCACCTCCAAGTAGGTATATGATGAAACAATCTCGACTATTGACCCGTCAAAAGTAAACTGCTCCCGATGCATCATGTCCCGAGATGTATTAAGATCATGACCTTGGTTTTACCAAGGTTGACCTTCAGATCATGCGACTCACAGAAAGACTGTAGTGCATCCAAGTGCCTCAGAAGCCCCTCTGCTGAGGATGATAGGAGGACAACATCGTCTACATAAGCAATATTTGAATCAGAGTGCCAACAAGAGAGCATCCCATCCCCCTAGTGTCTGCATGACTGCCTCAAGCTCATCGATGTACATGCCAGTTGTGATACCTGGAAGCTCTTGTTCTCTTGCCCATACATCTTAACCTTTAAAATTCATCAAGACCATCCCCCCGGCTCCTTGTTGGCATGAAGGACTAAAGGCCCATCAAAATACAAAGCAAAAGCTGTTGGTGGTGTCTCCCTTTCATCTTTAATATTCACCTTACATTTCTTTTCTTCTCCTAGATCCTCCCGTCTGGTGAGCAAATCTGCCATAGTAGACCTAGTGGTATTTTTAGTTACAAAAGAGAAAGAGAACTCATGAAGCTCTGACAACCATTTTGCAAATCTCCCCCCAGGATTGGGCTTACGAACTAGATATGCTAATACAGATTGAAAGGTAAGGAAGAAAAATGGTTGAGGTAATAAATAGGAGCAAAACTTTCTGACCGAAAATACCAAAGAGAGAGCTTGCTGGTCCATTTCTTCATAAGGTGGGCAATAAAGGACATCCTTGTTTGACCCCAATCGTACTCAAAATCTCATCTGTCCATCCATCCAGACCTAGGAAATCCACAAAGCTTTTCGGAAATCCACAAAGCAACAATAAACCCTCTGCCATAAACTCTCACGTAAAGAGCCATAACAGCCCAGTTAATCTCCTGATCATAACCCAAGTCTTGCATACACCTGATGAGGCAGGCTCTAGGAACTATGTCAAAGGCTTTGCGGAAATCCACAAAGCAACAATAAACCCTCTGCCTCCGTGTCCTCCCCTCCTCAATGAGCGTGAGAATGTGATCCATGGCCTAGGATCATGTCGGAATTCGGCATGTCCATATGCTCTAAGCCCCCGCGTCTCTGTGAATCAACTGACCTCTTTATCAAGCACTAATGCATAAATCTTGGACGTGACATGCACAATCATAATCGTCCCGTAGTTCCCCAAGCTCATGGGAACCCTGCCTTGTGGATGGGTAAGATACTATTAAGAGTCCAAGTGCGTGGGAAGCCAAGGTAAACAGCTTCATTAAAGAGCTTTGCTAAGATCGAGGCAAGAATGTTAATCCCATATGTAATAAATTCAATGAATAGACCCTCGTGATCTTTCGCTCAGCAGTTATGAAGCTTCATCACAGCGTCATTCACAACCCCCATAGTGAAGAGTGTACAGGAAGTAGGACGAGGTATGTGTGAAAGGTCAAGAATGGGCTGATTTGGGATGTCATATAATGTGCTTGCATAATCATACCAAACCTTAGTGTCGGTGAGAGGTGAAGGGGACCATCCTCTCTAGAAATCTCCACCAAAAGTCTTCGGAGTTGTTACTAAACAAAGTGTTGAGTAATTCCTCCTCGTTTCGACAAATAAATTCATGTTTCTTCCTGCGAACCAATCGACAATACTCGCGTATCGTGTGAGGTTCGGTCGGAGGGTTATGTTTGGAAAATAAACAAGATTACAAGCCACTCAACTCGGAACTGGTTCATTTTTTATGTTTCTTGTATAAGAGGCCACACAAAATTCTTTATTTACTCCATCCAAAACACAAGGAAAACAATGGTGGCACGCAAGGAAAACAATGGTGGCATGCTGGTGTGAATGGATGCATAAGCACAGATGCAGCATGCTGATTGTGTTCATTTGTACATGGGCATAGAAATGATATGTTGGTCCGAAAGAAATAGGTTGCTAGAAATGTACCTCATCAAAGTAAGTCAGCTCACTAAGGAGACCCGACAGCAATTCCCTGAGCTTCTCAATCTTTTTTTGTGTTCCCCCCTTCACATTCTTTATATCTCGCATGACTCTACAAAGTTGGGCAGTTAGTTCATTTTGACGCACCAGGCCCTGCCACATCTTTTCACCTGCATCTTCTTTGTCATCCAGCTTTGCCTTCAATTTTTAAAAGAAAGAACCAAACTTAGTGCATTTTCTTTAAAAGATCAATTTCTCTAAACACCTTCTTTAGGATCCCAGATGCAATTTGCTGCAAGTTGCTTAAATAAAAAATAGTGCATGCCAAAGAGAGTGGACTGAGTATATTCTTGCACCTTCTTCATCGTATCTTCAAGTAGCTCATACACAGAATAGAACCGTTTGGCATAGGCTGGATCATACAGCTCCACTGTGACATACCATCTTAAAAAGCTTGCTAAATCAATATTGTGCACAGCTGTATTCAATCATGCCAAGCAAAAACCATATCAGCTAAGTTTCTATCACCCTGAGTAAGTAGAACTTATAACTGACTTGAATAAAAAATCCTTTATACATTCCCCAAATGGTATGGTTAAATCAACATCAGCTATGAGAGTTGAAATAAGCCACTTACCGCGGTGTACAAGAAAATATGCAAGACGAGACTTATCAGAACGCTCAAACCGAAGGGCCTGTACAAGTTGTAAAAGATAGCACTGCAACTCCACATCATCGGCCCGTTCGAGTACTGTCACAGCATATGCACGAACCTGCACGATAAAATATGCTATTCAAATGAAATCGTACATTGAATTAGTCATCCACTCAAGAATTTTTTTGAAATAAGAATAAATAAAGAGTACATTTATATGCAAACGAAATGCTTTATGGACAAGACTTGAATCTTCACAATTTCTTTATCCTTACAAAGACCACCCTCATTTGGAACTCAAATGGCAGATTGTTTTAGCTTTCAGAACGAAAACAAACATGTGATACAAATCTCAAAACCAAGGGCGTAAAGCTAGATAGCACAAAAGTAGCAGCATGTATTTCAGTGCCAGAAAAAGTGTAGCTGTAATGAATCATCTCATGCTACTGTGGAAGAATTTCTATGAGCTCAGAGCTTAAACACAAAATTTGACTTGATGTCAAGAGGCGCAGGATCAAAATGTGTTACCTGACACGTAAACAAGGAGAATAGAGATGTGGGCACCTCAGATGTGGGAACAGGTCAGGATTAAAAGTATGAGGAGGCATACAGATGCATTGAATACATCTATGCCAAGAAACCAATACGCCTTACTAATATGCATAAGCAAACCAGAAGTAGACAGAATGTCCATACCCGCTGTCCATGGAAGAGGGGCCAGCTCTTTCCAGCTCCTATCCTCTAGCCAGGCACCTAGGGGTGTAGAAATGACTCCCAGCCAAGGGAAAGGAGAGAGAATGAGAAAGAGACAGACTCTGGGAGCTGAGAACAGAAAGGAGAGCAAGGCTCATGGGTGCAGAGGCCAGGGCAAGAGACAGAAGAAGGGCTAATCTTCCATGGAAAAATCCACGTGGAATTTGGAACTGACCCGTGCAGCTTCAAATAATAGCCCTGCTTCGAAATGGGTGCTTCAGAATGCATGCAGCAGCAATTCAGCGACCAAAAGCACCTCCGGATGTGGGCAGCTGCCTCGGGGTGCGTGCAACGATCTCGGGAGGCATGCAAACAGCACATCAGCGTCAAACCAGGTCCGTACAATAGCCTCTAATGCCTATACAACAGGGAATTGTCCGTACAGCCAGTCCATACAGCTAATAAATGGCCGTACGATCCGCCTTGGGAGGCATGCCCCGTACAACAGCAAATAATGCTTCTGTGTAGTCGTACGGAAGCCTTGTAAAATGAGCCTTAGAGAGAGAGAGAGGACCTTGGGATGCGTCAGAAATGCAAGCAAGAACAGAATAAGGGTGTGCCCTTGTTGCAAAGCAGAATTCCACTTTTGAAGAATTAAATAAATACCGAAAGGGGCGCCAAGGTATTCGGGGCCAGTGTGGTGTTTCATGTTTGGTTCATTGAGCAGGGGCATTCTAGCCTCCATCCAGTTTCTTTTTCAAAGTTGTTTCTAAGTGGTTTTATGTTTAAGAAAGTGGTTGAAAGAGATGCAATGTGGCTATAAATGGCATGGATGCTAAGCTAGTTACAGTTTACTGCCCTTTAGTTTACTAAAGGCCAGTTTCAGCAGTTCCATTGCCCTTTTTCAGTTGTGAATGCAAAGTTAGCGAGAGCCCTGTCTTGCAGTTGCAACATGCCATCACGGAGATTATGCAAGCTACTCCCCCTATGGTTGCTTCCCCTAGAATCAAAAAGTCAGCTCAAAAGAAACATAAGAAGCATAAGAAGACTCCTAGGCATGTTTCTTTCAGTGGACAGCCTTCAGAGTTGGCCTCAATCACCCTTGTAGCGGGTAATGCCAACAACTTTCATTCAGTCAATCAGGGACAGCAAGCCCTTCCTCAGCCCACGATGCATGCAGGATATTTTGGAGGGGGATTGGTTTTTCAGGCAATGGTGGCACCATCCGTAGAGGCACCCAGAATGCCAGGTAGCTTTATGGGCAGCACGCAGCCCGGAATGCAAAATCTCCAGCAACCTATGATGGGTGGAATGCCCCCTACAAATGCCAATATGATGTACTCGAACATTGGGATGCAGCCTGGAATGCATACAGGAATGCTTGGGATAATGGGCAATACTTGGAATATGCCACAGGATGCAAGGAGTGGGACCTGGAATGCCAAACCCCATCATGGGTATGGTTGGAATGGCTCAGAATACGGGAGCAGTGATGCCCCCACCGTTTTTACAGCCCACCGTTTTATGACAATCTCACCCCTAAAGGTGAATTGAAAGATTACAAGGAGGGAGGGGCAACTGTAAAGTTTGAGACCTTCAATGGGATGCGGGACAGATTGAAGGCTTTGACATTTGTACAACAGTTTGATGATGCCTACTTAGGTGGACACTTCACGGAATGCTCCAAAGTCCGAAAGGCAGCCACCTTTTTGAAGGGCGCAATGGTGGACCAACCTTCTCTTGCAAGGCAGAGCACCTACCACTTGGATCGAATTCAAACAGGTCTTCTCAGCAACATGGCTTACTACCACTTTTGAGGTGGATATCATGACCGCCTAGTACAAGTTGGATGCTACAAATTGCAGAAATTTGGAGTACTACAATAAGAAGTTTTGAGAAGCCCTACTGCCAGTGAATTCTTACAAACATGTACCGCTGTCCAAGCAAATTGAAAAATATTGTTGCGGGTTGCCAAAGGAGATTCGGGACTACTACACAAAGACAAGGGTCTCCAAAGGAAGCTCACAAGAGACATCAAGGTCAAAGGGAAGCAAGACGGAACCCCCTAAGAAGTTCAGAAAGTTTTCGCAGCCCATGAAGGCAAAGTTTGTTGCAAGACAGAGGCAAGTACCGACCCGCATGTCTGATGAGGAAAAGCAAATTCTTTATGATGCCAACAAGTGTTATATTTGCAAGGAGGCAGGCCACAGGGCTTTTGAATGCCCACATAAGAAGCGGAAGTTCCCTCCTACTGAGCAGGGTGAGCACAAGGAGGAAAAGAGGACTGATCATAAGAATAAAAAGCCCAAGCCCACTGCTGGTCTTTTGCCAGACTTGATTGGGGCTGTTCAGAATACAGATGCTATAGAGTTATGCCAGGGATGGGCAAGATAAGAGACCAGACAGCTCTGATGTTTTTCGATTCGGGAGCCAAGGCCAATTTCATCTCTCCAGAGTTGGCTGGAAAATTGGGAATATGGGCAGAAGAGATGGGTCCTTTGTGTGATGCAAATATGGCTTGTCCGGGACTCAGCCAATCAATTACTCCAGTGATAGGGACGCTGAGGATGCATATTCAAAGCAACATGGACATAGAAGAGTTCTATATTATACCGTTGAATCGTTGTGATGTGTTACTGGGGATACCTTGGCACTTTCGTGTTGGGGCTGCTTTGGATACAAAGAATCAAACAATCACAATCACTCACCATGGCAAAACCCACGTTCTTGATGCTAAATTGAAGGGAGAATCCATCCCTGTTGTATCTGCTTCTACCATTGGCAACATAATGGAAAAGCATCTTTCAGCATACTTAGTGTTCGCATCTGAAATTAAGTCAGTAGAAGAGGAGTCTCATTTTTCTAAGCTGGAAAAACAAAGGACAGATTTTCTTTTTCAGTTTAGGGAATGTTTTTCTAACTCACTTCCACAAGAGTTGCCCCCTGAAAGGACAAAAGACCACATGATAGATATAATCCCTGGTAGTAGCCCTCCTAACCGACCTCCTTACAAGGTCAGTGCAGCCCAACAAGAGCAAATTATGAACCAAGTCAAGGACCTGTTGGAGAAGGGGCTGATTCAGCCCAGCTCTTCACCTTACTGCTCACCCATGCTCTTGGTCCAGAAGAAGGATGGGATCCTGGCAGATAGAACAAGATTCCCTATACCCAGGATAGATGATATTTTGGATAGGTTATAGGGGTTTGGAATGTTCAGCCGCATTGATCTGAAAAGTGGTTATCACCAGATCAGAATTCAGCCAGAGGATGTTCACAAAACAGCATTTACCACATTTGGTCTATACGAGTTTCTTGTCATGCGATTTGGGTTAACCAATGCACCTGCCACCTTCAACAGAATGATGGACAGGATTATTAGAGAACACCGAGCCTTTGTTGGCACTTTCTTCAATGACATCATTGTGTTCTCTCAGGATGAGGCTGAACATAAGAAGCACCTGGCAATTGTTCTTGAGGAGCTACAGAAGCATAAGCTACTTGTCAATGCCAAGAAAAGTGAATTTTTCATGCATCAGATCCATTTTCTCAGGCACATTGTTTCTGAGGATGGACTAGATGGACCCCGCCAAGGTAGAGGCCATCAAGAATTGGCCACACCTGAAGAACATCCATAAAGTACGTAGCTTTCTGGGCTTGTGCTCGTACTACAGGAGGTTCATTCGGTATTCTGCAGAGATTGCATCTCCTTTACATGCCTTACAAAAGAAAGGGGTCACTTTTAGATGGGGTCCCAAAGAAATTGCAGCTTTTGACCTACAGAAGGAGAAACTCTGCTCAACAAATCCTATGATTATTTTGCCAGATCTTCGCAATCCTTCGCTGTCCAAGCAGATGCATGTGGGAACAACGTAGGTGGGGTACTTATGCAGGATGGTAGAGTGCTCCAGGATGCTGAAATGAATTTTGGCATCTATGAGAAAGATATATTGGCTGTCATACATGCTCTTTCAACCTGGAAGCATTATCTTTTGGGTGCTAATTTTCATGTTCAGACCGATCATCAATCATTGCAGTACTTTCTCACTCAGAGAAAGTTGTCTGAGAAGCATATGAGGTGGGCAAATTTTCTTTCTATGTTTCATTTTCAGATTGTGCATGTGCCTGGGAAGAAGAATGTTGTTGCAGATGCAATCTCACGAAAGCCCACTCCAGATGCAGTGTCTGTTAAGCCACAAGTTTCAACAATGACCATTGCATACATGATGAGCTTGATGCCATGAAGGATCAATATGCCCATGATGCTAATATTTCACGTATCTATGATCAGTTTGTTGATGGACAGAGGCATGAGCACTATACTCTCAAAGATGGTTTTTTGATGATGCATGGCAGACTGTGTCACGAAACAGTTGAGGCCCAAAGTGTTGACAGAGAATCATGCCCCACCCTATGCGGGACACAGAGGCATTGATGCCACCATCAAAGCTATGGAGCATTACTTCTTTTGGCCATCGTTGAGGAAGGATGTCGAGGCATATGTCAGGACATGCATCACCTCCCAGAAGGTGAAATATGACAGACAGAAGCCAGCTGCACTGCTGCAGCCTTTTCCTATTCCCGATCGACCCTGGCAGAGTATTGCCATGGATTTTATTTTTGATCTTCCTCATACGCCATTGGGACATGATAGGATATGGACAATATTTGCAGATTCAGCAAGAAGGCCCACTGTGTGATGATCTCAGCACCTTGCTGCCCTAGAAGACAGCCAAGGTCCAGCCTCTCCCTAGAGCTAAGTCTGCAGCACCTGTTGCACTCTCTCACCTCCTATAGATAGGCCCAGAGAGTAGGCTTCCTGCTGCTCCTTTCTGCCCTGGAACTGCTGGCTGCTGGATGATGAATGAGGCCAAGAGCCTCTCCTTATATAGGCCCTAAGGCCAGCTCAGAAAACCAACCAGTCTGTCCCAATCTGGGCCGACTAGACAAACCAGGCTGGCCCAACCGACCTGGTTGGCTCAGCCCAACCAGCCCCAATAGGGCCCTTTACTGGCCCCACAAAATCGCCCTCCTGGGCTCTCTTTTCCAGGGCTTGCTGGCCCACGATTCTATGCAGGGGCTGAGCCCTTGGCCAGCCCTAGATAGGGCCTGGTTGGCTGGCTTTGCCCAGCCCAACCAGCCCTCCATATGGGCTGCCATGTGCTGCCCCATCCCCCGCCCTGTCAGCGCCTGTTCTCCCTGCTGGTTCTGCCCTCTGCCAGGCTCTCTCCAGCCACGTATGCAGTGCCGTACTGCTCCGTACATTGCTGATGTCATCGCACCTTTTACCTGGGACACCCTGCCAACCATGAATGCTCCAGATCTGTCCCAGATCCACACATCCAGGTAATCTCTCTTTGGGCACATCCTGCCCTAGGTCTCCCTCCCCCACGCTCTCCTCATTTGGGGGCTTACAGATGGGGAGGTGACCTTTCCAACACCCCCTCTCACCGACACATCTCGGCCCAATGCCAACACGTCGATGAAGATGCTCCAGTAACTCCCTGGTCATAGTCCTCTGGAACCTTTCGGTGTCGAAATCTTTTCCTACCTTTTCATCCAGTGGCTCCTGCTCCACCATCTTGGTTCCGCTTCCGCACACCATCCTGGTACACAGGTCCATCTCTGGTAGCACCTCCTGGCACCACCTCCTTCAGTCACGTTCCTGCCTCTGAACTTGAGCAAACCAGACGTCACGATCTTCCAGTTGTCCCCCTCATAATGAGTGAACAACCTGGAGTCTTCCAGGCATCATGCTCTGAGGATCTGTTTCAACCCGTCCTTCCTTTGGCAAGGTCTGCAACAAAAGTACATCTCCAAATAACTTGGACCGCGAACTTTAAACACACCTGACTGAACCTGAGTCACCCTCCTTCTCGCAAGGGCACAATCCTCCAATCGTGGAAGTCAATTCCCAAGAGCTTTTGAATCAGGGTCGTCCTTTAGCAAGGTCCCTGCCTTCAAGCTCCCACACCTGTGAGCCTCCTACTTGGGCTCTGATACCATGTTAGAAAAGACCCAACAGAGGATACACACAGCGGAAGACTTATAGTAATGCCCAGGAGCTCACACAATGTGCGTGTGGGGTGTGGAATCACAAACTTCTTAACTTATGTGCATAAAATAGATGTGCAGACTCATCAATAGACAATGAACCAACAAGATAGAGAAACCACCAAAATAATATATTTCCGTCCAAAACTATGGACACAATACAAAAGAGAGAGATCTAGAATCCCCCCAATGGTGTGGTCCCCTAATCTTACCACAATCTGCCAGTTATCTCTAGACTCGAGCCCGCGTGCTCCACCTAGAGCTCCTTCTCTTCCTTTTCCCTCTTCTTTATCCCTTCTTTCAATCTCATTTTCCCCTCTTCCTCCTTTCCTTCTCTTCTTTTTTCACTCTTTCAATGGCCTGCCCCCCTCTTCCTTCTCTTATGTTTATGCTCTTTTTCCCTCTTCTTTTTTTCCTCTTTCATCCCCTCTTTCAATCTCTTTTCCTCTCTCTTTCCTCCTCTCTTTCCCCTCTCTCAATGTCTTTTCATAAGCATATGTATTTGCCTATGCTTAAGCTTTCTCTCTTTTTCTTTTATGCTCATATGCTCATGCATAAGAATAAGCATATCCTTTCCTTCCTTTTCTCTTATGCTTATGCTCTTTTTCCCTCTTCCTTCTCTTATGCTTATGCTTATGCATGAGCATGTCTCATTTTCCTCTTTTCCTCTCTCTTTCTCCCCTGCTTCCCCGTCCCAATCTAGGCCGACTGGACAGACCAGGTTGGCTGGCCCAACCGACCTGGTTGGCTCAGCCCAACCAGCCCCAATAGGGCCCTTTACTGGCCCCACAAAATCGCCCTCCTGGGCTCTCTTTTCTAGGGCTTGCTGGCCCACAATTCTATGCAGGGGTTGAGCCCTTGGCCAGCCCTAGATAGGGCCTGGTTGGCTGGCTTTGCCCAGCCCAACCAGCCCTCCATATGGGCTGCCATGTGCTGCCCCATCCCCCGCCATGTCAGCGCCTGTTCTCCCTGCTGGTTCTGCCCTCTGCCAGGCTCTCTCCAGCCACGTATGCAGCGCCGTACTGTTCCGTATATTGCTGATGTCATCGCGCCTTTTACCTGGGACACCCCACCAACCATGAATGCTCCATATATGTCCCAGATCCACACATCCAGGTAATCTCTCTTTGGGCACATCCTGCCCTAGGTCTCCCTCCCCCACGCTCTCCTCATTTGGGGGCTTACAGATGGGGAGGTGACCTTTCCAACATTAAAGAGGATTTCAACTAAGCCGGTCTGCCATTGGAGTTACTTTCCTCTTCACTCCAACGGTGGTACTTGGTTTTGAAGGAGCCCCAATCGGCTTTGCCTGCTTGGCTGGTCCACTTACTGTGAAGCACTAGACTTCCTAATCCACTCTTTTTAGACCCACTTTTTTTCAATTACTCATACTAAGCTCTTGTCTGCATAAATCCAATTGGCTTGCTTCTGGCATCTTCATAGTTCACAGCTATTGCTATTGCTTCATTAAGCGTATTCGCATACTTAGCCCGAACTTCCATTTTAATTCTATCATTCAGTCCAAAAATAAAATCCTTTACTTGCACCGACTAAGGAAGAGGTTCAAATATCTTCATTACACATCACCTAAATTTGTCAGTATATTCAACCACTAACAGATTTCTATGATGAAGGTACCTATATTGATCCCAAGCTAGAGATGCTTTGCTAGAAGGCAAGAAATGTTTTGTAAACTCTTTCTTGAACCCTTCCAAGATAGTGGATGCCACATTATCCTTTATGGCCAATGCTTGATTCCATTTGTACAACCAACCATCTATGATATTTGAGCTATGGCCTGTCGTCCAACCAGAATACTTTTCTGATCTATAATCGGCAATATTTGGTATTTTAGCCTTCCTAGGCTCAACCGTATCTATACTAGTCTCAGGCTCCATAGAAGCCTTTTCGTTTTCTTCCCTCGACGGTCTTGCATATATACTTTGAACCATCCTTCTACGTTCGCATTGGCCTATATCAGCCTGTAGTTGCTGAGTCAAAATTTGTTGTAAGGCATCCTCTAACAAAGCAATCCCACCTGACAATGTATGGGCCGCAGTGCGCGACACTCTGTGCCAGCCGTACTCTCAATCCTATGGGATCCACCCATGAGGCTTCTTCCTCAAGTTTCATTGCAATTACTTTGTGCCTTTCTCCATAGATCTCAAACATATAGTCCAAGAGTTAAACCCTGCTTGGTTGGGTTGTTTTAAAACACGTGCTATTCAAAAACTGAAATTATAGTGGCAATAAGCCATAACCCAATTTCACAGCTATATAGACATAACCCAAAATATTTACATCCAATAAACCAATATCCTTTCCCTATGCTAGAGAAATATCTGCAGCCTTCAGGATAACTGCGACTTCAAATACCGCAAACACCAAAAACCTGTAACTCCAAAATAACTACGAAAGCCTAAAACTGTACTAAGAACCAAGGGGACCCCAAAATACAAACAATCTGAATACAGACGGATAAGAAAGCTCCCTGGTTCAGATACTCCTGCAAGTGAACCTAGGCAATGTTAGTATAAAGGGCACACCCAAGGCTACTGAATCTTGAATTTTATAATCGTTGGGGACGAGGCTACACTGCAGCAAGCTGTCTGTGCACTGAAGTCAATCCACTTCAAACTCAACCAACTCCCTCACTACCTCAATTTGTCTTGTAGGTTCTTCAATACACATGGCTCTCTCCACATTTGCACAGCTCGATTCAATTTTACACACACAAACGCGCGCACGCCGTGGCTCTCTCCAAAGAGTAGAGCCTAGCTAGGCAAGCTTATAGTACGTGGCCTCACCCCAAATTCAGAGCCCTGGAAGCCCTTGCTTTAGCATTGAGGTTCGAGTTTTCTTCTCTATCGTCTCACTCTCATGTTTGCACTGTTGTTTCTGTTTGTGTGCCGTACTATGGATCCCAGCACATGAGTCTAGGAAGGAGACCACACACTTCCTTCAACAAGTGTCCAGAGAACATGGGATATACTTCTACAAGCATCTAACTCACGCCTCTAATCATAAAAGCACCCATGTAGAAAGAGGGTGAGCACATCTCAAACTACAAAATCTTTCGCTCAGCTATTTAGGAATCTGATGAACCTCCAATGCAAAGTGTAACTCCATAGACCCAATCAAGGTGAGCAACGTGACTAAGCAAAGGGGAATCAAGTGGTTTCGTGAAGGCGAACCTGAGCTGCAAAAAAGAGGAGCTCTAGTGCGAGCAGCATTTGTTTGACATAGCCAAGCAGCTCCAAGCTAATGTCCCAGTCCCTAGCATCCCGCCATTATCTGAAAGAACCCTATAAAGATGAATGGCCTGATGCTTTCAAAAAGAGGAATAAAGATGCTACGCAAAAAACGGCCACCACCCTATGCTGTTCTTTACTTCAAAATAGCCTCACAATCTGAAGAGAGGGACCACAAAGCCAAAAAAGGACCACTGAGTGTTGGGGGTGTTTGGAGCAGCGCACTATTGCAAAGCACTACACTCTGGTTGGAAGAGATGGAATGAGAGCAACCACCATTGCACACCCCATTCACAGCACAACAAAGCCCAACCTAGAGACACCCTCAGAGCCCATAATCATGACGAGATTAAATGTCATGAGAGCATGAAGGCATCGATGCAGCTGGACCAGATCCAAACATCGAGGTCACGACCATTGACGAGAAGCAGATGAAATAAGAAGACCAGGGGCCAGGGAACAATGAGGAAGGCTATTGCAGATAAAGTCAATCACAGCAAGGTAACATGCTGCTGTACGATTTTACCTCATCTTAGTCCTTCTATGGCAGCCTTCCGCAGCATGAACGTAAATAATAGAAGAGTTTCATTATGGATGCAACGGGGAGACTCCACGGGGGATTCTTTACTGACGGCAGCTCATGCATTGAAGTTTTGAGCACTGGTCCCTGCAGCATGTATCAATTAAAATTTTGGGCTCTCCCCTGCATATATGAAATCTTCTTTTATCCAGGGAAAAGGAATCCAAGAAACAGATAAAAAAAAGTGGCACTGTTCCTTTGCTTTCCTTTTATCTGGGCACTGAGAATTGTAACACATGTCAATTAAGTTTTTGGGCTCATGTCTAGTTTTTTTAAAGCCAGGAAAGCCAAAATCCAAGAAACAGATTACAAAATATGGTATCCAATGCCATAAGATATAGCTGAGATTGACATTCAAAATTCAACAGAACTCAATGTCTGGGTCTCTCCAAAGAGATACTACCTCTTCACTTTCAAACACAGGAGAAAGCAGCTCTAATGCATCTGCTATATCAATTGTGGCCCACCTGCGCATCAGCTCAATAGATTGTCTGGCTTCCTGCAAAATAGTCATCTTGATATGACAAACGACCAGAGGTGGCACTATGCAGAAAGCAATAACAAGAAATGATTGACCTGCACAAAGGTGTTATTTGCTTCCATCTATCCACAGACTACCCATTTACTACAAGATATATAGCACAATGTAATGCTCACCTGCGCATCTGTCCAATCAACACAACGCAGAAACTTGGTCAATGCTCTTTTCTCTGACATGAGAGAGAAACGAAATTTCCAAAGAAGCTGTCTTTCCTCCCCGCTCAAGTTCCGTGTCGGTGGATACTTCAGTATTTTCTGAATCTCTCTACAAAATGAACAATCGAGGAAAAGGATGGGAGTTAAAAAGGGAGAGAATTTACAAAAAGTTTCAGGTAAAATCATATGCTCATACTTTCTTTCGGTGGAACTGGGTTTCAGATCACGGTCGATAACACCCCTTGTTACGCTCCTAGCTAGTTTCAGATGCTTATTCTCAGAGGGATTTTGTTTCCCAACTTCTGGATCCCAAACAATGACCAGCTCATTTGCTGGGGATATGGGAGACTGCATCAGCAAATTTGCTCCCGTCTCCTGGAAAGAATCCACATGAAGGAAAGATATTAAAGAAATGAATCAATGCAAACAGTGAGAAAATTTGAAATGAAAGTTGAAGCTTTGGCTACTCAGGCAAGTGGAAAGAAGAGTAGCAGCAGTTAACAACTATAGATATCTTTTAATGCAAAAATTTAATATGTAGTCCACTACTAAATGAGCCAACCAGAGTCCACAAGCAGCAAGCAAACAAGACTCTACTGCCTCAGATGTTGAAGCCCAGCAGCACCCGCAGGTGTGAAGACAACTTTGTGCATGCAAATGAGACTGGCATCCACTGAAAAACATCATTTGGAAAGTGGAGCTTGAATCCAGATTGAATACAACAAATGCAATAAATAAGGCAGCATATTGCCCCACATCCTGGAAAGCGAAGAGATTAGTCAATGGTGATTAACCTGGAAAGCCACAGGATGCTCAAATGTGCGCAAATCCACAATCAAATGAAGATGGGTACTGCCGCAACGTCTGCTTTCTGTTTCCTTGATCTTCTCGATAGCTTTGAATGTCAACCGATCTAACCACTCAATGTGCCGAAGTTGGCCTCTCTCATACTTATTTACAAGCTTCTCCAACCTCTCAAGTTCTCCCCGCTCATGCTTTGGCACCTGATGGTCACAATAAAGACATGTCCACATGTATGTGCACGTGTGTGTGGGACAGGTGCATACACAGATTTGAGCTTCAAGACGTTGAACAAAGATCTCCAAAAAATAAATGCACGCACTTTCTGTTTAATGCGCTCACATGAAAAGCTAGCATATGTACACAATCACTTGCTAAAACGTGTCACTAAGTTTCCAACACTTTTTAACCTAGGATGAACATGTCCTCACAACTATTCACTAAAGTTGCTTTTCGTACAGATATATATGATCAAACCTTGCCCGGTGTGCTTGTAGGTACTGATCCATCAGCACTCCTACCCCGCCAAAGTCTAAGCTTCTGTTTCCCAGTTTTCAGCCGTTTCTTACTGCTAAAAAGTCGCAAAGTGGCACCCCCCACAGCAACTTCTTGCCTGGGATGGGAAACATCCCATACCTACCAATTAATGCATGTAAATCAGTTTAACAGGAACCATATCAGCTTGACAGTAGGCTTATATCTGCTGGTCCATCCCAGCATACAGGCTAGTATGGATTATTAGTTTTGTATGAAAATCAAATCACTCACTGTAAGAGCGAGTTGGGCATCAGCCGTTAGATCTCGATATTTTGCACTGAGCGTGATAAGTTCATTCCATTTGCATGGTTTTTCAAAAGATGCAAGCCTGCACACACACAGAAATCAATAACCAAACCTTCTACAAATAAATTAGTTAAAAGTAGAGTGCTTCACCTTAGAGCAATTAACCAATCTCATTATTCTATGTAGAGGACATTCGTTGATTTTTTTTGGGGCCCTGAAACAAATTACCAGAGAGAAGCATGAACTGTAGTTCTAAAAATGAAGACTGACTATGGGCATACAAAGAAAATAGAGTATATGTAATAAATATAAAAAATTTGCAGCACATAAAGAACAAGGCTATAATATTCTAGAAAATTTATGATAATGCATAATACAGTGGCGCATGGCATGCTGATTACATCATCAGGCCATGTTACATCATCATACAAATTATATTGTTAGTCACACATCTAGATTCTAAATGTTGACAATCAGGTATGCCATATGATTGTCAAAGTATGCACCAAGACCCTGAACTGCACCATTTGAAACTGCAATGGAACATTATGATACGATCCAGGGAATTTCTCAGAATCATACAAAGACGAGATATAGATTTCTACACAGAGACCCATCAGAGCCTAGAGCACCCTTTGCCTATAGTCAGTGGATATACATGGGAGACAATACCAAGACGACATTCGGGAGATAGGTGGACTTCGTGGATCGGGAGGATATAGATCATCTCTCATGACGATGATCTCTGTTGAGAGACATAACACACATTCCAGAATTCTTTGGATTCAGAGCCGAAGCACCTCTCAACAGGACCTCTTCATCACAATATGCTTTCTACCCCCCCACACTTCACACTTTGCTAAAGATCTTTGTGAGGAGGCTAAGGCCTCACCATATGCAGCCCTGCATCCCAAACATCACGGATTCCTCAAGCCATGGGAAAGTCCTTAATGGGGAATTCAACGCGAGAACAGGCACACAATAGGTACTACTTGATTTTCATGATGATTTTATTTTTACAGGCAGATGTTGATCTAGATGAGGCAAGTATATCCCTAGTGTCTGCAAACACACAAGCCCCAGTCACCTCTTATGGGCACAATTTCTTGGACATTGGCAGGATACATGACCTTATCATTTACAACGGTCTAGACCGATGGCCTTCCTTGGGTGGATTCACTTGCTTTCCACACAAGTTGGCTCCAACGTAGTTGACTACCCCATGGGATCCCCTGCCTTCGCCCTGCACATCACTAACTTCCCTGTCTCCCCACCACCACCAATAGCTGACCAAACTTATCCGTTTTTTAGTGTATCCATCCCCCACACTTACACAAATCACGACACAACCCACACATACCACATATCATGACATCCACTTCAATCATAGCCTCTCCCTCGAGTACTCCGCACGTCTTTCCACCTTCCTCCTAGCTCTTGAGAGCATCCCACTCCTGGAAGATCAAGCCGCTACCTTCAAGCAGCCACCTTGCAGACCTTTGTACACACCACCCATTCCACTCGCCCATCGCCCCTCGGCTTTGTACCTTGGAATAGCTGGTACGATGATGAGTGTGAGACTAAGCACCATCTTTTAAGCGAGGTGGAGATGTTATACGAGTATTGTCGTATGGTCCATCATTGAAAGAAGCATGCTTTTGTTTGCTAGAACGAGAAGTTAATAAATATCATGTTTAGTACAACTCTAGAACAAGTTGCTCGAGCGACAAGTCCCCTCTCCTCTTACTAACAACAAACTTTGAAACTCTTATGTATGCACCACTTGATCTCTCACAACTACCCTGCCCCACCTCCTTCACAATGTTCACCACCAGTGACGTCAAACATGGCAGCTTTGAAGCTAAATTATGGCCGAGCCAAAGATCATGAGGGAATACAGACTAAAAACGTTACATATGGAGGAAGTATTATGGACCCAACCTTGACAAAGATTTTCAACAAAGAGGTTTGCGCCGGTTTTCCCCCCACACCTATTCCCCGATCCAGAGAAGGAGCTTCCTTGAGCATCTGGAACTAGACCTGAGAGTCTACCATCTCTAACAAGAAGCCATCTCACTCAAGAGGAAACAAAATAGGGGTGTCAAAGTGCAGCGTGTTCGTGAACGGCAAACTGAGAGTGAAACAGCAAACTCACAAGAAGGAAAGAATGTGATGGAATGATATGCAACACCAAGACTCAAGAGAAAACACCCTCAAATGCTGGGCAAAAACCTAGAGAACATGTGGTGAAAATAGGGTAGAAGGGGGGGCCTCTATATAGTCCTTTTCCCCTACAGTCTCGATCGGCGAATCGATTCTCGGGAAAACGACATACTGGCCATGCAGCTGCCACGACGCATCGGTGTCCGGAATTTAGCATGTCTAGGCATAGGTTCCGCTCAAGGACCTACTGGTTTGGGTAAATACCTGATGCGTTCCCCCACCGAAATCTCCGTATTGGGGCACTGATAGCGTTATTGGAGCCTCTTTCCCCACTCCATCTTTCAGATCCCGAAAGCTTCGCGGGACCTACTAGTCTTCGGATGGCTTGCTTATGCAGGCCTACTTGGACCAACCTACAAGGTCGGATCTGACCCAACCCAAGGGTCAGGTCTAACTGGGTTTACTTGAATAGGCTGGTCAGATTATCCGACCAGGTGGGTGGCCTGGTTGGCCCCCAACTTGACTTTGGTTGAGGGGTCTACACGGGCAGCTAGAGGCATCTATCAGGGAGAGGCCATAAGGACCTCGAAATCCCCCCAAATAGAGCCATACCGGCCCCCGAATCTCACCATACCAATCCACACCCCCTGTTGTACCTTGGCGAAGTCCTTGGCATGCCAAATCAGCCCTAGAACACATGGGCCTGGTACACGTGCACCCCCCTCCTAATCTAGCCTCACATAGGGCGGGCACATCACAAAGAAGCCCTCACTCAGTAAATGTACATCAGGAGATGTCATACTATCCCGCAGCGGAAGACTGATACATGAGCCCAGGAATTACAAGCGGAATCGTTTCACTATGGAATCAAGCTTCATCAACCATGTGTGTACTTCACAACCATTCATGTGTGTGCAAGCCAGTAAATAGACTGTGCTCAAAGCCAAATATAGAGGAACTGCACAATGCAACCTGCTGCTGCACTGCAAAGAACATCCACGCACATACAGCTCACCAGCGAGGAAAAAGCTCGACTTTGTCATGAAGCCGGCATCGCAAGCATCGCAATAGACCCAGCACTTGACAATCAAGATAGCGAAGCTCGAAAACGATGAGTGCAGAGATGCGAACAGCAGCAGCACACGAGGACAAAGCGTGGAAGAGGACCCATGCCATCAATCTGCAGCATACACCACCTCTGGGAAATGTCTAATGCCTGCTTGCTTATATAATATATCCATTCATCAGCAAGGATGACCCTGAATTTGCCGGCGCGTGCGAACGAAGTTGTCAAGATGTACTTTCCGTTCATAGACCCTGCGAATTGCAATACACTCACTTAAAGTTCGGGAATTCACTTCCGGCCAATGCATTCCTATGAGCTCATCCAAACGCTGGAGCAAATTGCAAGTACCGACACACTCCAGACTGTATGCACCTGTTTCTCCAACTGACATCCAGATTCCATCCAAAACTCAGAGGATTCCCACTTGGAGGTCCACATACTGGACAAGATACAATACCAAAAAGGTTCTTCTATTATATGCCTGGCACCTCTAGATCTCTGAACCCGCGTGCTCCACTGAGCTTATGTAGTCTCTCTGTCCAAAGGATCTCTTCCAGCTTGCTGTCAGCCTAGGTGGGCAGCTCCTTGAGCTAAGTCTGCAACCCACTGTAGCTCACCTTCACCTCATTTGTATAGGCCCAAGGATGGTCCTCCTATTGCTCCTTCCTGCTCCTGGATTGCTGCTCCAAGTGTTGGTGAAATGAGGCCAAGGGGCCTCCCTTTTATAGGGCAGAAGCCCTCCCTAAAATGGCTGACTTTTATCTGTCCCAAAACCGACCAACCCACACAATGCAGCCTTTAAATACCCCTTTGGGGGCTCATTTGCAGGGCTTTTGCTGATTGATAATATCATAGCAGCAACCCCTCAGATTGAGTGGGACTTGAAGGATATAACCGTTGTGGCTCCATTGGGACACAAGCTAAAGTGGTACTCAATTACAAGAAAGAAAGAATCAAGATTCTCATGCAAACAAATGAGTTGAGAGGAACCAAGGTATGGATATCAGAGGAGCTCACCCCCATTCAACTCAAGATGAAGTCCACAGAATTGAACAAAGTGAAGGACGCTCGCAAAGAAGGGAAATGGGCTGTCCACAGAGATGGAAAAGCACTTATCAAAGATTTTAAATCCAAAACCGAAGGACTCTCAGTCTTAAACTGATGTAATACAGGCTGACTATCTCACCAAGTACAATGTAGCTTATCTATAATAACTTTGGAAGTGGTATATGCACTCCCAAGAGACTCTCAGTCTATAACTAATGTTTGGTGCTTACCCTTTTGATGTGTGTGCTTTGTCTCATAGTCCCGTGAGGGCTTCTAAGACGTTTAATATTTCTTTCTTTCTTTCTTTCTCTCTCTTTGGGTTGAATTTTAAGAGAGGAGGGGTCCCTCAATACTCACTAGAACATGCTAGGAGTTTTCAAATCAACCTTTGGTCATTTGAAATCCATGGCATGTGTGTGTTTGTGTGTGTCTATGTGGGGGTGTTGGGGCAGTGTGCATTCCTCAGTGCTCTTCACGCCATTGCAAAACAACCTTACGTCAATTTGAATACATAGAACAATCCAAATTCTAGTCAATGCAAGCCTTGGGTCGATTTGAGCATGTGGATTAGACCAATGTGTGCACCTATAAATGTGTGTGTGTGTGTGTGTGTGTGTGTGTGTGTCTTGTGTTAAAATCACATGGTCACATGCTTGGATTCTATTATTGTCATCACCAATCGACCTTAGGTCCATTTGCAAAGCCTATCCATTGATTTCAACACCCTTTGCTATCATCACTACTCATTTGCAATGTGTGTGGGTGTGTCTTAGAATGTGTCTGTGTGTGTGGTATCGCTCCAAGTTTTCCACTGCATGGGAGTTGGCTACAGCAAGCAGCTCCCTGTTTTCTAACATGGGATCAGAGCCAATGTTCTGAGCTAGTGCTACATGTTGAGACTTTCTGACCTCCATTGTTCCATCCACTTGAGCCCCTCTATGTGCCATCCTGTATTTCTAATTTCCTCCATGGTTTTGTGCGGAAGTGTCATCCTTCCCAACCCAGATGAGTACAAAACGGTCACCAACCCATCAACGTAATGGCCCAGGTCCAGGAGAATTTCCAACCTCCTCGGTTCTGCAAGATGGAAGGGTGAAGTGGCAACGTGAGGGGGTAAAGGCAATCAAGGAACGTGCTCCAAGCCGAAGAAGTAAAGCGATAGGTCAACTCACTTAAAGAAGAGCTTGAGAAAATGAAGCATGTGAGCAACAAACACAAGCACAAGGCAGAAACAATCACAAGCCATTGGAACAAACACACACACACACGCACACCTTCATAAGACCAGAATATATCCAATATTACATATTAATTTTTCTTTTTTTAAATGAGCAAAAGAGCAAAGGAGAAAGGAAAAGAAGCAAGAGAACAAGGGAGTCTGTAAGAGACATAAAGCAAAACTAAGTGTTATGCTCTCATCAGTACGTAAGCATAAGCTGCCATCTAGGTTTCAAAAACTTTTGGAATCTCTTGTACATTGCTCGATTCCAAAATTCTCAAGCATGAGCTTCCTGTTCTATGCCTTCAGCTCTCCTCCTCAAAAGTCTCCTCCATTCCCCTTGCAAGTTTGTGCTCACCTGCTACAGTAGCCCATCGTTGTCTCTTTTATGTAGCCTTCCATTTTGGCATCCATCTTGGCTTTCTATTAGATTTCTCCAAGCCTTCCCCAGTTTTGGGTCAACTTCAACACACAGTTCTTGAGAAATTCCTGCATCTAAGTCTTGAGTACCATTGACAATCTCTTGCCTGAGTTCTTATAGTTCAAGCTCAAGGAGCTTGCTCTTCCTGCACATGTTTCTAGGCATCATCTCCTTTTTGGGGGCATCCTTGGCATGCTTAAGTTAATGTTTAAACCTTGACAGTATCCCCCTTTCATCTGCTCATCTTATTGGCACCTCTGCAAATCATTTTTGAAATCATCCCTTTCTTGCTGCATTTTTCTGAGCAGCCTTTGGCACTCTTTAAACTGATCAGCTTGGCATTCCTGCATGTTTAATTGCTGAACTTCCAAACCATATGTTGTCTCCTCCTTGTTTTTTATGAGCCATTTGATCTCCTTGAGTGTCTTATGTCTCACATCTTGGGCATCTATCTTGTCAAGACACAGCATGGGACATTCTGCGATAGGTGCAGTACCAGCAAGGATATTCCTGTTGGAATATAAGGGTCACCTCCCCACTTCTGAGCCCCCATATGAGGACGACATGGGGGAGGATGACATACCCTGAGAAAATGAGAGGAAAGCGTAGAGTGACAGCCTGCCATGTGGGCAGCACCAAGGACATGGGCATGAAGGTACTTGGGGAGCAGCAGGTACAGCAAGGGCACGTAGGCTGCATCAGTGCTCTGAACCAGCAACAGCAAGTCTGACTGCTCAGCAGGTACAGCAGCAGGTACAGGTGCCGTACAGCAGCAAGCAGTGATTATCTGGGACTGGCAGAGAGGCTGTGATGGAATAGTAAAAGGCCTATTTATAGGCTGGCAGACAGGGTCGGCAGCCCAGCAACCAGGCCCATGGCAGCAGAGACTGTGTACAGAATGATCACATCGGCAGTCAGTCGGCAGCAAAACAGACCAAGTCGGTGGAGATTGGAGCCGGTTGGCCTGCTCCAGATTGGCTGGACTGGGTCAGTCTGCAGACTGCAGGTCTGCCTGTTCTAGGCCTATATAAAGGCCTCTCCAACAGGCATTCTTTGGGAGCTCAGCCTGCAAATCGCTGTGCAGCAAAGAAGAGCAGTGGAAGCCCCATGGACAGCAACACACTGAAGGAGTTCAAGCAGGACAAAAATCCAGGAGTCTTCAGCACACCTATCTGCAGACCTATAACATTTAGGAGAGCATAAGGTGGTGCTAAGAAAGGAGGTTTGTCTGCAGTACATATCAGAGCAGAACTTTGCAGGAGTCCTCAGACTTGAGCAGCTTTTGAAGCCTACACACAGAGGTGCATGGCAGGAGGAGGAGTTTCCATCAGAGGGTGCAACAAACAGGGGTGAGTTACCAAGATTTTCTACACGGTTTCTACCTTTATATCTCCAATGTTTTGGCTATAAATCCATGCAAGATCTGAATTGTCCTTACTTTCAAGTAATGCACATGTGTATAAGTTCTGTTCCATTCTCTATCTTGAGATCTCGGGGTTCATCTTCCACTGCGTGAGTAGTGTTGGCTCTAAGCAAGCAACCTACCTCTAGTTTCTAACAATTCCAATACTTTCGGCATGCCACCCATTTGTAGGACCGGGTCATCCTCCTGATTTGCGCTGTACCTCTAGTTAAAATGTGATGTCTGATCGTTATGAAACTTTGGATCTTACTTAGTCAATGATCTATGCAGACATTCGCGGCCATCAGACGCATACACCTATGGTATATCATGCCCGCCTGCATAATCTTCAAGTATGGCCATAGTTATATAAACCATGTTTGAGTCATAATACGATAATTTATAAGTTTGATTAGCTCAAAATGCAGCCCTTAAACATTTCTATCACGATGACCCATATGAAACTCAAACTAAAACAAAAAATACATATATAAAATTTGTAATTACTAAGTATATTATTGAGTCTTGAGTAATGTTATTTATAATTGTTGCTGCAGCTTGCAAAGGAAATGGTGCCAGAGTTTGTTTTTGGGATTGCATGAAAAATGGGTTATCATGGAAGTCTTTTAAAACAGGCTGAATGTTTGAGAATATTGTTTCACTGCCTCTCTTGATGGATTTCCTTTTAGAAATATGTTCATTATCTTCTATGACTGTTCTTGGATGTTACTCAGAAACTCTTCTTCTCTTCCAAAAATATCTCACCAAACATAATGCATGATTTCCAAGATATCCACAAATTGTCACTCAAAGCCTAGCATATAGTGTCAATTCTGGACCACTGCATCTGAGAGAAGTTGACAAAGCTCTTTAGTCCGCCCTTGATCCATCATGTCAATCTAACCAAATAACTGCAATAAAAGTCAGCTTGTAATATCCAAGCTCTTTCTGTATGGTCTGTGTGCTACAGCATTCCCAAGAAAGGTCTTAATCCAGCCAACTCGACTATAATTGTGACAATTCCAAATCATACTACTGGGAACCAAAACCAGTGAGATTGAAACTAGAATGCTTGGAGACTGCCACTTCTTAGCCATACGCACTTGCAGAACTTTACACCAATGCCAAAGTCTGCACTGCATTAGACACAACTCTACAATATAAACCACGTCACCTTGACTAACCACAATTCTAAGGAGGAACCTTGTCAAAAAGCCAGCTTGATGATCTTGAGAGAGAGTTCGTGTCGACAATAAGCACAGCATTTGCTGACACGCGATATTCAACCCTCTCCCTAGATCAAAACTAGACACAGGGTGATCATACTCACTGCAATTGTAGCACACACCAAAAAGACATATATGGTAAAGCTTCAAGATAGGCCATGCTATAAGATTATACTTAATTTCAGCTAATGTTGACAATACAGCACAGCTAAGAAACAGGATCCAGTCAGGCATGTAACAAACTGCAAACAGAATCCAATGTGTGATCGTACTGCCTGAAAGCATAGTCACATCTTGGATATACTGCTTTCATAAGTAGTATATGGCACTCGAAAAAATTGAGACACCTGCTATGAGCAAAAATTATGAAAGATCCAGCAAGGTTGGATATATTCCATCCAGTCTTATGAAGGCATATATTAAAAGATCTATGTGATTAGAACCAAGCGAGCCTAGCTTTTACAGATCGTGTATATTCAAATTAAATCCCAACTATAACCGATGTGCACATCAAAATCCTAGAACCCTACGTTACCTCTGTCGATGAGAAGTACATGCTTTAGTTTTAAGAAACTGAAAGGCAATTGCTACCTGGTGCGAGTAGGTAACCCAAAAAGGACGCCATCAATATACAATGCACACTCAACGTATAGTTCTGGTGTAGGATCTCCGACCAAGTTTGCCACCTCTGGAAACGCATCAGAGAAACTCTTATTAGAAAAGTGTACAAGGACACTTCATCTGTGTGTAGGAAACACTTCCAGCATTATTGTGACAGTAAGTCCCATCATCACAAGGACCGGAGTCCGGACCCATCTCCAAAATCAGAATCAGGCATGGAAGACTACACGTAACAATACACTCCTAAGGTCCAGCCTTACTGAAACTTTTTTGGAACGCAAAAGCCCTTGAAAGAGGCTTCTCAACTTATTAATAATTTACAAAATTCATGTACGAACTTAAGCTGGACACACCACCTCTGATTATATTGCTATAGGGACGTTAATCTCTTCTGATGGTGTTGCTCAATCGTTATTACTAATCACGAAGAATAGAAACGTAGTTAGGACATGCCTGAATCCGAGGGGCTAAAAATTTGTCCATCAAGGGTCTCAACTCGGAAAGTGACGGGTAGATTGATGTCACAAGAAAGGAAAAACCTGAACTCATGTCCACTCATCCCAAGCCCTTACGAATTCCAAATATCAATCGTTGAGTGCAAGCATCCGACATTCAATCTGTCGAGGAAGCACATGGCCAGCAGAAGCCAAATTTGGTTGTACTTTAGCTCTGCGAAATATGTATCAGAAAATGGCTGACTCTATGCTTAGACTCGATTGGAAACAGAGAGACTCATTTTGAGCCCAAATTCGTGTGACGATTAATACAGTAGAATCATAGATTAAAAAATAGTTTGACTTTGATTTAGTACATCAAAATTTCCACTTATTGTTAGTAAAATGGGGACATACTCGCTCAACTTATTCCTATTTGTTTAATTGGGACACACTCGGTCAACTTATCCAATAGAAAATATATCTCCGATAATCATAGATTAAAAAATAGTTTGACCTTGATTTATTCATGCCACATCAAAATCTCCACTTATCTTTAGTAAAATGGGACATACTCGCTATACACACACTCGCTATACTTAACTTTATTCCATGGAGGCTAATTTAACCTATGTTTGTGCATGGGTTAGTTTATTTTATGCATAGGTTAATCTTTGAAGCCTATGTTTAAGAGGGGTGCACATTATATGTGAAATTCAAGAAGGGATTTGAACCCATAATCTTGTGTTTCACACAAGTTAGCTCTACTACTAAGCTATAAAGTAGTATAAGGACTCTAAAGATAACTTTAATCTTTAACCTATTTACCACGGACACCCAAAAAAAAAGAGAGGACACATGGCAGCTTGGAGGAGGAGAGCCTGCCATGTGTCACAAAGAAGGAGCTCTTGGATAGAGGCTTGGAGGGGGGAGGAGGTGGAAAGACAAGAGGGAGGCTTTGGGGAGGAGGTGGAAAGACGAGAGGCAGCTTTAGGGGCAAGGAGGAGATAGAAGGTCAATGGAATAAAGGAGGAGATCGAAGGTCACCTTCGGGAAGAGGAAGGAGGAGATGGAAGGTCTCAGAGCCATGGGTTAAGACTTGTTGGCCAAAATTTAAGAATCAAAGAGTGGTTGAGGATGGTCATGCATCTTTGCCCGTGCAAAGCACGGGCTCAGTACAGACATGAAGGCTTGGAGGGGGAGGAGGTGGAAAGACAAGAGGCAGGCTTTGGGGAGGAGGTGGAAAGACAAGAGGCAGCTTTAGGGGCAAGGTTGGAGATAGAAGGTTAATGGAATAAAGGAGGAGATGGAAGGTTAATGGAATGAAAGGAGGAGATGGAAGGTCTCAGAGCCATGGGTTAAGACTTAGCCAAAATTTAAGAATCAAAGATTCACCGTCAAATGGAGAGTGGTTGAGGATGGTCATGCATCTTTGCCCGTATAAAGCACGGGTTCAGTACTCGTATTATAAATGGTCCCTCCTCCCTCTCCCCTTTTGACAATGTCCCTTTCTCTTTAATGCCCCCTTCATAAGTGGTCCCTCCTCTCTCCCCAATCTCACTTAGCTCCCTCTTTAATGCCCCCTACCCTCCATTATTCTTCAATTGAAACTCCTCTCATCCCCTTTTTTAGTTTATCATGGCCTTGCCTTCTTCCTTTCCACACCTCTTCTTTTCTCCAAAACTTATTAACATGAATCTTTCATTTTTCAATGTGAGGGGGACATTCTTGGATAAAGTATTTTATTAATTTCAACACTTTGAATAAAAATCTTATAATTAGTGATGTGTTATCCAATACTATGTGCCATATGATTTCTTATTGTAATTGAAGATAAGAGCTAAAAGTCGTATCTATATCTATACTATATATAATTAACGTTGGTCTTTCTCTAAAACTGGACACTCTCTCTACACTTGTCACTCTCACAAGGCTCCCCAATTATAAGTATTTAGAAAACACAAAAACAATGCCCGAAGTGGTGCAAATGGCTTGCCATGACCGCGTGGTGCACCCCCGTCATCCCAATGCCCTATGTACCTGAATGTCGTTGCTCATGACGGTGCCTCGAGCTCTCGGGTCCAGGTCCGGACCGCATAGCACCCCCGTCATCTCGATGCCCTACGCACCTGAATACTATCGTGCCCCTAGCGATGCCGCCCCCGATTGATGCCCCGTGCACCGCACCATCCCGTCCCCTGCCGCATCCCAAGCACCCGCACCGTCTCAATCCCCATCGTGCCACCAATGTCTCGCACACCTGAACCATCCCAACCATGATCGCGCTCCCAACGCCTTGCTTACTGGCACTGTCCCGACCCCGATCTCGCCCTCGATACCTTAGCACTTGCATCGTCCCAACCCCTGGTGCGCCTCGCCCATGCTGATGCCCCAGCACCCACACCGTCTGGACCCCCGACATGCCTCGCCTACGTCGACACCCCGAGCACCTACACGCACCATCTCAACCCCGATGCGCCCCGTCCATGCCAACGCTCGAGCACCCACACACACTGTCCCAACCCCGATTGCGCCCCCGACGCCTCGAGCACTTGCACCGTCCCATGCCCTCGACGCCCCACGCACCTGCATCGTCCTGTCCCTCATCACTTTGGGTGCAAACAATCTGTTTATCGTGTGTACTAGTATGTAGTATGTAGACACTGCTTTTAAACTCCCCTTCCATTTAGTTATTTTCAATGCCTGAAATCACCCTTGTCCTAGGTGATGATTGCATTTCTATCCAGATCAGAAGCCCCTATGTAGACATACACAATTTGTTGTGTGGAACTAGACATGGAAGTAGGTAAGGTTGTGGTTGTGCAAGTCTGTAGCATCTGGCCATTAAGTCTATTTTATTGGATCTTACTCCTCAACATATCTTGCCTTGTTCGTCATGGCAGTGCCACATGCAATATAGGGGATTTGGGACGCAAGCATGTGTGTCCAACATCTCAGTACACGAACTAACCATAAGGAACTCGCAAAATGGAGTCAAGATCAAGAAATAGAAGGTAAGATTGCAAGAGAATATGCCCAAAATAAAAATGCAAGATATTGCATTACGCAACAATATGCACTACCCTCCCTTTGAATGGCCCCAGTGTGGCCACTTTGTGCATGTGTTTTGCTTTGGGGTGTTTGTGGCATGCAACCTTGTATGTAGAGCTTGTCATATGCCAATGCTCATGTCATGGAGAGACCAATTGTGTGTGCCTATTGTAGCTATCTATCCAGAGAAAGTAGTAGCTACGCGTGCATTCGCCATAAAAAGAAAGGCTTTGTTTAATGGAGGGAAGATGTAGCCCCCTGATGAAGAAAAGAGGTATCCCCCTCACGAAGGGAAGACGACGGCCAAGCCCAATCCTTTTGATGGTTTTACAACACTTTTTGAGATACACATGTTTAATTTTTAATGAATGCATTTTGCTAGGAGAAGCTTCTGAGAAATTCTGGAGAAGATATAGTGGTGATACATGAACCTGCAATGCACATGGGTCTCTTGCTTTTTTAATTCCATTGCTTTCAAGAACTAGGTACAATCATGTTGTGACGTAGCAACATGCAGATATACATTACAATTAATGATAAGAGCAAAAAATACTATGTCGAATTGTAACTAGACACTTAAAAATACAAAGATTATGAATAAGTTTTCACTAGCAACACAACCTACATGAAGATTCCTGGTCATTTGTTTAAGTGACTCTTGGATGTCATGCAAGTGAATTAGCATGGGGTCGTTCATTGATTTTTTGCTTGAGATCATTTTGACTATGTACTACAAGCTTGGCACTTAAGATACATCTATGGTACAACTTCAAGGTTAAGTTGGGTTAAGTTGCATCAAAAACTCTAAAGATATTAGAGGCCAACTTTTAGATGTCAAATTTATGTGTTAGAAATTTACTTCCATCCACGCATGTCTTCTTGTAGTCTAGGCACCACCCATTGCCAAATAAAAAATTATATTAAGAGGCTCCAATGTGTCATCCTTGCAAATTATGAAATGGATGCTATAACTACATAAGAGAATAACACGAAAAATAATATTTGCATAGCAACTGAATGTGTATGATGCATGGAGATATATGTGAACTATTGTGTCTAATTCGCTAGCTTCAAATCAATAGGTCCCCCCAATCGAATAGAATTAAAAAATGTATTGCATGGAAAAGGGAAGAGGGAAAAGGTAGAAAGGCAAGGGGAGGGTAACACAAAGAGTGATTAATTAGGTCGATCCCCTCTTTATGAAGAGAGGGATCCTCCTCTCTCATCTTATGAGGGTAAGAATGTAAGACTCTTTTATTCTAATTTTTCACACCACCTTCATCTAGCCTAGTGGAAAAACCTTGTGAGTGGGTGACAGATTTCTTGAGCCCCCTCTTTGTAAGAAACTCTAAAGCTATCCCTTTTTACTTAGCTTAATAGGGCTACTCAACCTTTTCATCTAAGAAATCAATTGAAATTTTTAATTGAAAAATAAAAGTCTTTTCAATTACATGTTTCCTTAGGTCAAAGATATAAACATGGAACAATCTGTTGAGATTAAGGGGATGATCCTATTATAGAAGGATACGAGAACCTTAAGAGTTTAGATCACACAAGCTTTCAGGATCCACCGACAAAGGGTTGGCATTTGGACACTTTGGTGCAGGTAGCACCCTTCTAGAGATCCAATCTCTCGAGGACAAAGTGGAGGAGATTTGAGTGGCTACAAGTGATTATGGGGTCCAAGATGATTTGGAGTAAGCCCTCAATCCCATATGAGATGGTATAGGCACAATTCACCATGACACCTCTCCTAGTTGATGCCATCTTTCAAACAGTGACATTCATCCACAAAGTTTGGGACTCACCTCACTCAAGACTTCTGAGGTTGGCATTGGAGTCATCCAGATGACTAGCAAAGGGTGGGGTAGACATATGGTATGCATGTATATCCGCATGGCTTGCCAGACATGGTATCCAATGGAAAAACTTCCCCCCTTGCATTGATGCACCTCCTGAGTTGATCCCATGAGATGAGATCAACCGTATCATACTCATAGATCTCCTCCAACTCTATACATCTCAGACATCAAGGGAGGGACCAAGAGCTTCCCACACTAAGATCCAGTTCTACCGAGTTTCGGAGGAGGGATTCATCAGAGACACCAATATCTCGAGGATAGAGGAGTTTCACATGCACTCAGGATTGCCAGATGCGGGTTTCATCCCATCAGCTAAGGATTGAGGTAGGGAGAGCTGTAGGTATACACAGAGAGCAATGAATTTGCATGTTATGGACTGCCTGCCCAGCTTACTATGAGATCCAGGGACGCTACCACCATCTCTACCTAGAAGGGAGAGGCTTCGATCCACTCTCATGGATGATCCATTTCCATGACTAGGTCTGCATTGGGCTCTATCTGACGGAGATGCGCCAGCACAGGGAGAGAATACTACGATAGACCACGGAGCAACAGGAGGCAATAAGGCCATAGGATAAAGAGTCAGACCGAGCATAGCGATGCACCACAAACTTTTATACATTTGAGTCAGGCTCCAAGACATAGCGGAGTAGAGGAGGAGGAGTTAGTTGATACAAGGGCAGCTTGGATCAGTAGAGAGAACTGACACGGTGTCACTGAGAGAGGGATGTAGAGACCACCCAGAGTGCCTAGAGCACACTCTATTGAGGTCAGACATATCACAGCTTTCCTCAGGGGGGACCGACAAAGATGGGTCACTCTGGAGATAGCCCAAAAGGATAAGATATCAAGGAGATAGTGTCCCTTGCCAGAGTGTGAGACACCTTGGCAGATGCAAATCTGATATATCTTCACAGCTCACTAGAGAGCCGCCACTATGCCAGGCTTTGGTTTTTGAGCCTCAACTCTGAGATTGATTTGATTCATTTTCAATTTCAGCTTGGATTTGACTGATTGTGATTTTGCTAGAGCCTTGAGCTCAGTAGAGAAGCATAGATTAGTACTCAGCAAGGACCCTAGCGCACACTTTGCTCCAGCCCATTGAGGCTTGTATGAGTCATCTTTTTGTGCACTTTGTCCCATAGGCCCGTGAGGCCTATTGTGGACGTTAATACATCTTTCTTCCTCCCCTCCCCCCCCCCTTCCTCTCTCTCTCTCTCTCTCTCTCTCTCTCTCTCTCTCAAGTGAATGAAAAGCTCAAAAAATTCATGAAACAGGGAAAATTCTCATGATGACAAAAAAATCACACCCTTTTCTTTCTACATCTATTTTGCATCATGATTTTTGAGGTTTGACCTTGATATTTGTTTTTTTGTCAATGTTTTATGACATGATTTCTTCAACAATTGTTGTGCAAGAGAGAATTATCATTAATCATGTTTTTGTACATGTTTCATTTGGACAAGAGAAGAATTATCAATTTAAGTGTTGGAAATAAGTTGACTGTTGGTACCCATCATAGCACACGTTATATTTTTCCAATAAACTATTTTGTAAATATGTAAAATTTTCCCATGTTTATGTGGTTTATAGAATTCTCTTTTTATGTTTCTGTTTTTATCAATATGTTACATTTTCTTTACTAATCGCTAAAGTAAACAAATTGGTTTTTATTTGTTCTACATTCTTTTAATATGAGAGCCAATATTTGTAGTTTGGTGTGGTTGCTTCATTTCGATTGGTAGATTCCATCATCTCTTTTGTTTTGAGTTTTAAAAGTATCATGAAGATAGAAAGAAGCCATTAATTGGATTTTAAATTACTTCTATTTCTTGTACATGCTTTTGGTATTAGAGTAAATACATCAATTCTTTTGCAAATACAATTATGTATTATTTGTATTTTGTTAGACATGATTTTGACATTAGAGAAAGTATTTATAGCTTGAAATCTATGCCTAATTTTGATATTCATGTTATAACTTTTCTTTGTGCTTGCCCAACCTGCTATGAGATGTGGGGACGCTACCACCATCTCTAGTTGGAAGGGAGCGGCTTCAATCCACTCTCATGGCTGATTCATTTCCATGACTAGGTCTACATTGGGCTCTATCTGACGGAGATTTGCCAGCATAGGGAGACAATGCTATGATAGATCATAGAGCAACAGGAGGCGATTAGGCCATAGGATATAGAGGATGACCAAGCATAGCGACGCACCACACGAAAAGGTCTTGCTTCAAGTTAGACTTCGAGTGTTTCATGCACATTCCAAAAAGAGTCTCCAAAGTCTACCAATTCTCTACTACTATCGCTTTGATGTCCAGATGATGAAAATACTATGGCCCTAGAGATCTGCCTAAATACCTGAGTGCCTTCTCTTCTTTTTGCTCGCACATTGATATTTATATGCATCATGAGACCTCTCTATCGACTTCTTCTTTGCTCCTGAGACAATACTCCATAACCCTTTCTACCTGAACAACATACGAGTAGTCAACTGCTAAGATGCAAAATTCTTGTCGTTGAAAGTGACTAATATAGCTCCATGCTTATCCTTCTTAGGTGTTCACAATCTATATGGCTTGAGAAGAACTCTGAAGCAAGCCTCTACAAGTATGTGGAGGGAATTTCTTTGATCACATCGTTTACTCCTTCGTCTCTTCACAATTTTCATGTCCAACCAGAAGTATGAGACATGCAAGCACCACAACAACAATTATCATACAAAGATAAAGTGATGACAATTGCAATTTGATACCACTGATAGCTTAGTGCCTCTAATCACTTGGTGCATGCAAATACTTTGTTTAATTGATCATAGCCGAGATGAAAGCAAGACCATCTAAACGGAAAGAGAACCGAAATGAAAATGACTCAATAACTCTCACAAGAGATGTTTATATCTATTATCAACAAGAGCTCACACCTACTAGGCTTGTTGTTCATTACAACCATAGATAGCCACAAAGGCTTGCTAGAAAGGCACACAAGACACACACTACAACTCACGCCAGAAGTCAAGCTGCTCCAAAAGATATCAAGCATTAACAACGCCAGTATCTTGCCACCTCACGAGATCATGACCAACTACATGCTACCCTGCCATCGACTCAACATAGACGCCAAAGGTCATGCCACCTTCTTGAGCTTGTAGGAGTTGACTCTCAAATTGCCTTCTAGAGATAGCTAGAATGAGGACGATTCATCATAACCTCCTACTAACTAGGAAAATACATGCAATGAAGCCACGTTGTCCCCAATTCATCACTCACATGGACTCAGCATTGGACCAATCACCATGCCTAAAAATAATTCATCACAACTAGTAGGACTAGGAAAGAACCCCTTCTAAACCTTAATCACCCACAAGTCTCCCCATGAGGATGAATACCTAACAAACCGTCCCTCACCCAAAATGGGAGATCAAACAAAAAACTCATGCTCACAAGAACATTGAAACTGCGACTATGTGCTCACAAAGAGCAACTCACAAAGCAAATGAAACTCACAAAGAGAACACACCTACAGCTACTCATGTTCACAAAGAATTAAACTTTGCACATGCTTCTTCCTCATGTCGTCGCATAGGATTCTATTGCATATGAGACAGAGTGGTATGCCAATTGCCATGCTCTTGATCAATTGAACTTGGTCAAGAGCACAACAATTGGCATTACCACCCAGAAGCGTATGCGATGGCAACACGGAAGAATAAAGCCCCCTTTGATCACTAGTTGCATATGCTTTGCCATCGAGCCATGTGACATTGTTATGCTTCTCTTCACTTAAATGCATGCCCACATAATTCAAGAATTCCATGTCATCGTGGATCCTAAGGATTCTCACGAACTCTCCATACTATTTTGCTGGTAGACTCCTGAGCAAGATTGCTTTCTTGTCCTCATCTTCTACACATGCACCTAGATAAGCTAACTATCCGAGAAGTGCTTACATATGATTGGGGAAGACTCCCAAAGTCTCTCATTCAATCATTTGTAAATCAAAGAGGTGTTGCTTCAAGTTAGACTTTGAGTGTTTCATGTGCACTCCAAAAAGAGTCTCCGAAGTCTGCTAATTCTCTATTGCTATCGCTTTGATGTCCAGATGATGAAAATACTTTGGCCCTAGAGCTCTGCCTAAATACTCGAGTGCCTTCTTGTCTTTTGGCTCCCACACTAGTATCTTATCTGCATCATGAGACCTCTCTTATCGGCTTCTTCTCTGCATCTGAGACAATACTTCATAACCCTTTCTACATGAAAAATAGATGAGTGACCAACTGCTAAGATGAAAAATTATTGCCGTTGAAAGTGACTAAGATAGCTCCATGCTTATCCTTCTTAGATGAATCCATGCTCACAATCTGTATGGCTTAAGAAGAACTCTAAAGCAAGCTTGTGCAAGTATGTTTAGGGAATTTCTTTGATCATGTCGTTTACTCCTTCGTCTCTTCACAATTTTCATGTCCAACTAGAAGTACGAGACATGCAAGCACCACAACAACAATTATCACAAAGATAAAGTGATGACAACTGCGATCTAATACCACTGATAGCTTAGTGCCTCTAATCACTTTGTGCATGCAAATACTTTGTTTAACTGATCATAGCGGAGATGAAAGCACGAGCATCTAAACGAAAAGAGAACCGAAATGAAAATGACTCAATAACTCTCACAAGAGATGCTTATATCTATTATTATCAATAAGAGCTCACACCTACTAGGCTTGTTGTTCATTACAACCATAGATAGCCACAAAGGCTTGCCATAAAGGCACATAAGACACACACTACAACTCATGCCAAAATTAAAGCTACTCCAAAAGATATCAAGCATTGTTTCAACTTCTTGATGAAGCTATCATTATTTCCGGTCACAATCAGATCATCTCCATACAAAAGTGTAGTAGTGATGTCTTCCCCTTGAACTTTGTAGTAGAGAGTACAATCTACATTTGGATTTCATGTATCCCAATTTAGTAAAATACTTGTCGATTTTGTTTTACCAACTTCTGTGTGCTTGCTTTAAGCCATATAGTCTTTTCTTGAGATGGCAAACCTGATTCTCATTCCCTTGTTCAACATAATCTGCTGATTGTTGTATGTAGAGTTCTTCATCTAGGTAACCATTGAGAAAAACATTCTTGACATGGAGCTAGTACACATTCCATCTATTAAGTGTCACTAGTGATATCAAGAACTGTATGGAATCCATCTTTTCTATTCAAGCATGAGTCTCATCATAGTCCTAACCATATTGATGTGCAAATCCTTTTGCACCTAGTCTAGCTTTGTATCTTTTGATGCTTCCATTTGCATTGTACTTCACTTTGTAAACCCATTTGTTTGCAACAGCCTTCCTTCTAGGTGGAAGGTCGCATAATTCCCAAGTATTATTATTGTATAAAGCTTCCATTTCTTCATTCATAGCAGCTTGCCATTTTGGCTTGTCAACTGTGTCTTTGAAGTACACTGGCTCTTTTGTAGCCATGATGGTAGTCATAAGAGCATAGTTGGTGGTTTCAACCTGAATTGCTTTGCCTTTCTGAGCATATGTTAATTTGGCTGGTGGATTGCTTTCCCTAGTAGACCATCTGAGTTGTTGCTTTTCTCGAGGTGTTTCTGGCAATTCTTGCTCTTCTTCATCAACCTTTTCTATAGGTAGTGACTGAGTAATCGGTGTATCGATCTCTTGAGAATTTGATCTTTTCCATTTTGATTCTTGATCAAAAATTACATATTTGGAGATAATGACCTTGCAGTTGATGGGGATCATATAGCTTGTATGCTTTACTTTCTTCACTATAGAGGAACCCCTATCACTAACATGTGCACAATGGAAAGTCAACCCACAAGCAAAGGACTACATGTGCATGAGCGATATATGTAGGTAAGTTGTGTGTATGTATGTTTCTACATGCATGACATACACTAATATCATAATTAAATATGTGCTTGAAAAGAGAGCGCATTAAATAAATGTATATGAAGGACCTAGGATCATTGAAGGTTACTCACTTATATTCATATATTTCACTCATCGAACTTTCTTCCTTACCTTCCATGACATAAGCAATTGCATAAGTAAGACCTCTACTGATAGAGTATTATGTTACAAAGATTTGGGTTACGGCCTTGTAAATGGGGCATCCTCCAAAAGATAACTAGAGAAAACATAGTATGCATCAAATTGCATACATTGCATGCTCCTTCTACATTATTTTAGAAGATTGTGAGCACATAAAATGGACTTAGATGCAACCTAAAGAGGTTGCATCCAATTTTATGCAATGGTCGTCATGTATGTGGGCATATGCTATGCAACAAATATGCATAGATGCCCAATGCATGGCTTGTGTCCAGTGAATTCTTCATAAGGTGTTATACCTTGAATCAATTCGGTATGAAGCTGATTAAGCAAGTAGCTTGCAGTGGCGATTGCCTTCTGCCCAATACTAATTTGGTAGATGCTTCTCACTAAGCATTGCTCTAGCACTGTCTACTAAAGTACCATTCGTCCTTTTAGCTCTTGCATTTTGTTGAGGAGTATCTACACTATGAATTGTCTTTGAATGCCATGACTTCTACAAAAGTTCATGAATGCTGAAAACATGTATTTACTATTCACCTCCTCTATCTGATCTCATGACCATGATCTTTCTGCCTGTCTCGTTTTCTACCATGGCTTTAAATTCTTGAAATCTAGAAAAGACCTCATATTTCTCTTTTAGAAAGTAGACCCAACAATATCTACTATAGTTGTCGATGAAAGTCAAGTAGTAAAGTGAACCATTGATGTTGCAGGTCTAATAATAACCCCATACATATGTATGAATCAAATCAAGAATACCTCGTGCTCGAGAGGTGCTTCTATCGAAATTTGTTCGCTTTTGTTTATCGAAGTAGCATGCTGTACAACTTTTCCAAGAAACTAGAGCTTATGAATTCCAATTGCCATATTCTGATTTCTGAGCTCTATTAAGCTTTGAAATTGACATTGTTAGGGGCAAAAGCAGCCACAGTAAAGAGGAGCTAGGGGGGGAGTCCTTAGATCATTAGTCCTTAGATTATTATTAATACGTTGTATCTAGTTTATTAATGAGATATGAAAAGACGGAAGTTCTAGGGGCAGGCGGAGAACTGAATAGGCACGGCAACCGTGAAGGAGTTATGTGTGCCGGTTAGATAAGAGAGAAGAGAGCGATCATTCGGAGAGATCAATTGAGGCTCATTGAGGAGGATCGAAGCAAGGATCAGTGCTATGTATCAGAGAGTACAGTGGTGTATTGCTCGGAGAAATGTAATACAGAGATTCTATTGCATCTACCTTATTACTTTATCATGAATGATTCTGTCGATCACTGTTCTACTCTATGTATTCTCATACGCAGTTCTGAAGTACGATTACGCATGTAAATCTGTCGCAGTAGTGCGTTTCGAGTTAGTCTTCAGAGTAGAGAGGGCTAACACTTTGGCGACCACGGAAGATTTCCATGTTCGTCGCGGTGGATTCCCCCGGAGAGGTTGGATGCTCCCCATCTGTAACACTCTGATTCCTCGGTGCGAGGCCTAGCGCATGAATGACGCTGGGAGTGAGCCAGGGGGAACATCGCGCTCTCCGGAACGGCCTCGGGAGCCTGCAACTCCAGTATCGGCACGTACAACCCGCGAGGAACGGCATGACAGATATGTGGCTCAACGTGATCTTCTCTTCGGCTTCTTCACGGATAGTGAGAGTAGTAGCCGCTCTGACACACCTCCGCTGATCCCAGGAGAGGAAGGTCCAGTCGTTTCCGGTGTTCAGGAGGAAGGCGAATCCTCCGGACGCAGTAGCCCGTTCGATTTAACAGGTACTCCTCCGGAAGACGAAGCGTCACCGTTGCGGAATTCCCCACCACCGAGTCCCAGGAGACGGGAGGGTGGTGTGCCTGCAGGAAGCGGAGCCCCAGGTCCGTCACCAGATCCCGGTAGGGGAGGTGGAGGCGGTGGCGGCGGAGGCGGGGGTGGAGTTCCGGCGGTAAGCAGCGCGGCTATTCCACCACTGGTATCCAGGATGACGGTGAAGTACCCCAAGTTTTCGGGACGGGATAAGGAGGATGCGGATGCACATATACTGTCATTTGAGATGGCATGGATGGTGAATACGGCTCCACCAGTGCAGGCGACAGATCTTATGAAGATGGCGACTTTCATCCCGACACTGCAGAAGCAGGCGGCAGTATGGATCGCGCAATATGGAGCTACCCATTTTGCCACGTTTGATCTACTGCGGGATGCCTTTTTGCTCCGGTTTCGGGAGGACAAGACCCGTGTTCATGTCCTGGCCAAACTGGGGAAACTGGAACAGAAGAACCAAGAAGTGGAGGCGTATGCGGCCAGGTTTCGGTCGTTGATCCGCCGCCTCGATGTAGCAACTACCCCGGCAGTCCCCATCCAAAATGCTTACTTCATGGAGGGGCTGAATAAAGGATTGAAAAGGTCCCTGGCATCGTTGGATCTGGAAGCTCTTTCATTGGAAGAAGTCGTCCAGGCAGCGGTGAGGGCGGAACAAGTTCTGTTTACTTCCAAGGGAAGGAAAGGAAAAGTGAAGTATGAGGAGGCTGAGGGAGACTCCGATACCGATAATGAGGAGGAGTCGGATCAGTCGGATGAGGAGGAGGACAAACGTTCCATGAGGCGGAAGGCTGGAAAAGCGGCAGGGAAGTCATTTCCGGAAGGATCTGCTGCCGGAGCCAAAAGCCGGGATAGTGGAATAGGGTCCTCTTCAAAAGTTCGCAAGGATACTTGGTGTAATCGGTGCCGGAATGCAGGACACTTAGCAGAGGAATGCGGTTTGAATGAGCGGTGGTGTGCGATTTGCCAAACAGCGACACATACCACGGAGATCTGCCGCTATAACGCACGAATAGCCCCGACAACAGCGGTGGCGGCGGTAGTTGCGACACCAGCCGCAGCACCAGCCGCGGTACCAGCCGCACCGGCGAAAAGACCTTGGCGGCCGAGAACGGCTGGAACAGGTGCAGATGAACCAGCAGGGGAACGGACGTTCCTATGTTTTTATTGCAATCAACCCAGACATAGAAAGGTAGATTGCGAATTATTCAAGCGCCACAAGGCGGAAAGGGAAGCAACCCGGGGATCCGAAGAAGGCAAGTCCGCACCAGCAGTGAATGCGGTTCTGATTATCGAATGCGATGATGACAGTCCGCAACAGGATAGCACGGAGCCTAGTCCGCAGTCCGAAGGAGTACCGGAAGTACCGGCGGGTGTCCCTGTTGAAGGCAAAGTGGGAGGCAGTGCGAGCGGAGATGTGCTCGTGGTCACACGATCCCAGGAAAAGGTGCGGGACTACAAGGCCCCGCAAGAGAAGGGGAGACCTCCGGCGTTGGATTGGCAGGCACAACAAAAGGTGCGGTCGACGGTCGGTGAATGGGTCCAGGAAACCCCAACGGTGTTACCTAGGCCGAGCGCGGAAAAGGCGGTCTCGGTGACGGAGAATGGTGCGAAGGTGGCAAGGCGCCTGCAAGGAAACGAGCCAGAAGCGACTTGTCTACCTACCAGTCCGAAGGACAGCCTGGTGACCGGTGAGGAGGGTGTTGAACCATATGATTTATGGCAGGATTTGCGGAAACAGCAAATACACATGACAATGGAGCAATTGTTAGCATTGGTACCCAATTTCCGGAGTTCTCTCATCAAACAATTGACGGAACCAGTCAGGGCGATGGAGTCGGAGATGGAAGCGGTAACAATGGAAGTGTCGTCAGACGGATCTGCAAAGCCTGAAGCGGAAGAACATTCTCCTGTTTTTGACGAAGCGGTCCCGGTAATTTCCGTAACACTGGAGAACAGCCGTGTGGGAGGGGTGTTGCTGGACGGAGGGTCTGGGGTCAACATCCTGTCCGAACAAATGCTGGTGCCATTGGGTATCACAAAATGGGAATCCGCACCCTTCGCCGTTCGGATGGCCGACCAACGGAGAGTGCAGCCGTTAGGATTGCTCCGTGGATTGAAAATGGAGGTTTGCGGCGTGAAGTTCGAAATCGCTGCGGTGATTCTCCGGATGGAGGATATTAGCGGGTCATATCCGTTATTGCTCGGAAGACCGTGGTTGCGGCAGGCCCGTGTGAAACAAGACTGGCAATCTGACCGCATCACCATACGGAAAGGAAAAAAGAAGTTGAAGCTCTCGGTACATACCAAACAAGGGCTGAGGACACCATTCCGACCGACGATGGCGGAAGGTATCCATATGATGGACGGAATGGGGGTCGAAGAGGAGGATGAGTACTTCAGTAGGAATACGGAGCTGGTAAGCTTGTTCGAGGTCGATGTGGTTGCCGTTTTAAAGCAATATCAGCATCAGATTCCCTCGGCTACGCAGGAGTCATCCAGTTCCACTAAAGAATCAGTCGAAGGGAGCTTACCGGAAGGCACAGGAGACATGCCGGACGAAGCGGGAGTGGCGGAGGCGGAAAGAGTTTTCGAGCAGGAACTCCGTCGCTCGCGGAGGGTCAAAGAAGACGAGCTGCTGGATCTTAACCTCGGAACGGAGGGGGAGCCAAAGAACGTTCGTGTCAGTGCAAAGCTCGACAAAGGATTTCGGGGAAAATTGGAGACATTGCTGAAATCCTTCAAAGACGTGTTCGCCTGGGACTACACAGATTTGCTCGGCATCGATCCCAAATTCTATCAGCACAGGATCAATCTCTGCAGAAGGATGCGATACCGGTTCGGCAACAACGGTATAGAATGAATCCAAACTATGCCCAGAGGGTGAAGGAGGAGCTGGACAGGTTGCTAAAGGTCGGGTTTATCTGTCCGGTTGACCGTGCAACGTGGCTTTCGCCAATCGTGATTGTTCCGAAAAAGAATTTGAAGTTGCGGGTCTGTGTTGACTACAGAAAGCTTAACGCGGCGACAATCACGGATCCGTTTCCATTGCCGTTTAATGATACTATGCTGGATACAGTGGCAGGTCACGAGATGTATTCTTTTCTGGATGGCTTCAGTGGGTATAACCAGGTGCAGATGGCACCAGAAGATCGAGAGAAAACAGCCTTCATCACGGAGTGGGGAGCATTTGTTTTCCTGGTGATGGCATTTGGGCTAAAGAATGCTCCGGCAACATTTCAACGCATGGTCCAAGAGATATTTCATGATTATTTATTACTAATCTTTATGCAGGTATTTCTGGACGATTTCAGTGTTTTTGGGAGTCGCGAGCAGCACCTTGAGCATCTGAAGAAATGCTTAACCCGGTGTAGGGAGGCACGGTTGTGTCTGAACCCTATGAAATGTGCATTCGCCGTGGGCAGCGGTATGCTGCTGGGCTGCATTGTCTCGGCGGAAGGCATTGCGGTAGATCCGGCGAAGGTCGAAGCGATCCGGCACAGGCAAAGGTTCCTGGCAACGGTAAGCAGCTCGGGAGATTCCTAGGGCAGGTTAAATGGCACAGCCGAATGCTGCGGTATCTGGCGGATGTGGCGACACCACTGTATGACCAACTCAACAAAGTACCGTTAGTCTGGTCTTCTGCTTGTGACTTAGCCTTTCGACGGCTCAAACTGATGTTGGCGACAGCACCGGTGGTTCAGCCGCCAGATTGGGCGAAGATGTTTCATGTCTTCGTAGATGCCTCGGACGTGGCTATTGGTAGTGTCCTCATGCAGGAAGCGACAACTAAGTGGTTCCGACCGGTGTATTATGCAAGTCGAAGGTTGTCAAAAGCCGAACGGAATTACTCTACTACGGAGCGGGAAGCATTGGGGATGATTTATTCCGTAACCAAGTTTCGTCACTACCTGTTGGGGAATCGGTTCACGTTTCATGTGGATCATTCCGCCTTGTTGTATTTGGTACACAAGCCCGAGCTCACTGGAAAGTTGGCCCGGTGGATGCTGCTTTTACAGGAATTCGACTTCACGGTGGTCCATCGACCAGGCAGTACACATGCCGTAGCGGATTACCTTTCGCGGTTGGAATCTGGTGAAGACCCGATGGGTGTGGAAGACGATTTTCCGGATGCCCAGCTGTTCGAACTGGAGGCGGTGGTACCGGTAGCTCCAAAGACGTGGTACGACGACATGTTTCACTTTGTCGACACGGGCCAGATGCGCGACGGAATGTCACGAGACCAGCGGAAACGGCTCGCGCTCAAGAGCAGAGACTTCCGGATCATTGCTGACCAATTGTATAAAAAGGGGCTGGATGGTGTGTTGCGACGGTGTGTGTACCCACATGAGCAGGAGGTCATCCTGGAAGAGGCTCACCAAGGAATCAGCGGTGGACACTTTGCAGGAGAAGTCACCGGACGAAAGGTACTCCAAGGAGGTCTGTGGTGGCCAACATTGATGGGGGATGCGCATAGGTTCGTCAAAAGATGCGATGTGTGCCAGAGGTTGGGCCAGCCATCAGGTCGGGACCGGATGCCGCACAATCCCATACTGGCCCTTGAACCGTTCATGAAGTGGGGGCTGGACTTTGTAGGTCCGTTTTCGCCGCCGGCGCGGAGGACAGGTAACCGGTATATCCTGGTGGCGACGGATTACTGTACCAAATGGGTGGAGGCCAGAGCACTGAAGGATAATTCGGCAAAGGCTGTGGCCAGATATGAAGCCATTATGACACGATACGGATGTCCGGTTGAGCTCGTCACGGATCAAGGAGGGCATTTCCTTAATGCGGTGTTACGGGAACTGGTTACCCGGCACCTGATCATTCATAAGAAGTCCACAGTGTATTACCCTCAGGCAAACGGACAGGCGGAGTCCTCGAATAAGGTGTTGCTAGTCATTCTGAAAAAGCTGGTCAATGAAAATCGGACAGATTGGGATGAAAAACTTTACTCCGCATTATGGGCGTTCCGGACTTCCTATAAGGTTGCGACGGGGTTCACGCCATTCAAGTTGGTTTACGGAGTTGAAGCAGTGGTCCCCATGGAATTCCTAGTACCGAGTCTGCGGATTGCAGCGGCAGAGAAATTGGGCTGGGACGAGTCCGTAGACCGGAGGATTGAACAGCTGGATCGGCTGGGTGAGGAGCGGTTCTACAGTGCGTATCTTGCACAGGTAGTCCAGGACAGACGGAAGGTCTGGGTGGACTGTCATTCAAAGAAGAAGACCTTCAAACGGAGAGATGCCGTGATATTGTTTAATACTCGGATGGGTCCGCATCCGGGTAAGCTGAAGTTACGGTGGGGAGGTCCGTATTGGGTGGTGGAGCGTTATGGTGACGGCACGTTCCGATTAGGAACACTACAGGGGGAGCTGTTGCAGAAGCCGGTAAATGGATTTCGTCTCCGACCATATACAGGGCCCATGCCACCTTACCCATTTCCGGAGAAACCACCTGTGAAGATCATTTCAAATGCATTTGTAGCCATTTCGGTGGAGAAACCGATGATGGGGGCTATTAATACGCACGTGTGGTCTCACTCACTTTATTCCGAGAAACGGTGGGAGCAAAGCTTCGTGTTGCGGGGCGCGGACGCCGCCATGCAATCTACTGAATCTTCGAAGTGGGGCTTTTATCAGAATGATGGGACACTTGATCGTTGCATGCAAACAAGGAGTTCACCAGGGCATCCAAAAGGCACTTTGGAAGCAAAAGGGGGCTTATTTCCAACTCTTTGTTTTCCAGAACTCTTCTCCCTCGCATCCCAGCTTTTCGCCGCTATGGTGGTCTTCCATCTGATCAATCCATTACCTGTTGGGGATGAGGCTGTGCAGTCTTGGCTGACACGAGCTCGTCTGGTGGAGTTCGCAGGTTTGCCATGGGCTACGACACCAGTTCATCCATTGGCGCAGGATATCTTGGCGTAGCTTGCACGCGGGCGCAAGGTCGTGGTGTATGGCAAAACTTTCACTTTATGCAAGGAGCTGGTAGCGGCCCGTTTGCACTTGCCGGTGGATGGCCCCTGCAAAGTCACGAAGCTTACCAGCAGTGCCATGGAGGCAGCTCTTGGCGCAGGTTGCAAGGGGGAGTATAATATGAAGAAGCTGGATGCTTCGACGAAGATATGCTACAAGTTTATTGCAGAGGCACTCTGGCAGAAGGTGAAAGCAGAGTTACTGGGACAGACCCAGTTTACCTATTTCCAGAGGGCGGAGCAAGGGAAACCGGTTCCCTGGGCAAAGCTGCTGGCGGACAGAATTCTGGAGGTGGCCAAGAAGCTCTTGAAGCCCACGGCAACATCCCGGATGGGGCAGGTCTTATTCTTTTTGTTCGGACCAGATGCGGAACCGGTCCTCCCAGGATCGTATGTGGAGGTGGAGGAGTCCACAGACGAGGGTTCGGACAAGGAGTCCAAGGAGGTGGAACCAGTGAGATCAACAACGGAGGGAGTTCTGACGCTGATGCCAAGGAACCAGGAGACTCCGGTAGTACCTGCGGTGGAGGTTCCGGCGGTCGTACCTGCGGTGGTGGTTCCGGCCGAAGTTCCACAGGGCAGCCAGCGGAGTAGGCCAGCGGTTCCGGTAGAAGTTCCACAGGGTAGCCCGAGGAGTAGACCAGCGGTCTCAGCAACATCGAGCCGCATGGCCAGTTTATTGAAACGAAAGTTGGCTCTCGCGCCGGAAGGAGGCATGTTGAAGAAAACCCGCCCGGAAGCGGAGGCCTTGCAAGGGGAAAGCTCAGTCCACACTCGGGAGGACAGTTCGGGGAGACAGGCAGGTCAGGAGGAAGCCCGTGTAGTCCCAAGGGGGAGTGGTGAGCTGCAGCTATCTCCGCCGGTGGAGACCTATGATCTGGTCACGGCACGACGGTTGGCGGAGCGCTTGCTCCAATGTTTTCAGAAGGGGCAGCTGGAGGAGAATGAGGCGAGGTTGCGCCAGGAGAATGCCAGGCTGCTCGAACGCAATCAACAGCTGCAGGAGCAGTTGGTACGACTCCAACAGGTGGATGCACGGCGACAGCAGGATATGGAGGAAGCAAGGACGGCGATTGTCGCCCAAACTCAAGAACACCTGCGGCTGACGGAACAATTGACGAAGAAGGCTACAGCTGCGACCGCCAGGGTGCAGTTGTTGGAAGCCGAAGTGATGGCGTACCGGCAACCCTCTAGCTCTACACGCATGCTGGATGAGGCACTTTTGTTGGATTTATCGGAAGCCTTCGTCGCAGAGATGCAGGGTATTTTTCTTGATCATCAACATCAATTGCGAGTAGAGCTGGAGCGGGCTTGCAGGCCTCTCGACCGACGGTTGGCCCGGAGGGATGAGGATGATCCGGCGGGAGGGGGCGCAGGAACAGCCGCTTTACCACCAGTACCGGTAACGGCAACTGCGGCACAACCGGAGGGTGGAAGTTCTACATCGGCCAATAATCTCGGGAAGCAGACAGCGGCGGGACCGGTGGATTCTGCCGAAGGCTATGTCAAACGGATCGCCGAGCTGGAAGAAGCCCTCCGAAGAGCGAAGGCCAGAGGAAAAAGACCCGAGACCGCGATGATGCCACGACCCCGAGCAGACGCAGCAGCCGCTTTTGTGGCAGCCTTTCCGGAGCCAGCGGACGGGGAATCCTTGGACGCAAGGCACTTTTTGCAGCTGAAAGAACACGTCGCGGTGGTACAACAGCAGTGTGACGATGCAAGATCTCAGCTGTTGGCACTCAAGCTCGCCCGGAAAGAAGAGCACCAGCAACATGAAGTTGAGGTGAAGAGCCTCATGGCCGATTTGCTGCAGCTCCGAGCTACTACGCCAGACCCCTCAACAGGTGCCCAAACCAAGGAATTGGGGCGGGTAATGAAACGACTGGATAGTGTGGCCAAGAAAGCAGATCGCACTATGCGGGTAACCGATCTCGAACTCGCTTTATCTGAGAAGACCCGACTGCATGAAGCGGAGCTACAACAGCTGCGGAGAACGAATCATGTTGAGAGAGCAGCTATGTTGGTTGACCTGCGGACAGCATGCCGCTATATTCATCGGATGGCGGCAGTAGCTCAGCAGGCGGGGGCGGCGGCACCACCTTTCTATGGACAGCTCCAAATTTTTGTGGATGCCCATGCTCTCAACCCGCAGCAGCTACCTTTACTTCGACCGGCGCAAGCGGCTCCGGCAGTACCCGTACCGGCGCCGGCGGCTCCAGCAGTTCCAGCAGTTCCGGTGGCAACGGCAGCAGCGGCGGCGGCGGACGATGACGGTGGCGACGTCGAGGATGAACCGTAGCGGAGAACCGGTGGGTTCGGATGCGGATCCAGAATCCGATTCCCCGGGAGTGCCAAGTGTTAGGGGCAAAAGCAGCCACAGTAAAGAGGAGCTAGGGGGGGAGTCCTTAGATCATTAGTCCTTAGATTATTATTAATACGTTGTATCTAGTTTATTAATGAGATATGAAAAGACGGAAGTTCTAGGGGCAGGCGGAGAACTGAATAGGCACGGCAACCGTGAAGGAGTTATGTGTGCCGGTTAGATAAGAGAGAAGAGAGCGATCATTCGGAGAGATCAATTGAGGCTCATTGAGGAGGATCGAAGCAAGGATCAGTGCTATGTATCAGAGAGTACAGTGTTGTATTGCTCGGAGAAATGTAATACAGAGATTCTATTGCATCTACCTTATTACTTTATCATGAATGATTCTGTCGATCACTGTTCTACTCTATGTATTCTCATACGCAGTTCTGAAGTACGATTACGCATGTAAATCTGTCGCAGTAGTGCGTTTCGAGTTAGTCTTCAGAGTAGAGAGGGCTAACAGACATGTCCATATCTCTTGTGCCATTTTGCAGAAAGTGTCATCTGTTGTGATTGAGCTGACATGGCATGCAAATCTAGTACTATAGCTAGCATTCTGAATAAGCATCCTTCCTTGACTGCTTTTCCTACTAGCTGATATCCTTTGGATTTGTCTCTGATTGTGCATCCATCTCCATTCAAGATGACTCGGTAGTTGTGCTCCGTCATTCGACCAACTGACAAGACGGTCTTGCTGAGTTTCAGACCATAGAGTACATCTTTCACCAATCCTTTTATACCAGTGAAATTGTTCATAGGGACAATGCCTTTCCCTTGACTTGGTGGTGTATTACGTGCCATGTAGATGAAATTCTGTTGTCCTTCTAATGGTTTCATCTCTGTGAACCATTCTTGATGTTTTGTCATATGAGATGATGCATCGCTGTTGATGTACCAAGGATCTTGACCTACTTGGTTGACTTGATAATTGCATTCCACTTTTGAATTGCAATCAATGTCAAGATACACTGTTTTAGTCTTCTACATATCCTCGCTTACAAGATATATATTCTCAGGTTGATTGGCATAATGGCTGTGACTTGAATGTCTACCGCGATGATTTCCTCTTCCGTGGAAATTCCCTCGATTGCTACTAGATTAACCGCCTTGGTCGTACTGCTTCTTGCTAAACTTATGACAATAATTGCACTGAATGTTTGACACATTGGTGGATGCATTCCTCATCCTTGGAATCTTCCTCGGTTGGAATGATTTCCTCTTTTCTGATGCTGATGTTGCTGAGGATGATGTGATGCTGACTTTGCTGATGACTTTGTTGTTGATGATGACCACTTTCCTAAAATGATCTACCTCTGTGTCTGCTTCTATCTGAAGCTGTGAATTCTTGATCATTAGAATAACCTTTGAGTGCGTGAATGGCTTGAATCTTGAGTTCTTCACCAAGTAACACTAACTGTAGCTCTTCAAGTGTTGGAATTTTCCATTGAATGACAATAATCTAGATTAGATTCTTGTATCCCTCTCCAAGTCCATTCAAGTTGACTTGAACCATTTCTACGGGATTCATGGTCTCTCTTGTTTTGTTGCAAGTTGATTGTTGTAATCCTTGATCTTGAGTATGTAAGCATGATAGGTTTCACTGCTATTACAAAAACACTGGTTTATCTAGTTTCTCAGTGTAAGAATCTTGGAGGTGTTCTTGGACTCATAAAGAGCTATAAATATATCCCATGGTGTCTTGACTATGTTGAGCTATCCTAGCATGACATCTTGTACATGGACTTGAAGCTTGAGTTGTTGTAGGGCTCAGGACCCTGAGTCGATGGAGTTTATGCTTCAAAGTTGTGTTTTAGCCGAGGACCTTCTCTCAAATCTCTCAAAGAACACTCAACAAAGAAACTCACATAACTCCTTCTCCATAGATCAAAATCATGATCTTTTAGAACCAAATCAAAGAGTAGAAAGAGCTCTAAGCGAAGAGTGGGAGAAGTTGTGAAGATGCCTCAAGGAGAGTGCTTGTGCCTTAATGGAAGCAAGGGCTTAATGCCTTGATGGAATAAGGGCTTGCACTCTCTCTCGCTAAAACTCTCTCAATGGAAGATGCCTCACTGAAAAAGGGCTTGACATATATGAAGGGAGTGGGAGCACCTAGTGCATTGATACCATGTTAACAGAAATGAGAGAGGGAGAGAAAGAGGAGTGCACATAAGATACTAACTGTACACTAACTTGTATTCCAAGGAAAATAGGAAAATAGCAATATATACATGGACCCCTTAGAGTTAGGGTTAGGGTTTGTCCCATAACCCCTATGGTGTAATTTACACACCATTATCAACACATATATGTGTCTAATATTACCATTGGTACGGTATTGATGCAAAAAAAGCAAAAAGGTTGGTATCAACCAGTGTATTATGCAAGCCATACACTCACCACGAGTGTAGAAAAGAATTACTTTGTGATGCAGAGGGAAGGTTAGGCATGATTTATTCATTGGGTAAACTCTGCCATTATTTGCTAGGTAACAAGATTGTATTTCATGTTGATCTCAGCAAGATATACTTAGTAAATAAGGTGCAATTGACGGTGGGTAGGTTGACCATAAGGATTCTCTTGTTGTGCAAGAATTTAATTACACAGTGGTGCATATGTTGGGAAGCCAACATCTGGTGGCAGACTATTTAAGTCAACTTGATTCAAGAGAACCACCATTGCAAGGCATTATGGATGATTTATTGGATGCATATTTGTTTGAAGTGGAACCCATTTGTCGCATGTATTGGTACAATCGAATGGTTTAGTTCCTGATGGATGGTGTCTTCCTATAAGAGATGTCCTTGGATCAAAGAAAATGGATGGCATTGAAGAGTATACCTTTTATGGTGATTGTTGGAATGTTGTATCAAAGAGGTGTTGATCACGTGTTATGACGATTTGTAGCAAAACACAAATAGAATGCTGTACTGATGGACACACATTAGGGAGTATCCGGTGACATCTTTGTAAGAGAAATCATGACAGACAAGATTTTTTGAGTTGGGTTGTGGTGGCCAACTATTATCAAAGATGCGCATGAATTTGCAAAGCGCTTTTTGTATTATCAAAGGAATGGTCATTGATGAATGTGCACAAGATGCCTTTGAAACCAATTCTTCCATTAGAACCATTTTAGAAATGGGGCCTTGACCTCATGGGTCCATTTAAGCTGGTAGCACAGTATACAAGGAATAAGTATGTGGTGACAACTATAGACTATTCAAAAAATAGGTTGAAGCTCAAGTACTAAGGGATAATATGATGGCAAGTACAACAAATTTTTTGTATTAGAATAGCCTTACCCATTTTGGATGCTTGATCAAGTTGGTCTTGGATTAGGGACTCATTTTCTAAATGATACTGTGAAGTAGTTAAATGATGTGCATGGTGGTCCATAAGATGGCTACAACATCTCATCTGAAAGGAAACGGGAAGGCAAAAATTAGCAACAAGACAATGAACTAGATTTTAAAGATGACCATATCAGAGAATTAAAAAGATTGGGACACAAAATTGGATTAGTCTTGTGGGCATACATAATAACTTGTAAAATCACTACTAGGATGACACCATTTCGATTGGCTTATGCTTGGAGGCTGTAGTATCGATGGAACTCATTTTGTCAAGTTTAAAGATAACAGCTGAGAAGATGAGCCCAGAAGAGTTAGTAGGGAGTCATTTTAGTTTTGTCAGGAATAGTTGCTCTGATTGGAGGAAGACGAGATTCAAAGTATATATAGTGCAGGTCTTCCAAGAATAGAGAAAGGCATGTTTAACTGTAATATTAAATTCAAGATTTTTTAAGGTGGATGATCTATTGTTAATGTACAAGTGTAAGTTGGGGAGGTTTTTGGGCAAGCTGAAGCTACGATATCAAGGGCCATACCGTATTGTGGAGGATCTAAAACAAGGAACATTCCAAATTGTGGGCTTGCATGGCAATGTAATCCCAACACCAGTGAATAGATTCTGCATAAAGACTTTTATAGGTTTGTAGAAACCGACAACCTTTTTGGATGATCCAGTGTCAAATGTTTTGGTTAGGGCCGTATCTAAATATAATACAGTAGTGGCAGTAGATCAAAATCAATAGATTGATAGGTTGCACGTGTGTGTCACTCTAAGCAGATGTTTTGAATTGCATGTGTTCGACTTCAGGATTCATTTCAAGAGAACCCTTGTCCTTTATTTTAGTTACCTTGTCCAAGGAGTTGATTCTATTAGTCTATCGCCCACTATGTGAGGTCTTATCTACATAACAAGACCATTGACTCCTCACAAAGTAGCACATATAACAAGCACGACCTCTAGAGTTCAAACATAGTCCGACTCACGAACACTCTTTGATACTATGGGCAAGGGTAAAGTATCATTCGAAGCACCTCACAACCTATGCTCAAAGGTGCAAAAGCTCGCAAAGTTAGAGGACAATCTAGTGGAGTAAGAGGTCAAGCGAGCCAAACACGTAAGTCAATATGAAGTTCTAGACTCACCTTCATTGATTTTAAATTTTATTTGGATGACACTGAGCCACAAAATAAGATATGGCTATTGAAAATGGACTTGGAAGGATACCACAATTGTCCATGGTGGAAATGAAAAATAAATCTCTACGTTGATGAGTAGTTTTGTAAGTTGCAATAGTCAGAGGGATATTTAGCCCCGAGTATCCAGTTGACAGAGGAGGTCATGGCCATAGTGTTGAAATTGCCTTTAGGGCTAGATGTAGTGGTGAAAGTAGAGGTTAAGTGTATGACACAGTAGATGGTTGTTGAATTTGGGATGCCTTAGACAATAGACTCTATTACATGATAAAAAAATTGTAGGATCCTAGTCTAATAGAAATAGTTTCTATGGTTTCGAGAGAGAGTGCTATTTCTCACTACATATGATTATATGTTGGAGGCTAATTATTCTTTAATATCTTTTGCTGAGAGTGTTATTTTTCACTACATATGATTATATGTTGAAGGCTAATTATTCTTTAATATCTTTTATTGAGGGTGGGCACAAGTGTAACTAGGCTAGAATTCTTCATGCTAGCATCCTGGGAGAAGTTTGGGTAAAGAAAAATGCAAGAGTGTTACACAGTCAAAACTCAGGCAAATGTTGGCAGCCTTGTATGAGTATGCAAATTTATTGTTCCAAGAAAATCCTACTGGAGTAGGGGAACTATCAAATAGTCCTTTGAAGGTGTCTCTAACACCGGAGAAAAGAGTAGAATATTGGATACATAGAGCAGGACTTGGAGGAATCTTACAAAAGTGGTGACAACATTTTACCATCATCACCTAATGTCTATGTGCCTATTCCAGTTACCAAGAAATATATGAAGCTCAGATTCAAACTTGGGGGAGCAAAACAAGAATTAAGAACCAAAGGAATTGGATATGAGTAACCCACCTAAACACATTGGTGCTCATGAGCAAACGATGAAGATAGAAGACGTTAAAGTATCTTTGGTAGGAAAAATGGTAGGCACTAGTAGTGCAGTAGCATCTAAGCAAGCATATTAGGAGCCAAAGGAAATCATCTGGATTCCATCAATAGATACCCCAACCCACAAGCAATGTGGAGCGAGCAAGGATGTTTATGGAAACAAAGCAGCAAGGACGAATAGGGCCATGGGGGATTACAAAAATTTCAAATGAATAGGATGATGTAGCTATTTTATAGCTTGTATCTTCTTTCAATACCCTATCTAGTCATCATCAGCAAGCAAAAAGGAAAATTGCAACACATGCAGGGGCTCATGGAGGAGTTGGAAGCTGAAAGGCAGCTCCATCACACTTTTAGAGAAGGACATTAGAAGTTCAAAGAACACATGCACAATAAGTTGACACGGTTGCATATAGAGGTCAGAACACTCACATAGGAGAAGACTACATGGATCAGGGATTATGTTAACATAATATCGTAAATGTGAATATGTTATTAATGTTGCGTACTTATGTTATAAACTCACGTTAATAATGTGTGTATTATCATAACCGGTCAGAGATTAACCTGTAAACTGGCTACTTAATTATCCCATCAGGAAAAGGGATTATTTCATCGGGGCTTGGTGGGATAATCCATTTTCCCAGTGGGCTGTTGCAATAGCTTGACGTGGGCCCTGGTAGGAGATGGCTAAATCCCATTGGGCTACCTAAATACATAATATACTCCCCCAGATTTGGAGAAGTGTGTAGAGACAGCTCCTTGGGTAGCACACCCTTGCTAAGGCTTGGTTGTTCACTGTTCTTAGAACTAAGCTCTGAAATGATTTATTAATTGGGCCATTTGTCCTACTCTTGGGGTGTGTTGGTCCTTGATACATACATTTCTTCAAAGTGTTGATGAGACCTAGCTTGTTACGTGGATTGGGCTATTTGTTCTTTGTTGGGCAAGGGTAGTCCATGATACATATCATTGCAAGGACCTTCGACGCTCAGTTTGTTAATTGTAGAGTTTGTATTTAGGTATTTGGGCCATTTGTCCTTCTTTGGGCAAGAGTAGTCCTAATATCTATTCTCATGTGTTGCTTGTGATTGTATGCTATTTGTTGTGTATTGTGGGCTACTAGTCCTATTATTGGGCAGTAGTAGTCCTCGTGTGATGTTTTTGACATAGGTACTGTGCAGTGGACGAATCTTGGGTTAGTTGTCCTATAGTGAGTTGGGCAAAACTAATCCTTGAGGAGGCCATTCATCTTAGTTGCATTTGTGTTTTGTTGTGTGGTTGACTTTTGGGCATTGTGTCCTATTCTGGGTAGTATATGTGTGTCCTAAAGAAAAGCTCACTATTGTGTTATTCTTTTTTGAATCATGTGTATCTTGTAATGTTAGGCTTGTGTTGCAGTCTGCTTGCATGTATTTTTCAATAATAATTTTTATATAGGACCACATGTGAAAACAATAGAGAGGCTTTCAAATTATACATTGGTAACTCCAGAGAGAAGATTATGGACTACTACTAGGTCTCTGGTATGCAAAAGCTTATGTTTTTTTAATTTTGCAATGTTTTAATTATTTAGAGTATATGTAAGTGCTATTGCCTATTGGTTTTGCAAAATGTTAGTTTAGTATTTCATTGTTGCATGTTCATATTGTAAACTATATGAAATATGAGTTAATTGCTTAAATGTGTTCATGGAAAATTATGTGATAAAGGTTGATATAAAAGATGTAGAATCCTTAGTCATTATTACAAGTTAGAAGTTATTGACTCTCGTGAGGGATTTGTGATAATTAGGCCTTATACTACAACAAAGGAGTCAATGGAAGATGGTCCTAGTTTAGGGCAAGTCAATCGGCCATGCTCATCACAAGGCTCTAGACCACAAGCAACGGTTATGAAATCACAACGGTTATGGAATCTAATCATAGTAAAAAAACACAAAGTAAAAATTTGCCTGGTGCTGAGGCAATTTGTCGATAACTTAAATGGCAAGTATTATGACTAGGTGTGCAAATACTGTAACGTGCAAAAGAGTGGTGGAGCCCCACGTATTAGAGATCACTTCTTTGGTAGTAATCTCAAGTCAATAGGAAAATGCACCTATCCTGATAGGTAGAGACTGGCTATAAGGCTTAGGGAAGAAATAGCTAAAGAAGAAAAGAAGATTGTCGAGGAACAATGCTTTTGCATGCACAAACACATCACGTGATAATGTGGCCAGTGAGATGCACATTGATGTAGATAGAATAGATCTAGAAACTAAGACCGAATCAAATGTTTCACAGGCCAATATACATGTCACTGAAACGATGCATGAAAATAAAAAATGAGTTCATCTCAAACATCTTCTTCAATGATGAGGCAAACATCCTTGCATGAAAGCTTTCGAGGCCTTTGTTGGAAGATGCATAGTATGCACTTGTAGAGGCAATATTCTTCACAGAATCATCATTGTCGATGGTAGACAAGCAACAATGGAAACATGCATGGAAGAAGATTGGTGATTTCGGTCCCGGTTTCACTCCTCCATCTTATCACAATACCAGGCATTCTTTGCTAGACAAATGCTATGAAGAGGTGAAAGAGAGAGTCAATCGAGTAGTCTTTATAATCTTGATCTTTTGGGATGTACAATTGTGAGTGATAGTTGGTCAAATGTACATCGCCCTCTCATCAATGTAATGGTTGTCTCACCTCATGGTGAACACTTTTTAAGAGATATTGATAGCTCTGGTCAAATTAAGATGGGCCCTTACATAGCACAGGTTATTGTTGATGTTATTAATAGTGTGGGATTAGCAAATGTGGTACAAGTGGTGGTGGACAATGCAAAAAATTATGGAGCTGCAGGTAAAGAAATTAATAGGATTTACCCATGTATATATGCTACTGGTTGCAATACCCACAGCTTGAATTTGGTTCTACGGGATTGGCACAAGAGTGATGATACATAGTGGTTCAAGGTACCTATCAAAGATGCTCATACAATAGCAAAATTTGTGCTAAAATAGACAACGAGTCCTTGACATCTTTCGATCACATATGAATTCAATGTTAAAGCTACCGGTAGAAACAAGATTTGCTATGCACTTTTATGTTCTTGAGGCTTTGTTGAAAAACAAAGATCCTATTAAAGAGACATTCTCATGTACCCTCTATAAAAGGTGGGAAGAGGTTCAAAAAGAGAGCTTATGAAATAAGAGTGCTACGATGAAAAAATTAGTTGAGAAGTTCTTGTTTTGGAAGAACATGGGAGATGCATACCATGTAATGATGCCTGTCATGTATGCTATCAGAGCTCTTGACACAAAAATGCCTAATGTGGGGAAGGTATGGATGACTTGTTGGGGTGTGCAATAGAGCCTACAAGACCCAGAAATACTAAAAGAATCGGTTGTGTCCACATGGAGAATACCATACACTAGGAGAAAATGCAATGTGCTGTCGAAATATTTCCATCGAAGGTGGGTATCTGCCCATAGTCCGTTGCATAGTGTAGGATATCTTTTAGACCCTGAGTACTGGAATATGCAGCTTGAGATTGAACAAGAGGTCATGGATGACTTCTATGAAGTAGTCAATATGATCTACTCGAACAGATATCAAGCTACTCAATGCATTTCGGAGTTTACCAAATATAGATTGAAAGAGGGTAGGTTCAACGACATTTTGTACAAGAAATGGCCAAACAACAACCAGCATGGAAGTGGTGGATGTTGAATGGTATAGGTTGTGAGCTTTTGAGGCCATTGGCAATGTGCGTACTTGCTCAATGTGCTTCAAACTCCAGTTCACAGAGAAATTGGAGCACATATAAGTATGTGCATAGTACTATTTGAAATCGATTATTGGCCGATCGATTGAGAAATTGGTATATATGTATTGCAATAATCGTATCCTATTGGACATTGAGTTTAATGCCTAAGAAGAGCAAGCTCCACGGTGGTCTTATTGACTGTCAAGTTGATGAACAACTGGATGATGATGTGGAGATTCAAAGAGTAGTTATAATAGAGCAAGAGATTGAAGACACTTTAGAATTGGAAGTTAATGGCCAAACAACAACCAGCATGGAAGTGGTGGATGTTGAATGGTATAGGTTGTGAGCTTTTGAGGCCATTGGCAATGTGCGTACTTGCTCAATGTGCTTCAAACTCCAGTTCACAGAGAAATTGGAGCACATAAAAGTATGTGCATAGTACTATTTGAAATCGATTATTGGCCGATCGATTGAGAAATTGGTATATATGTATTGCAATAATCGTATCCTATTGGACATTGAGTTTAATGCCTAAGAAGAGCAAGCTCCACGGTGGTCTTATTGACTGTCAAGTTGATGAACAACTGGATGATGATGTGGAGATTCAAAGAGTAGTTATAATAGAGCAAGAGATTGAAGACACTTTAGAATTGGAAGTTAATGAAAGAGATGCTCTGCTTAACGTCCAAGGAGAAACACTCGACAGTGAAAGAGGAATAGAATTTGTAGTCATTTCCAACATATGTCCACACTTTAAAACAAGACTTTATACAGAATGTTGTAGGCTTCAAACAAACTTTCATTATCTGTAAACAAGGCTTTATACAACATCATGAAATTTTTGTGAAACAAGCTTTCAGGCGGAGTAAATATCGCTTATATATTTCATGAAATCAAACTGCAGGCTTGTTAATATTACATATCAAATTTGTATTTTGTAATCTCATTGAGGAGGATCATTACGGCTTCCTTCCCCATAACCCTGAAAAAGGTCACGAATAAAACTTGACCTGGCTAGTGCAGTTCATGTCTGCATATCATAGTATCTCTCAAGGCCAAATAGCTCGAACAATGCATGAAATAGAGGAACAAGACATATTGGACATACATGGCTTACTTTGATATGCTTTATCAAGCATGCGAGGTGCAAATAGTGTGGACACGGCAAATTGTAATGCCTCGACCATGAGTCAAATGAGTTGTTGCATACAAGACATTCATTACAATCTTTCGCACCTTCCCCTACTTCAGTTTGGACACCTTTTGGATGCTTCACAGTGATGGAGTTAGGAGTTGAGTCATTCTGATGCTTCAATGTCTCTGTAAGTTGCTTCACCAGCTGCTTTAGCTCAGCCATCTCTCGCACCATGCTTTCACATCCAGCTTGAGGTTGCACTAGACAAGGTGGCATTTGAGTTTGTGCAAACTCATGCCACCTCTTCGTTTCTGTCTCCTATTGGCTCAACCTCTCGAGGAGAGAATCTGTGTACCTTCAACTCTAAGGGAGCTCCTTGAAGCACTAGATTCAGCTCTTCCAGTGTGAATGTGACAGTCTCCCTCCTGATATCATGTACATTGTTAACAACCTCTTTAGAGCTAAAGTCCACGCTCTTGCCTCAGATAAATTGCATGTATAACATTTTTGCAAAGAATAACGAGCAATCGGCGTGTGATGAAGGGGATGTCCAAACACTTCGAGGTAGATCCTCTCAGCATTTGCCTTTATGTCATCATTTGTGCACTTGTCCACCTTCCATCATCTGTTTCGAGACTCGCTCAATGACATCGGCCATATTGAACACACATCTTCAATGGAAAACTGCTTTTTGATTTCCTTTCACTGAAGGGATGCAGGGTTGGCCCACTTGCTAGTTTTGGCAGCAACACGAGCCGCTCCGGTTGGATCCATCCCCAAGGCTAAGACTTGCATTCGCACGAATGCTTTTCGAGCTCTCTCCTTTGTTGCAACCTCCTCTTCCAATTCCTCTCTAGTCAATGGTCTTTTTCCCTATCTATGTTACGTCTAGGGTCCTGTTCTTCAGCCATGGAAGTATGTGTGTACACTGTATTGTGATGACAGGCGTCTATAGAACAAAAGGACATGATGTTCAATACACAAGAAAATATGCGATAAAAATTAAACAATAGAAATTTAAAATAATTAAATATTAATTAATCATCAAACAATGAGCGTCCATTTAAATACCATTTAAACAATACAAATTTAAAACAATTGGATACTAATTAATCTTATAACAATGAGCATCCATTTAAATACCATTGAAACAATCCTTGATTTAAACAATAGAAATTTAAAACAATTGGATGCCAATTAAACACGCTCCATTTAAACAATTAAATACCAGTTAATCTTAAAACAATGAGCGTCCATTTAAATTTGAATAATTGAAATTTAAAACAATAGCATACCAATTACACAATACCATTTAAATAATTTAATCTGCACTCGTCATGCGAAGATAGCAAATTTAAAGCACAGATACAAACTTCAATTGATGAAAAGTTGAATACATAGACACAAGTACATGAATAAGATGGTGCCACGGGCACAGTAGCTGTTCAATGTCTAGTACAATTATATGTTCATTGAAATTCAAATACAACATGCCCAACTAGAGCCTTGGGCTCATCTCAATCATTGGTCGCGTGACCAACTGTGGATTAATGTTCAACTTGCTCATTCTTTCTCTGACATGAATCATAGTAGCACGTGCATTTGCCTTCTTTTCCAACATAAGATCCGCAATAATATCTATACATGACATTCAAACAAAATTTGTATGCATGCGGTAGTCTACTTTCAAATATACATCCAAACACTCTTTCCAAAAAGTGAACATTTGCTTGATGATCCAACCGAAAGAGTATACATCGGAGACCTTGGAGTATGCGTTGGAGCATGTTGGATCCAAAATCTTTGGAGCCACCCACTCTCTCAGTCTCTCCCTCCCTTGTTGTGCTTTTTCTTTCCTTAGCTTGAACTCTGCCTCATGCATTCCTTGGGGCCTAGTAATAAAATTAGAAGCCAGTCTACTCACCGGCCTTTAGCATGAGACCCCAATCAATGACACCTACTCTAGGACAGTGGTCACTCATAAAGTCTAGCATAATATTTTTAGCATGTAGATTGCAATGCACGATTATGCACCCTTCCCAATCTCTTCTTGCCATACTATAGCATCATATGGCACTACAATGATCACCATACACTTAATGTTTCTTGTCGTCTATTGCAAGTGTCTAAACCCCCCTGTATCACCTGATGATGCTCCTACAACACCTATCTCTCTCTTGCCACCTCTAGTAGATTCATCTAATGCTTTGTGCTGACGTTTACTCAGCGATAACTATGAGTCAATGTTCTTTGCTCTCTTGCTCCTTCGCTTCTCCTCTTCCCATTAAGCATCCCGTAAAGATATTCTTTCCATATCTTTAGCTGGTCGTTGGAGTCCTAGGTCAGTGACACACTTAGTGACATTTCCAATGATAGTGAGACACATGTGTTTGACCACTTCTGGGCACCATAATCTTGCCTCGGTAAAATTTCATTTTCCCTCTCCTTGAAGTCGCATCTTTCCAGCACTCAGTATTGCATGAGTGAAGTCATCGGGTGATGTGGCATTCTGAATGGTGCTCTCGATAGCAGTGGCCAACATGCAACTAATCTCATTAACTAGCTCCAACTTAAGAGCTTTCATCACATCCTTCTCTCATCTCTCCCATAAAAGACCAATTGACAATGAGACAAGTCACAAAGAGCATGCTTCTTGATAACAAGATTGTTGTAGGCGAGAAAACAAGGATGTCAAAACATAAGCATAGTAAACACATACACATACATGATACACTATAAAAAAATTAAAACATGTACACAGTACAAAGCACGTGGAGAGAGAAAGTTAGTTGGTCACATCATTCTTTAAAGAAGAAAACTTAAGTGAGCTCATTTCGCATGCACGTGAGTTTATTGCTCGTGTAGATGTAGATTGTAGATGGAATGTGCATTGTTTGACGTCACTACAGTGCACACATGAGAATGAGAATGCAAGGAGAGATGACACAAATGTTGAATGAACAATAAAGTACTAAGCTCTCGTGTAGAGACAAACTAGTGTAATGACACAGACGGACGAATAAATGACCAAGTGTCAAATTCCTACATAAATTAAACAAACCCTACATAACTCCCTACTACCCAAAAACGACACACACATTCAACTAAACGATCAAGTGCCGAGCCCACTTCTACCCAGTAGTGCACACTTCTAAGAATGACACACAATCGAATAAATGACTAAGTGCCGAACTATACCTATATATTGGTTGGAAAGGAAGGTGTTACGTCTCAACGACACACATGATTGAAAAGACGACCAAGTGCCGAGGAGAGTAACATACCTATGCGAACGACTCATCTTGCTAAATGAATAACAAAGGGCTGATAGCTAGGTACCATAAATATGGCCTATTATTATACTAGTTATAGTATTTTTGAACGACCTGATATGTCGAAAGTATGACATCAGGCAGAACATTTTTACATTAACTACATAAACTAGTGAGACGACTCATTATGTCGAATTAATGACACACAGCCGAATCAAAACTAGAAAATTAATATTCTAAATAACATAATGATAAAGCCTAAAGGTTTAAATTTTACCTGAAGGCTGAAGGCTGAATAGTGAAGAGTGAAGGTAGATAATTGAATGTGGCCCACCAGCCATATATAGAATATATAGCCTGTCGAGCTTTTTGATTATCCCATCGGGCTTTTGAGGTTTCCCCATGGGATAATCGAAAAGCCCGATGGGGCTTTTACAGGTTATCAGGTCACCCTAAATCAGCTTGTTACCAAGCTCTTAATAACGTGATGATGTGAAGTTGTTATTAACACACGTTATTAATGTAAAAAAGGCCAACAATTACATAACTACTTGAACCCTAACATGGATACAAGAGAAGGAGGACCTCATGAAGAGCTAGCACAAATCTCAATGAAAACTAGTGGAGACTCAATAAGCTTTAGCAGATTTACAAAAGCAGAATGCAATCATTTTTGAGAGAACACAAAAATTACAGGATCTTCTAACTAAAACCACCATAATGCAAGACATTCAACAATGTTTAATAGAGATAAAGGGGACCTTGCCATATTAATCAAATCAACTCATGGAGGGTAATGCATATTTGAACACTGAGAATATTTTATTACAAGTCAAGATAGCTACTTTATTAGCTTTAGAGGCATAGATTCAATCCATGGTAGATGAAGATACATTGGAGGGATGGTACATTTATGAGTGGGAAAACTTTCTAGGAATTGCAAAAGCAATTGCACATGTACATGAAGGAAATGTGGAACCAATGAAGGATAAGTTAATGGAAACACTAGTAAATCCTTTGCTAATCACTTGAAAATAGAAGAATCAATCAGACTAATAATGTTGCAAGAGAAGTTCAACTTGGAAGTTTTGTAGGAGTTATATGAAGAAAAAGGTCCAAACAAGTTATATTTTCCAATTCTATGTCTGAATTAGGTGAATCTACTTTCACTAGAGAGGAGCAAAGTAATTCAAAGGAATAGGAGGTCATTAGTGCTTCAAAATGTGTTATTAAAAAAGAATAGTAGGCTACTGCATGTGCTTTGATTCAGGTGGCACATGATATAGGTGTTAAAGAAGAAGTGAAGGAGGAAGTTGATTTACAACATTTTGTTGTAATTGTTTTAAATGATATAGCCAAAAGTGTTTGCCATAAGTAATGGAATTAAAGGAATAGTTTAGGGCTACAACTACTAGTTTTACTACTCATAATGATCAGTCTGGTGATGCTATAGTAATTATTACAAATATGCAAAATGTTCTTAAAACCATTATTGATTCGATAAGCATTGATATTACTGGTCCACAGGTCAGTCATCTTAAGTCTTTCTTATTTCGAATTTCAACCATGTTTTTCATCACATGTGACTTATAGGTTTGATATCAAATGTGTGTTGGAACACAAACAGCTCACATTTTCATGTTTTACCTATTTTTCCTACTTTTAGCTAATATAGACTATAAGCACTAGTCTCAGTATATCTTTTGGGAAATTATGAGCAGCTATCTATGGGAATTGCTAGAATCATGGTATTGCACCAAGCTCTTTTCGACAATTAACCGCATAGCGTCGCCAATGATATACGGATAAATACCTTTATATCTCAATAAGTATTTCCTATTTTCCCATAAGCAAGTGAACCAGATAAGTATAATACTATGGGTCATCCTTGCTACATCGATGCTTTATTTGGTGAGCCTAATATAACAAAACACCTTCAAGGATAAAGGTAGGGGATTGGTTGATCAATAATATATTGGCACCTCCACATGGTGTCCCTTCCTTATTGGAAACATTGAAAAGTAATCGATCTTTTGGATCCAATGAAAATTGGAAGCAATAAGAGGACTTGAGGGTCATTGGAAGGAAAAGGACCATGTGGCTCATAGAGGTGAATGGTAAGGTGAAGTTGCCAAAAGAACCATGGGTTTTTACTACAATGGAAGATAAGTATGTCAAAAGAGTGATTGTGATCGTGTGCAATTTGTTGCCCCTCTATGCAACCTTTGTCTACATAGAATTAGTGTCATTTTATGAAAAAACAATTTCATAGTAGCCAATCATTTCTTGCAAGTGAGTGCAATGTTTACATTTGGGGGTAACATAACAATGCTTGTCAAATAGATAAAGATGCATTGTTGCATTTGTAGGAAACTACAAAGAAAAATTGACTTGTTGGAAAGGTGGTTACAAAGTTGTGAAGGCCTACATGCTAAATAAAACAAGTGAACACAAAAGCAGCACAACCTCAACATGAAGCAATAGTTGAGGTCATGCCATGCACATAATAGTAAGCAGTAATATGCAACCTTGCATAGTACAAAGAATCATCATCGTGCATATGGTAAACTTGCAGTGCAAAGTCCAAAACGTGCAAGTTATTGGGGAGTGCAAAGAATGTGCCACAATTCAAGTATGGCCATCTGCAACACAAAAAAGAAAGTGGAGGTTGGAGAGAGATAGACACAGAGATTAAGCAAGAGGACCAGAAAGAGAGCAAGTGGGTTTGCAGTAGATAAATTAGGTAGGGAAGTAGATTGCCAGTAAAGTTCATAAAGAATCCCAAGAGACAAAACAAATGGGACCAGTAGGGCCTACCAAAACAAGAGGTAGTGGATATGGTTTAAATACCAATAGTTGTGAGAACTTTTGGTCACATGGATTTCCCACAAGAGAGCAATCTTCTAGGCCATGGCTCACTACATTCCACATTAGATTGAAGCTATTGTGAGATGGTCTCCTATAAGAAACTTATGGTGGAAGGTTAAACTCATATTGGGAAAAAGGAGGGTGTTGACTTTCTTGGAAGTCTAGCCTCCCTTCTTTGTGAGGAAATCTCTCAACAATTTGGGCTACTCTTGCTGCTCCTAGGAATAGAGAAAGAAAGTTGCTACTACCATTTAAATTCAAATATTGATAGAGAGTTTTGTTAATCCATCCAAAGAGAGCTCATAATAGATAAAAGAAAGACAAAGGAAGTTTGGTATAGCCCATCTTTCTCATGTGATGAGCTAAACTGTTGCTGCTCAGATAAGTGGACACCACCACCCCACTATATCCATACACTCTCTTAATTTCTCCATGGCTTAGGATTTAGAAAAGACAAGGGCAGAATAGATACATAGAAGGATAGAAAGGAGGAGAGAGGGAAACCTCTAGTTATGTAGGTGTTTTTAACTTAGCCAGGTTCCTTTTGTCATCATCATTTTCTCTTAATTTACTTTTGCTACAAGGTTGCATAGCTCCCATAGTTAGCACAATTAGAGAGTGTGACCATGGTAGAAATTGCAAGTCCAACCACTACAAGCTGTCAACCACTTTCTTGGTGCTCCTTCTATTGGTGGATGTAATGTCCAGCCCCTTTGTGGGGACTACTGACCCACATGGACTCTAAGCCATGTAATAGCACAAATAGTCTCATTGTTAAACATGATGTCCAACCCCTTTTGGGGGAGCATCAACACACTCAATATCTCATAGGTAAGTATTGCCACATTGTTAAGCTTTCTATCTTGTGTATAGTTGTGTTTAGGTACCGTACCAATTGGAGTCTACCCACCTTACACATACTCTGTGACTTGAGCTTAAATATCTACTTATTCCTACCAATCAATGTGTGTCTTATCCGGATGCCCCTTAGTAGTGGGTGGCATAATAGGTGCCATGGCTAGTGCTAATACAATAGCAAGGGTTGAAAAGATATGTTGTCATAGCTTGTTAAGGTGCCAAATGAGCATTATAGTAGCCTCCGTTGGTCAAGTGTGTGGTAGTCTGGTAGATAGCACACCATAGGCAATTGAGTCCGCATTCTTTAGGGCCATGTTTGTAGTTTTGGTATTTGTTGCACTAGACACCTTGTTGGAGGTGCAAAGTTGCTCCTGTGCCATCTTTGAAGAGCCGAGCCTTGGTAAGTGACTCCTCCAAAGTCATATTTTTTGCCTTCTTTTTCAAGCATCTTTGCTAATCTTGGTGTTTGTCATCTTCATGATTCAAAGTGTTATCATAGAAAGAAAAGGATGCTGAATTATTTGACGAGTGTGTCTTACTGTACTTACCCTTCTAGAGTTGCTTACCCTTGTGTACCAACACCTTCTCAGCCCGTCGTGCACACTCTATGAATTGTTCTAGCATAAAAGTGGCAGTATCTATAGAAGCCATAGTATATTTTAGTTTTTTGTTAACACTGCGAACAAATAGAAGTCTAATACTTACAAGCTGATTGGCTTGCAATAGCCATTGGTGAAGTGACAGGAACTTGGCCACATATTTATCCAATGTGTTCTTTTGGTCCATGCATTTATGCTTGACAAAGATGTGTACTCTTGCCTTCTGGTCGTGATACTGAGCCAGGAAAGAAGAACTGAGCACCGCAAAAGTGTTGAAATAGGCTATGCCATAATGAGCCACCCAAGTCATTGCCTTCTTTGAAAGACTGGGAAGGGCTGCCACCATATTCAATTCTTCTTGATTTCGCCAGTGGAACACTGACCAACTGGGCACTTTCAAACATCAAAATATGGGTGTCAACGTCATTACAAGAGCGGGCCACAAACTTGTGGTATGTGACCATCATGGTTGTGTGGTAAAAGGCACGATGACCAAGGGTATATGGATGAAATCGGATGGGAGGATGATGCGGTAGTGGAGCTAGGATAACTTCCATGCTGGCAGTAATGAATTGGAAAAATAAGGATAACAAGCCGTCAAAAGGACCATCGTTTAAAAAAATGATGCTACTAGACTCAAAAGGATCTAAGCATTAAATAAACATTGTTGCTCATGTTGGTGGTAATGCACATCTTGTGCAGACATATACCACACGGGCTCTTGTGAAAATCATGGCCATCATCCTATGTTAGCTATCAAACATATCGAGAGCATGTAACTTATACTAAATTCAGACAGAGTCAGGTTGAGTACATAGACAGATGAAATTAGGACCTAGAATAGACAAATGGAAGAATAAAATAACAAGAGACAAAATGGAAATGCCAAATGTTAATCGAAAGGATGCAAGGCTCATAAGTTGTAGCATATCCTCCCTCTGTAGTCATGATGCCAAGCCGTTGACAACACATCATATATAAAGTTTGTACGAGACTCCAAGGAGCTGCCCCAAAAGTTCTTCCTTAGATTCATTAAGAGATCTCGCTCTGCATGTTGGCAACACCTACTCCCACAACAATCGATGGAAGAAACCTGCTGCACCGAATCTAGTGACATTTTGTACATTGGTGTTGGAGGCTCTCTTTGTTTAGGCACCCTGTTAATGAAAGTGTACCTTCTTTTCTTTGATGTTGGATCATCCCTTTTCAACATTTGATCATTGACCAACTCATCTATACTAGCAATGTGGTCCATGGGCACATATTGTTGCAATGGGCTTCCTTCAAGTAAGGTAATCTACTTGATGGGCCACTTTACTAGGTTGAGAGACCCGACATCTTGCATAGAAGACCCTAAGTCACTTCCTCTAATTTGTTCTTTCTTTTCAATACCCACACCAATGCAATCATTACCCAATAGGTCAAAGTTTATAGAGTCTCCCGGGAAAACATATAAGATTACACCTTCCCCCATGGTCTTTGTTTTGCTCTCATCCCATAAGACAACTTTTTTCTCTTTCCAAGATTCACGAATGAAATTGTCAGTTTCCAATGAAGAAACTGGCATTATCTCAACATAAGGTCGCTCAGGCTCACTTAGTGCAGCTTCTTCAGTTACCACATCATCTAAAGAATCACCAACATGTTTTAGAGAGCCCTTAGGCCACTTGACAATGCTCCAAATTGCCTCACCAACAAGCACTGCATCCATAGTGGGAAATGGCAAGAGCATTTCACTATTGATAGACTTCTCCACTATCACCGATACATTTTCTGTCCCAATCTTCACACCACTACAGTAGGCCTCTGGATCTATTGCACACACTCCACCAATTCCAACCACTTCATTCCCCACCATCATCATGACCTTGTCCCTGCTTCTGATAGCCATCCCCTGTCATTACGATTACGGAGAATTAATTATGAACAAATTACAACCAAAGAATTTCATAAGACCATCAAACATGTCAATCTAGAGGGGAAGAATGGCATTGGTGCAAATCTCTAGAATGCATGAATAAGTCTATACAAAATTTTCATGAAAGCATGAATTATTTCCCTAAAAATTTTAGCAATTTCATAAAACTTTTTCTAAAGCATGAATTATTTTCACCATCGTCATGACCTGATTCATGCATCTGATAGTAGCCATCCCCTCTCATTACGATGATAGTAAATTGATTATGAACAAACTACAACCAAAGAATTTCATAAGACCAACAAAGTTGTCCTTGTAGCGGGGGGAGAATGGCACCAGTGCCATTCTCCATGTGGGATTGTGGAGAATGGCATTGGTGACATTCTCCATGTGAATTCGGCTTTCCTATGGAGAATTGCATATCCCATCTTTGAAAAGGGGAATGGCACCAGTGCCATTCTCCCCATGCATTGACTTGAGAAAAACATTTGTCTTCATAAGAGGAGAACAGACTAGTGCCATTCTTCCTTTGGAAGACAAAATTTTGACTTGGGACTTTGCTTTGGGAGAATGCCAATGGTGCCATGCTCCCTTTGCAAAGCCAAAATTTTATATTAGGACTTTGCAATGGGAGAATGGCACTGGTGCCATTCTCCCTTTATGAAGGCAAACTTTGAATCAAGACATTGCATTGGGAGACTGGCACTGGTGCCATTTTCCCTTTGCAAAGCCAAGATTCTGAATTGTGACATTGCAATCGGAGAATGGCACTAGTGCCATACTCTCTTTGTGAAGTAGAAATTTTGAATCACGACATTGCATGGGGAGAATGGCATAGCCAAAGTTTTGAATCGGGACATTGCAACAGGAGAATGGCAGTGGTGCAAATTTAAAATTTAAAATTTTTGGCTTTGTAATAGGAAAGTGCCATTCTCCCATTGGAAAATGGAGAATGGCACTAGTGCCATTCTCCCAATGGAATGTCTTGATTCAAAATTTTGGCTTCACAAAGGTAGAATGGCACCGGTGCCATTCTCCCATTGGAATTAGTGGAATGTCAATCTATAGGTTTAGTTTGTCTAGATTACCACTAGCGGAGAATGGCAGTGATGCCAATCTCATGCTGGCAACTACATAATGACACTGAGATAATCAAACTCACATGTGGAATGGAATCGAACACCACTCTCCTATGATCACAGTCTCCGCTAAGTAGAGTTCATATGGATTTGTGTCAATCTCTGTGGAGAATGGCAGTGGTGCCAATCTCATACCATGACCTGAAAACATGCACAAGGAATCCTAAACTCACATGTGCATTTGCACTTTTGCCATTATCCTACTGTAGCCAATAAAATTAGTGGAATGTCAATCTACAGGTTTAGTTTGCCTAGATTACCACTAGCGGAGAATGGTAGTGATGCCAATCTCATGCTGGCACCTACATAATGACACTGAGATCATCAAACTCACATGTGCCATTTTGACTCTGTGAAGCCAAAACTTTGAATCTGGGAGATTGGCACTAGTGCCATTTCCCCTTTGCACAGCCAAGATTTGATTCGAGAAATCACAATGGGAGAATGGCACTGGTGCCATTCCCCCTTTGCAAAGCTAACGTTTTGAATTGGGACATTGCAATGGGAGAATGGAAGTGGAGCAAATTTAGAAATTTTTAGCTTTGCAAAATGGGGAGATTGGAGGATGGCAGTAGTGCCATTCTCCCATTGCAATGCCAGAACTTGAGACCATAGACTTTGTGTGTGTGTGAATGAGGGAAAGGCATCAATTGAAATGATAGAAAAGGTCCTGATTTGTCTGAAATGTCGATTGAAAGTTAAAAGTGATAGTTTGAAACTACTAAATAATTCAAATTTTGAAATATAGCTCTTCCCGCCATTGTTCCCTTTTGAATTTTGGATATATAGAGTGGCACTTATGCCATTCTCTCCAATATTAAATTTAAATTCAAATTCATATTGATATTTTTAATTTTAATTTGTATTTCAAATTGAAATTATTCTTTTGAAATTGTATTTCAAAACCTAAATTCTAGTTTTCAAATTTTGATTTCAAGTTAAACTTCAATCTCAATTTTGATTTTCATGATTGAATGGCAAATTTAGAGATTGAAATTCTAATTTTAAATGGAGAATGGCACCAGTGCCATTCTCCAAGACCTCATAAGAAGTCCTTGAGAGTGGGACTAGTGCCAATATCCCTTGAGATAAATAAAATTTTGAAATATAGCTCTTCCCTCCATTATTCCCTTTTGAATTTTGGATATATAGAGTGGCACTTATGCCATTCTCTCCAAATTTAAATTCAAATTCAAATTCATATTGATATTTTTAATTTCAATTTGTATTTCAAATTGAAATTATTCTGTTTGACATTGTATTTCAAAACCGAAATTCTAGTTTTCAAATTTTGATTTCAAGTTAAACTTCAATCTCAATTTTGATTTTCATGATTGAATGGCAAATTTAGAGATTGAAATTCTAATTTTAAATGGAGAATGGCACCCTCCAAGACCTCATAAGAAGTCCTTGAGAGTGGCACTAGTGCCAATATCCCTTGAGATAAATTGAAAGACCTCATAAGAAGTCCTTGAGAGTGGCACTAGTGGAGAATGGCAGTGATGCCAATCTCATGCTGGCAACTACATAATGACACTGAGATCATCAAACTCACATGTGCATTCTTCTATGTAGTGATCACTATCTCCGCTGTGTAGAGATCATATGGAATTGTGTCAATCTCTGTGGAGAATGCCAGCAGTGGAGAATGGCAGTGGTGCCAATCTCATACCATGACCTAAAAACATGCACAAGGAATCCTAAACTCACATGTGCATTGGCACTTTTTCCATTATCCTACTGCAGCCAATAAAATTAGTGGAATGTCAATCTATAGGTTCAGTTTGTCTAGATTACCACTAGCGGAGAATGGCAGTGATGCCAATCTCATGCTGGCAACCAGATAATGACACTGAGATCATCAAACTCACATGTGGAATGGAATAGGACACCACTCTACTATGATCACTGAAATACCCCTCCTAGAATAGTAGGGTAAACATTTGTACAACTGGAGAATGGCAGTGGTGCCAATCTCTTATTAGGCCCTAAGAAATGGCATTGAGAAGCCTAAACTCACATGTGCAGAGATCATATGGATTTGTGTCAATATCTGTGCAGAATGCCACCAGTGGAGAATGGCAGTGGTGCCAATCTCATACCATGACTTGAAAACATGCACTTTTGCCATTATCCTACTGTGCATTCTTCTATGTAGTGATCACTGTCTCCACTATGCAGAGATCATATGGAATCCTAAACTCACATTTGGATTGGAATCAGACACCACTCTCCTATGATCACTGGAATACCCCTCCTAGAATAGTAGGGTAAACATTTGTACAAGTGCAGAATGGCAGTGGTGCCAATCTCTTATTAGGCCCTAATAAATGGCATTGAGAAGCCTAAACTCACATGTGCATTCTTCTATGTAGTCATCACTGTCTCCACTGTGTAGAGATCATATGGATTTGTGTCAATCTCTGTGGGGAATGCCACCAATGGAGAATGGCAGTGGTGCCAATCTCATACCATGACCTGAAAACATGCACAAGGAATCCTAAACTCACATGTGGATTGGCACTTTTGCCATTATAGAATGCCACCAGTGGAGAATGGCAGTGGTGCACAAGGAATCCTAAACTCACATGTGCATTCTTCTATATAGTGATCACTGTCTCCGCTGTGTAGAGATCATATGGAACTGTGTCAATCTCTGAGATCATCAAACTCACATGTGGATTGGAATCGGACAACACTCTCCTATGATCAATGGAATACCCCTCCTAGAATAGTAGGGTAAACATTTGTACAAGTGGAGAATGGCAGTGGTGCCAATCTCTTATTAGGCCGTAAGAAATGGCATTGAGAAGCCTAAACTCACATGTGCATTCTTCTATGTAGTGGTGCCAATCTCTTATTAGGCCTAGAAAATGGCACTGTGAAGCCTAAACTCACATGTGTAGCCAATAAAATTAGTGGAATGTCAATCTATACGTCTAGTTTGTCTAGATTACCACTACATGTGCATTCTTCTATGTAGTGATCACCGTCTCTGCTGTGTAGATATCATATGGAATTGTGTCAATCTCTATGGAGAATGGCAGTGGTGCCAATCTCATACCATGACCTAAAAACATGCGCAAGGAATCCTAAACTCACATGTGCATTGGCACTTTTGCCATTATCCTACTGCCATTCTCTACTAGTGGTAATGTGCATTCTTCTATGTAGTGATCACTGTCTCCCCTGTGTAGAGATAATATGGAGAATGCCACCAGTGGAGAATGGCAGTGGTGCCAATCTCATACCATGACTTGAAAACATGCACAAGGAATCCTAAACTCACATGTGCATTGGCACTTTTGCCAATATCCTACTGCAGCCAATAAAATTAGTGGAATGTTAATCTATAGGTTTTGTTTGTCTAGATTGCCACTAGCGGAAAATGGCAGTGATGCCAATCTCATGCTTGCCCTAAGAAATGGCATTGAGAATCATAAACTCACATGTGCATTCTTCTATGTAGTGATCACATCTCTGCTGTGTAGAGATCATATGGAATTGTGTTAATCTCTGTGGAGAATGGCAGTGGTGCCAATCTCATACCATGAACTGAAAACATGCACAAGGAATTCTAAACTCACATGTGCATTGGCACTTTTACTATTATCCTACTATAGCCAATAAAATTATTGGACCACTAGTGGAGACTGGCAGTGATGCCAATCTAAACTCACATGTGCATTGGCACTTTTGCCATTATCCTACTGCAGCTAATAAAATTAGTGTTATGTCAATCTATAGGTTCAGTTTGTCTAGATTACCACTAGCGGAGAATGGCAGTGATGCCAATCTAATGCTGGCAACTACATAATGACACTGAGATCATGAAACTCACATGTGGAATGGAATAGGACACCACTCTCCTATGATCACTAGAATACCCCTCCTAGAATATTAGGGTAAACATTTGTACAAAAGGAGAATGGCAGTGGCGCCAATCTCTAATTAGGCCCTAATAAATGGGAGTGGTGCCAATCTCTTATTAGGCCCTAATAAATGGCAGTAGAGAATGGCAGTGGTGCCAATCTCTTATTAGGCCCTAATAAATGGCAGTGGTGCCAATCTCATACCATGAACTGAAAACATGCACAAGGAATTCTAAGCTCACATGTGCATTGGCACTTTTGCTATTATCCTACTACAACCAATAAAATTATTGGACCACTAGTGGAGAATGGCAGTGATGCCAATCTAAACTCACATGTGCATTGGCACTTTTGCCACTATCCTACTGCAGCCAATAAAATTAGTGGAATGTCAATCTATAGGTTCAGTTTGTCTAGATTACCACTAGCGGAGAATGGCAGTGATGCCAATCTCATGCTGGCAAGTACATAATGACACTGAGATCATCAAACTCACAGGTGCATTCTTCTATGTAGTGATCACTGTCTCCGCTGTGTAGAGATCATATGGAATTGTGTCAATCTCTGTGGAGAATGCCACCAGTGGAGAATGGTAGTGGTGCCAATCTCATACCATGACCTGAAAACATGCACAAGGAATCCTAAACTCACATGTGCATTGGCACTTTTGCCATTATCCTACTACATCCAATAAAATTGGTGGAATGTTAATCTACAGGTTCAGTTTGTCTAGATTACCACTAGCGGAGAATGGCAGTGATGCCAATCTCATGATGTCAACTACATAATAACATTGAGATCATCAAACTCACATGTGGAATGGAATATGGCACCACTCTCTTATGATCACTGGAATACCCCTCCTAGAATAATAGGGTAAACATTTGTACAAGTGGAGAATGGCAGTGGTGCCAATCTCTTATTAGGCCCTAATAAATGGCATTGAGAAGCCTAAACTCACATGTGTAGAGATCATATGGATTTGTCTCAATATCTGTGGAGAATGCCACCAGTGGAGAATGGGAGTGGTGCCAATCTCATACCATGACCTGAAAACATGCACTTTTGCCATTATCCTACAGTGCATTCTTCTATGCAGTGATCACTGTCTCCGTTGTGTAGAGATCATATGGAATCCTAAACTCACATTTGGATTGGCACTTTTGCCATTATCCTACTGCAGCCAATAAAATTAGTAGAATGTCAATCTATAGGTACAATTTGTCTAGATTACCACTAGCGGAGAATGGAAGTGATGCCAATCTCATGCTTGCCCTAAGAAATGGCATTGAGAATCATAAACTCACATGTGCATTCTTCTATGTAGTGATCACTGTCTCTGCTGTGTAGAGATCATATGGAATTGTGTCAATCTCTTTGGAGAATGGCAGTGGTGCCAATCTCATACCATGAACTGAAAACATGCACAAGGAATTCTAAACTCACATGTGCATTGGCACTTTTTCCATTATCCTACTGCAGCCAATAAAATTAGTGTTATGTCAATCTATAGGTTCAGTTTGTCTAGATTCTACATAATGACACTGAGATCATCAAACTCACATGTGGAATGGAATAGGACACCACTCTCCTATGATCACTGGAATACCCCTCCTAGAATAGTAGGGTAAACATTTGTACAAGTGGAGAATGGCAGTGGTGCCAATCTCTTATTAGGCCCTAAGAAATGACATTGAGAAGCCTAAACTCACATGTGCATTCTTCTATGTAGTGATCACTGTCTCCGCTGTGCAGAGATCATATGGAATTCTGTCAATCTCTGTGGAGAATGCCACCAGTGGAGAATGGCAGTCTAAACTCACATGTGCATTGGCACTTTTGCCATTATCCTACTACATCCAATAAAATTAGTGGAATGTCAATCTATAGGTTCAGTTTGTCTAGATTACCTTTAGCGGAGAATGGCAGTGGTGCCAATCTCATGCTTGCAACTACATAATGACACTGAGATCATCAAACTCACCTGTGGAATGGAATAGGATGCCACTCTCCTATGATTGCTGGAATACCCCCCTAGAATAGTAGGGTAAACATTTGTACAAGTGGAGAATGGCAGTGGTGCCAATCTCTTATTAGGCCCTAAGAAATGGCATTGAGAAGCCTA